>NC_034187.2:50102083-50702083 GCF_002021735.2 Oncorhynchus kisutch
TCGTACACTTGCAATATGATTAACAGTGTGAAAAAACATCACAAAATGGACATGATGAAGTCAACACATGAGCGATGGAAAGGAGCCAACTATCATGTCAGGCCATCCCGAGTTCTCTGGCCAGTCCAATTTTGCATTTCTGCAGGATTTTTGAGCATGTCAAATTTCATATGGTAAATGCCCATTTGAACCATAATTGCAAATGCCCGTACACTTGCAATATGTTAAAACAGTGAAAAACATCACAAAATGGACATATGAAGTCAACACAATGAGCGATAGAAGAAAGAAATGCAACTATCACTGTCAGGCCATCCCGAGTCATCTGGCCAGTCAATTTTGCATTTCTGCAGGATTTTTGAGCATGTCAAATTTCATATGGTAAATGCCCATTGAACCATATTGCAAATGCCCGTACACTTGCAATATGATTAAACAGTGAAAAAACATCACAAAATGGACATGATGAAGTCAACACAATGAGCGATGGAACGGAGCAACTATCACTGTCAGGCCATCCCGAGTTCATCTGGCCAGTCAATTTTGCATTTCTGCCAGGATTTTTGAGCATGTCAAATTTCATATGGTAAATGCCCATTGAACCATATTGCAAATGCCCCGTTACACTTGCAATATGATTAAACAGTGAAAAAACATCACAAAATGGACATGATGAAGTCAACACAATGAGCGATGGAAAGGAGCAACTATCACTGCCAGGCCCATCCCGAGTTCATCTGGCCAGTCAATTTTGCATTTCTGCAGGATTTTTGAGCATGTCAAATTTCTTATGGTATTTGGCCCCAAAAAAACACATGATGAATTGACATAAATTGAAACAATTTCGAAAAACGGTCCAGAAAGAACTTTTTTACGAGGGCTGATAAGTTTTTAAAAAAGTTCAAATTTTCGACTTTTGACTTCATATGAAATCACATTGTAAATGGACAAAACATATTTCTTATGCGCATGTAAAAATAAATAAAATTTGGCTAATAAAATTGGACAAAAGTATGTTGATACAGTTCTTATACATGTGTAATTGACACAAAAAATGGAAAGAATTTTGAAAAAACGGTCCAGAAAGCACTTTTTAAGGGTGTGGTGTGAAGTTTTTTACAACATTTGACATTTTTGACTTTTGACTTTTGACTTCCTATGAAATCACATTGTAAATGGACAAAACCTATTTCTATGCGCATGTAAAAAAAATCGAAAGAATTTCGAAAAAACGGTCCAGAAAGCACTTTTTTAAGGGGTGATAATTTTTGACTAAAAATCATTTTTTTCAAAATTTTGCTTTTGGATGTTGACTTGATGTCCATTTCCAATATGAAAAACCACGGTGGTGCGCACTCACCCCCTGTTGGATTTTTGAAGTGTTACAACTGGCAATAGCCATATGACATTTGCCATCAACTTTGCACGAATTGGCGTCCAATTGGGTGGTATTGTCCAATGTGTGTATGGTTTGTACGGTGCCAATGTGTTGCCATTCATTTTGTCCACTTCAGGGGGGTCTTCCCTTACATTGTGGACAGTTTTCAGCAAGTTGCAACATTGAAATACAGAAAAATATTGTTTTCCATTAACAAGCTCTAAATCATGTTTGATGCACTCTGGATGTCCAATTTTTGCTGTGCTATCTATTTGAGATGAAATGGACATTGTGGACAGTTTCAGCAAGTTGCAACATTGAAATACAGAAGTAACTTTTTTTCATAAACAAGCTCTAAATCATGTTTGATGCACTCTGGATGTCCAATTGTGGCTGTGCTATCTATTTGAGATGAAATGAACACTGTGTCCAGTTTTCAGCAAGTTGCAACATTGAAATACAGAAGATTTTTTTTCTTCATAAACAAGCTCTAAATCATGTTGATGCACTCTGGATGTCCAATTGTGGCTGTGCTATCTATTTGAGATGAAATGAACACTGTGTCCAGTTTTCAGCAAGTTGCAACATTGAAATACAGAGAAAAAAAAATCCATAAACAAGCTCTAAATCATGTTTGATGCACTCTGGATGTCCAATTTTTGCTGAGCTATCTTTTGAGATGAAATGAACAATGTGTCCAGTTTTCAGCAAGTTGCAACATTGAAATACAGAAGATTTTTTTTCTTTCATAAACAAGCTCTAAATCATGTTTGATGCACTCTGGATGTCCAATTGTGGCTGTGCTATCTATTTGAGAAGAAATTAACATTGTGGACAGTTTTCAGCAAGTTGCAACATTGAAATACAGAAAAAAATTGTTTTCCATAAACAAGCTCTAATCATGTTTGATGCACTCTGGATGTCCAATTGTGGCTGTGCTATCTATTTGAGATGAAATGAACACTGTGTCCAGTTTTCAGCAAGTTGCAACATTGAAATACAGAAGAAGAAAAAAATTCCATAAACAAGCTCTAAATCATGTTTGATGCACTCTGGATGTCCAATTTTTGCTGAGCTATCTTTTGAGAAGAAATTAACATTGTGGACAGTTTTCAGCAAGTTGCAACATTGAAATACAGAATTTTTTTTTTTCCATAAACAAGCTCTAAATCATGTTTGATGCACTCTGGATGTCCAATTTTTGCTGTGCTATCTATTTGAGATGAAATGGACATTGTGGACAGTTTTCAGCAAGTTGCAACATTGAAATACAGAAGTAACTTTTTTTCATAAACAAGCTCTAAATCATGTTTGATGCACTCTGGATGTCCAATTGTGGCTGTGCTATCTATTTGAGATGAAATGAACACTGTGTCCAGTTTTCAGCAAGTTGCAACATTGAAATACAGAAGATTTTTTTTTTTCATAAACAAGCTCTAAATCATGTTTGATGCACTCTGGATGTCCAATTGTGGCTGTGCTATCTATTTGAGATGAAATGAACACTCTGTCCAGTTTTCAGCAAGTTGCAACATTGAAATACAGAAGAAAAAAAAAATCCATAAACAAGCTCTAAATCATGTTTGATGCACTCTGGATGTCCAATTTTTGCTGTGCTATCTATTTGAGATGAAATGGACATTGTGGACAGTTTTCAGCAAGTTGCAACATTGAAATACAGAAGTAACTTTTTTTCATAAACAAGCTCTAAATCATGTTTGATGCACTCTGGATGTCCAATTTTTGCTGAGCTTTCTTTTAGAGAAGAAGTTAACATTGTGGACAGTTTTCAGCAAGTTGCAACATTGAAATGCAGAAGTAACTTTTTTTCATAAACAAGCTCTAAATCATGTTTGATGCACTCTGGATGTCCAATTGTGGCTGTGCTATGTATTTGAGATGAAATGAACACTGTGTCCAGTTTTCAGCAAGTTGCAACATTGAAATACAGAAAAAAATTGTTTTCCATAAACAAGCTCTAAATCATGTTTGATGCACTCTGGATGTCCAATTTTTGCTGTGCTATCTATTTGAGATGAAATGGACATTGTGGACAGTTTTCAGCAAGTTGCAACATTGAAATACAGAAGTAACTTTTTTTCATAAACAAGCTCTAAATCATGTTTGATGCACTCTGGATGTCCAATTTTTGCTGAGCTATCTTTTTGAGAAGAAATTAACATTGTGGACAGTTTTCAGCAAGTTGCAACATTGAAATACAGAAAAAAATTGTTTTCCATGAACAAGCTCTAAATCATGTTTGATGCACTCTGGATGTCCAATTTTTGCTGTGCTATCGATTTGAGATGAAATGGACATTGTGGACAGTTTTCTGCAAGTTGCAACATTGAAATACAGAAAAAAATTGTTTTCCATGAACAAGCTCTAAATCATGTTTGATGCACTCTGGATGTCCAGTTTTTGCTGTGCTATCGATTTGAGATGAAATGGACATTGTGGACAGTTTTCTGCAAGTTGCAACATTGAAATACAGAAAAAAAATGTTTTCCATAAACAAGCTCTAAATCATGTTTGATGCACTCTGGATGTCCAATTGTGGCTGTGCTATCTATTTGAGATGAAATGAACACTGTGTCCAGTTTTCAGCAAGTTGCAACATTGAAATACAGAAAAAAAAATCCATAAACAAGCTCTAAATCATGTTTGATGCACTCTGGATGTCCAATTTTTGCTGAGCTATCTTTTGAGATGAAATGAACACTGTGTCCAGTTTTCAGCAAGTTGCAACATTGAAATACAGAAGTAACTTTTTTTCATAAACAAGCTCTAAATCATGTTTGATGCACTCTGGATGTCCAATTTTTGCTGAGCTATCTTTTAGAGAAGAAATTAACATTGTGGACAGTTTTCAGCAAGTTGCAACATTGAAATACAGAAGTAACTTTTTTTCATAAACAAGCTCTAAATCATGTTTGATGCACTCTGGATGTCCAATTGTGGCTGTGCTATCTATTTGAGATGAAATGGACATTGTGGACAGTTTTCAGCAAGTTGCAACATTGAAATGCAGAAGTAACTTTTTTTCATAAACAAGCTCTAAATCATGTTTGATGCAGTCTGGATGTCCAATTGTGGCTGTGCTATCTATTTGAGATGAAATTAACACTGTGTCCAGTTTTCAGCAAGTTGCAACATTGAAATACAGAAGAAAAAAAAATCCATAAACAAGCTCTAAATAATGTTTGATGCACTCTGGATGTCCAATTTTTGCTGAGCTATCTTTTGAGAAGAAATTAACATTGTGGACAGTTTTCAGCAAGTTGCAACATTGAAATACAGAAAAAAATTGTTTTCCATAAACAAGCTCCAAATCATGTTTGATGCACTCTGGATGTCCAATTGTGGCTGTGCTATCTATTTGAGATGAAATGAACACTGTGTCCAGTTTTCAGCAAGTTGCAACATTGAAATACAGATTTCTTTTTTTTCATAAACAAGCTCTAAATCATGTTTGATGCACTCTGGATGTCCAATTGTGGCTGTGCTATCTATTTGAGATGAAATGAACACTGTGTCCAGTTTTCAGCAAGTTGCAACATTGAAATACAGAAAAAAAAAATCCATAAACAAGCTCTAAATCATGTTTGATGCACTCTGGATGTCCAATTTTTGCTGAGCTATCTTTTGAGATGAAATGAACACTGTGTCCAGTTTTCAGCAAGTTGCAACATTGAAATACAGAAGTAACTTTTTTTCATAAACAAGCTCTAAATCATGTTTGATGCACTCTGGATGTCCAATTGTGGCTGTGCTATCTATTTGAGATGAAATGAACACTGTGTCCAGTTTTCAGCAAGTTGCAACATTGAAATACAGAAGATTTTTTTTTTCATAAACAAGCTCTAAATCATGTTTGATGCACTCTGGATGTCCAATTGTGGCTGTGCTATCTATTTGAGATGAAATGAACACTGTGTCCAGTTTTCAGCAAGTTGCAACATTGAAATACAGAAGAATTTTTTTTTCCATAAACAAGCTCTAAATCATGTTTGATGCACTCTGGATGTCCAATTTTTGCTGTGCTATCTATTTGAGACGAAATGGACATTGTGGACAGTTTTCAGCAAGTTGCAACATTGAAATACAGAAGTAACTTTTTTTCATAAACAAGCTCTAAATCATGTTTGATGCACTCTGGATGTCCAATTTTTGCTGAGCTTTCTTTTAGAGAAGAAGTTAACATTGTGGACAGTTTTCAGCAAGTTGCAACATTGAAATGCAGAAGTAACTTTTTTTCATAAACAAGCTCTAAATCATGTTTGATGCACTCTGGATGTCCAATTGTGGCTGTGCTATCTATTTGAGATGAAATGAACACTGTGTCCAGTTTTCAGCAAGTTGCAACATTGAAATACAGAAAAAAATTGTTTTCCATAAACAAGCTCTAAATCATGTTTGATGCACTCTGGATGTCCAATTTTTGCTGTGCTATCTATTTGAGATGAAATGGACATTGTGGACAGTTTTCAGCAAGTTGCAACATTGAAATACAGAAGTAACTTTTTTTCATAAACAAGCTCTAAATCATGTTTGATGCACTCTGGATGTCCAATTGTGGCTGTGCTATCTATTTGAGATGAAATGAACACTGTGTCCAGTTTTCAGCAAGTTGCAACATTGAAATACAGAAAAAAATTGTTTTCCATAAACAAGCTCTAAATCATGTTTGATGCACTCTGGATGTCCAATTTTTGCTGTGCTATCTATTTGAGACGAAATGGACATTGTGGACAGTTTTCAGCAAGTTGCAACATTGAAATACAGAAGTAACTTTTTTTCATAAACAAGCTCTAAATCATGTTTGATGCACTCTGGATGTCCAATTTTTGCTGAGCTTTCTTTTAGAGAAGAAGTTAACATTGTGGACAGTTTTCAGCAAGTTGCAACATTGAAATGCAGAAGTAACTTTTTTTCATAAACAAGCTCTAAATCATGTTTGATGCACTCTGGATGTCCAATTGTGGCTGTGCTATCTATTTGAGATGAAATGAACACTGTGTCCAGTTTTCAGCAAGTTGCAACATTGAAATACAGAAAAAAATTGTTTTCCATAAACAAGCTCTAAATCATGTTTGATGCACTCTGGATGTCCAATTTTTGCTGTGCTATCTATTTGAGATGAAATGGACATTGTGGACAGTTTTCAGCAAGTTGCAACATTGAAATACAGAAGTAACTTTTTTTCATAAACAAGCTCTAAATCATGTTTGATGCACTCTGGATGTCCAATTGTGGCTGTGCTATCTATTTGAGATGAAATGAACACTGTGTCCAGTTTTCAGCAAGTTGCAACATTGAAATACAGAAAAAAATTGTTTTCCATAAACAAGCTCTAAATCATGTTTGATGCACTCTGGATGTCCAATTTTTGCTGTGCTATCCTATTTGAGATGAAATGAACATTGTGGACAGTTTTCAGCAAGTTGCAACATATAAATGCAGAAAAACATTTTTTTCCATAAACAAGCTCTAAATCATGTTTGATGCACTCTGGATGTCCAATTTTTGCTGTGCTATCTTTTTGAGAAGAAATTAACATTGTGGCCAGTTTTCAGCAAGCTGCAACATTGAAATACAGAAGTTACTTTTCTTCATAAACAAGCTCTAAATATGGTTTGACGCACTCTGGATGTCAATTTTTTGCTGTGCTGTCTTTTTGAGAAGAAATTAACATTGTGGCCAGTTTTCAGCAAGTTGCAACATTGAAATACAGAAAAAACGTGATTTTCCATAAACAAGCTCTAAATCATGTTTGATGCACTCTGGATGTCCAATTTTTGCTGTGCTATCTATTTGAGACGAAATGGACATTGTGGACAGTTTTCAGCAAGTTGCAACATTGAAATACAGAAGTAACTTTTTTTCATAAACAAGCTCTAAATCATGTTTGATGCACTCTGGATGTCCAATTGTGGCTGTGCTATCTATTTGAGATGAAATGAACACTGTGTCCAGTTTTCAGCAAGTTGCAACATTGAAATACAGAAGATTTTTTTTTTCATAAACAAGCTCTAAATCATGTTTGATGCACTCTGGATGTCCAATTGTGGCTGTGCTATCTATTTGAGATGAAATGAACACTGTGTCCAGTTTTCAGCAAGTTGCAACATTGAAATACAGAAGAAGAAAAAAAATCCATAAACAAGCTCTAAATCATGTTTGATGCACTCTGGATGTCCAATTTTTGCTGAGCTATCTTTTGAGAAGAAATTAACATTGTGGACAGTTTTCAGCAAGTTGCAACATTGAAATACAGAAAAAAATTGTTTTCCATAAACAAGCTCTAAATCATGTTTGATGCACTCTGGATGTCCAATTTTTGCTGTGCTATCTATTTGAGATGAAATGGACATTGTGGACAGTTTTCAGCAAGTTGCAACATTGAAATACAGAAGTAACTTTTTTTCATAAACAAGCTCTAAATCATGTTTGATGCACTCTGGATGTCCAATTGTGGCTGTGCTATCTATTTGAGATGAAATGAACACTGTGTCCAGTTTTCATCAAGTTGCAACATTGAAATACAGAAGATTTTTTTTTTTCATAAACAAGCTCTAAATCATGTTTGATGCACTCTGGATGTCCAATTGTGGCTGTGCTATCTATTTGAGATGAAATGAACACTGTGTCCAGTTTTCAGCAAGTTGCAACATTGAAATACAGAAGAAAAAAAAATCCATAAACAAGCTCTAAATCATGTTTGATGCACTCTGGATGTCCAATTTTTGCTGAGCTATCTTTTGAGAAGAAATTAACATTGTGGACAGTTTTCAGCAAGTTGCAACATTGAAATACAGAAAAAAATTGTTTTCCATAAACAAGCTCTAAATCATGTTTGATGCACTCTGGATGTCCAATTTTTGCTGTGCTATCTATTTGAGATGAAATGGACATTGTGGACAGTTTTCAGCAAGTTGCAACATTGAAATACAGAAGTAACTTTTTTTCATAAACAAGCTCTAAATCATGTTTGATGCACTCTGGATGTCCAATTGTGGCTGTGCTATCTATTTGAGATGAAATGAACACTGTGTCCAGTTTTCAGCAAGTTGCAACATTGAAATACAGAAGATTTTTTTTTTCATAAACAAGCTCTAAATCATGTTTGATGCACTCTGGATGTCCAATTGTGGCTGTGCTATCTATTTGAGATGAAATGAACACTGTGTCCAGTTTTCAGCAAGTTGCAACATTGAAATACAGAAGAAAAAAAAATTCCATAAACAAGCTCTAAATCATGTTTGATGCACTCTGGATGTCCAATTTTTGCTGAGCTATCTTTTGAGAAGAAATTAACATTGTGGACAGTTTTCAGTAAGTTGCAACATTGAAATACAGAAAAAAATTGTTTTCCATAAACAAGCTCTAAATCATGTTTGATGCACTCTGGATGTCCAATTTTTGCTGTGCTATCTATTTGAGATGAAATGGACATTGTGGACAGTTTTCAGCAAGTTGCAACATTGAAATACAGAAGTAACTTTTTTTCATAAACAAGCTCTAAATCATGTTTGATGCACTCTGGATGTCCAATTTTTGCTGAGCTTTCTTTTAGAGAAGAAGTTAACATTGTGGACAGTTTTCAGCAAGTTGCAACATTGAAATGCAGAAGTAACTTTTTTTCATAAACAAGCTCTAAATCATGTTTGATGCACTCTGGATGTCCAATTGTGGCTGTGCTATCTATTTGAGATGAAATGAACACTGTGTCCAGTTTTCAGCAAGTTGCAACATTGAAATACAGAAGAAAAAAAAATCCATAAACAAGCTCTAAATCATGTTTGATGCACTCTGGATGTCCAATTTTTGCTGAGCTATCTTTTGAGAAGAAATTAACATACCTTAAGGGAAGATTTCGGCAGGTGCCATATGGTTAGTGAGAAAGTCCATATTGCAAATGTACGGTCCCTTACTAGACGTCCGAAATCGTTTGTAAAATTCGCGGACGGCGTCGGGCCGAGTGGCAGGGCCGGACCTACCGGGAAGTCATCAAATGAACTTTGTCGGACATTCGGTTTCCGTTTTACAAAAATAATAAGATTTTGGTCATTTTGCCGCTGTCCCGGAAATTCCCACAAGAGGGCATAAGCAATCATATTGCTATTGGACAAAACATCACGATTCACGACGGGGCCTTATCTCGAAAACTGAAAATATTTCAAAGCCGAAACTCGGTGAGTGTAGGTTTGGCATAACGGGCAGTTGGCCCCGAACAAGATGGCGTCTAGGCCTCAACGGTTTTTGAGTTATGGCCATTTATCTGGGATTAAAGGTCCAAAATGAAAATAGAGAAATTATTTTTCCACTTCACGTCAAAGTCAAGGAGCCTCCGGTGTCAATAAAAAAAAAACTGCCATTTATCTATCGTAATTTAAGAGAAATCGTACAACGACAGATTGGTGATGTTCACGGATAGGTGTTTTTTTTTTTCAACGGTTACAGATCCAGTTGCAGGGTGTTCTTACGAATCTTTTTAAAGTGTGCTTCGGAGCTCTGCGAGATTTCTGTGATTTTTTATGATTTTCTGAAATAACACACACTCCCTAAACCCTCCGTAAATAACTCAGTTCTTAACGTAAAGACTTAAAACTCAGGATTATGTAAAGGCATACCTCAATCAGGATATGAGTTTATTTATAGCTTCCTGTGCCAACCGGAAGTGCCTTAAATGGTGTCACAGTGGCATTTTCCAAGGGTTAAAAAGGTCAGATCTTTTCAAAACTTCATATGTGTGATTAGGCAACCCCCATAAACTGTAAGGCAGTCATTTCTCCCAACAGATGTCAAAGAAAAGCTCTCTCTCACACACACACACACAGAAACACACACTCAGCAAGGATGGAGTGACAAAGTGCGGTGCTTAAAGACACACAAAGCCTACAATGGCATTTCCATATTCTCTAGGCCGTGCCGAGTTCAACAAGATGCCCCGCTTGAGCGTAGCTCGCTCGGTCTAAGCACAGCGACCATTAGAAAAGTAGGCCCAAAATGAAGGCTGGCCCTCAATGTGATTTGTTTTTGGGTGACAGTGAGAGAACCGTTAAGGTGAGAAGCACAATTCGACCTCAGGAACGTACCTGAGGTCCTCCCGATCCGTGCAAGCCTAACGTTGACCGTGTGGCATTAACCCTTAATAGTTAAAAGAAGGTGTTTACTTCAAAGAGTTTGCATTGACTTCTCTCCCCATAGGAATACATTGCCTGCACCCCTAAATTCAACCTGAAGCCTATGTGGGTTATGAATGCCTTATGAACCTGTCTTCTATGACAGTCCATCAGACCACTATGAGGTCTACCTGTGCCAATTCTAAGCTTCCTGAAGCAAACGGAAGTGGTTAAATTAACCCAAAAGGTGTTTTGATGTACATAACCTTCAAAGGTGAAAATGACTACATTCAACCCTGTGTAGATCGTAGATCAGTCAATTCTTAACTTAAAGACTTAAAACTCAGGATTCTGTAAGTTTCTATGTCAATCAAGACATGTGTTTACTTATAGCTTCCTGTGCCAACCGGAAGTGCCTTTAATTGGGTCACACTGTCTGTTTTGAAGGGTTAGAAAAGTCACATCTCTCCAAAACTTCATATGTGTGACTAGGTAACCCTTCTAAACTGTAAATCAGTCATTTCTCCCAGCAGATGTCAAAGAAAAGCTCTCACACACACACACAGCAAGGATGGAGTGATAAAGTGCGGTGCTCAAAGACACAGAGAGCAGGCAATGGCATAAACATAATCTCTAGGCCGTGCCGAGTTCAACGAGATATCCCGCTTGACCGTAGCTCGCTCGGTCTAAGCGCAGCGACCATTAGAAAAGTAGGCCCAAAATGAAGCCTGCCCCACAACGTCATTTGCTTTTGGGTGACAGTGAGAGAACCGTTAGGGTGAGAAGCACAATTCGACCTCAGGTACGTTCCTAAGGTCCTCCCGATCCGTGCAAGCCTAACGTTGACCGTGTGGCATTAACCCTTAATAGTTAAAAGAGGGTGTTTACTTCAAAGAGTTTGCATTGACTTCTATCCCCATAGGAATACATTGCCTGCACCCCTAAATTCAACCTGAAGCCTATGTGGGTTATGAATGTCGTATGAACCTGTCTTCGATGACAGTCCATCAGGCCACTACGAGGTCTACCTGTGTTGATTCTAAGCTTCCTGGACCAACCGGAAGTGGTTAAAATCACCCTAAAAGTGTTTATCCATACCCTGCCTGCAGTTTGATAGACATAGTGCATTCAACCCTGTGTAAATCAGTCAATTCTTAACGTAAGGACTTAAAACTCAGGATTCTGTAAAAGCATACCCCAGTGAGGATATGTGTTGATTTATAGCTTCCTGTGCCAACCGGAAGTGTCATAATTGGTGTCTCTTGGGCTGTTTCGAGGGGTTAAAAAAGTCTGATCTTTCCAAAACTTCATATATGTGATTAGGCAACCCCCATGAACTGTAAATCAGTCATTTTTCCCATAAAATTTCAAAGGAAAAATAAATCACCCTAAAACACAACTTGGATGGAGGGACGTATTGGGGTGCGTAGAGACAGACAGTGACTGCAATAGTTAGCTTTGTTCGAGCTAAAAAAGAACCGTCAGACCTAGAGTTCCGAAACTTTAGAATCCTGTTCTAGACCTCCGGTCAATAGTGCGTGGCGAGTTACGTGGCTCTAGAAGGTTCTCGGACCGAGAAACAGCCTCGTACATTTGCAATGACTTCAATTCATTTTGACCGTTACGAAAATGACGACATTTAGAAAAGTCTCAGAGACGCAAGGCTAGGTGCATTGAAACCGGCTCGGCCCATAGAGACAGATCCCAACGTTTCTGTCCGATAGCTCATTCAAGGACCCCGTAGCAAGGCATGGAAAAAAGTGGATTTTCAGCACCAATTAGGGTTTTACTCGGGCACCGAAGGACCTATCGAGCCGAAACTCGGGATTCGGGGTCGCCTCACATAGGCCTACACATAATGTCCGACCTGGACCCGCAGCTAGAACGTAACTATGTGTTTTACGTTTTTATTATGTTTTAAACCGAAGGCGCTGTGAATTATGGGCCTGCTCTGACATATGTGATAGTTGGCTTCTAAATGAGTAGGAAAAAGTGGGTTTGGTGTCAATTGATATCAGTTTGGTGTCATAATGACATCTAATTGACTGATGGACACTGACTTGCTAGTTGACTTTTGTACATTTGCAATGTGTTTAAACGGAGAGGGACCATCACCAAAATGGCATTCTGAAATCAACACAAAAAATGGCATCACCACAGTCTCCAGACTGTGCCGAGTTCAACGAGACGCCCCGCTTGACCGTAGCTCGTTCTGAGTGCAGCGACTTTGAAAAAAAGAAGGCCCAAAATGCATTTAACGGTCATTCTGATTTTAATGCCCGCTATAGGAGCACCCTACTACGGCCCTCTTTCACTCAGGGCCGTCCTGGGTGCTTTATGGACTGTTAGCCAAGTGCTGGAGGAGGAAATAGAGCCGTGCACCTGGTGATTGAAACCGTGCATCTGGTAACCCAAGAGGAAATAGACCCGTGCACCTGGGGATTGAAAACGTGCATCTGGTAACCCAAAAATTCAAATATGGTCCTAAATGCATTTAAGGGTCATTCTGATATTAATGCCCGCTATGGAAACACCCTACTACGGCCCTCTCTCTGTCGGGGGCGACCTGAGTGCATTATGGACACTTTGAAATTTCACGATGGATACTGATTGTTATGGAACCGGTAACCCAAAAATACAAATATGGTCATAAATGCATTTAACGGTCATTCTGATTTTAATGCCCGCTATAGGAGCACCCTACTACGGCCCTCTTTCACTCAGGGCCGTCCTGGGTGCTTTATGGACTGTTAGCCAAGTGCTGGAGGAGGAAATAGACCCGTGCACCTGGTGATTGAAAACGTGCATCTGGTAACCCAAAAATTCAAATATGGTCCTAAATGCATTTAAGGGTCATTCTGATATTAATGCCCGCTATGGAAACACCCTACTACGGCCCTCTCTCTGTCAGGGGCGACCTGAGTGCATTATGGACACTTTGAAATTTCACGATGGATACTGATTGTTGTGCATCTGGTAACCCAAAAATTTAAAGATTATGAATAAGAAGACACAGAGAGGCTTAAAAAGTTTAACTCTCTCTCATGGGATGAAGGGACATACAGGCCTAAAGGCCAAACACCCCTAACCAGGTTATAACCCAAAAGGTGTTTTGATGTACATAACCTTCAAAGGTGAAAATGACTACATTCAACACTGTGTAGATCGTAGATCAGTCAATTCTTAACTTAAAGACTTAAAACTCAGGATTCTGTAAGTTTCTATGTCAATCAAGACATGTGTTTACTTATAGCTTCCTGTGCCAACCGGAAGTGCCTTTAATTGGGTCACACTGTCTGTTTTGAAGGGTTAGAAAAGTCACATCTCTCCAAAACTTCATATGTGTGACTAGGTAACCCTCATGAACTGTAAATCAGTCATTTCTCCCAACAGATGTCAAAGAAAAGCTTTCACACACACACACAGCAAGGATGGAGTGATAAAGTGCGGTGCTCAAAGACACAGAGAGCAGGCAATGGCATAAACATAATCTCTAGGCCGTGCTGAGTTCAACGAGATATCCCGCTTGACCGTAGCTCGCTCGGTCTAGGCGCAGCGACCATTAGAAAAGTAGGCCCAAAATGAAGCCTGCCCCACAACGTCATTTGCTTTTGGGTGACAGTGAGAGAACCGTTAGGGTGAGAAGCACAATTCGACCTCAGGTACGTTCCTAAGGTCCTCCCGATCCGTGCAAGCCTAACGTTGACCGTGTGGCATTAACCCTTAATAGTTAAAAGAGGGTGTTTACTTCAAAGAGTTTGCATTGACTTCTCTCCCCATAGGAATACATTGCCTGCACCCCTAAATTCAACCTGAAGCCTATGTGGGTTATGAATGTCGTATGAACCTGTCTTCGATGACAGTCCATCAGGCCACTACGAGGTCTACCTGTGTTGATTCTAAGCTTCCTGGACCAACCGGAAGTGGTTAAAATCACCCTAAAAGTGTTTATCCATACCCTGCCTGCAGTTTGATAGACATAGTGCATTCAACCCTGTGTAAATCAGTCAATTCTTAACGTAAGGACTTAAAACTCAGGATTCTTTACAAGCATACCCCAGTGAGGATATGTGTTGATTTATAGCTTCCTGTGCCAACCGGAAGTGTCATAATTGGTGTCTCTTGGGCTGTTTCGAGGGGTTAAAAAAGTCAGATCTTTCCAAAACTTCATATATGTGATTAGGCAACCCCCATGAACTGTAAATCAGTCATTTTTCCCATAAAATTTCAAAGGAAAAATAAATCACCCTAAAACACAACTTGGATGGAGGGACGTATTGGGGTGCGTAGAGACAGACAGTGACTGCAATAGTTAGCTTTGTTCGAGCTAAAAAAGAACCGTCAGACCTAGAGTTCCGAAACTTTAGAATCCTGTTCTAGACCTCCGGTCAATAGTGCGTGGTGAGTTACGTGGCTCTAGAAGGTTCTCGGACCGGGAAACAGCCTAGTACATTTGCAATGACTTCAATTCATTTTGACCGTTACGAAAATGACGACATTTAGAAAAGTCTCAGAAACGCAAGACTAGGTGCATTGCGACCGTCTCGTTCCATAGAGACGGACCCCAACGTTTCTGTCCGATAGCTCATTCAAGGACCCCGTAGCAAGTCATGGAACAAAGTGGATTTTCAGCACCAATTAGGGTTTTGCTCGGACACCAAATGACCGATCGAGCCGAAACTTGGGATTCGGGGTCGCCTCAGCTAGGCCTACACATAACATAAGAAATGGACCCGCAGCTAGAACGTAACTATGTGTTTTATGTTTTTTTATTGGTTTGAACCGAAGGCTTTGTGAATTTTGGGCCAGCTCTGAAGTATGTGATAGTTGGCTACTAAACGAGTTGGAAAAAGTGGGTTTGGTGTCAGTTTGTATCAGTTTGGTGTCAGAATGATATCTAATTGACTGACGGACGGTGACTTGCTGGTGACTCTTGTCCATTTGCAATATGTTTAAACAGTGAGGTACCATCACCAAAGTGACATTCTGAAATAAACCCTAACGAGTGACTGAGATTAACCAGAATCACTGCCCAGCCATCCCAAGTTCATCGGGCCAGTCAATTTCACATTCCTGCAGGATTTTTATAGCATGACAAATTCGTGATGGTACCTGCCCATTGAACCATATTGCAAATGCCCAGTGACTTTGCAAAAGTAAGAAAACATAAACAAATGGACATAATGAAATCACCATATTTTTATTTTTGGGTTACCAGTTGCACAACAATGCACGTACACTTGCAATATGATTCAACAGTGAAAAAACATCACAAAATGGACATGATGAAGTCAACACAACGAGCGATGGAAAGGAGCAACTATCACTGCCAGGCCATCCTGTGTTCATCAGGCCAGTCAATTTCACATTCCTTGAGGATTTTTATAGCATGACAAATTCGTGATGGTACCTGCCCATTGAACCATATTGCAAATGCCCAGTGACTTTGCAAAAGTAAGAAAACATAAACAAATGGACATAATGAAATCACCATATTTTTATTTTTGGGTTACCAGTTGCACAACAATGCACGTACACTTGCAATATGATTCAACAGTGAAAAAACATCACAAAATGGACATGATGAAGTCAACACAACGAGCGATGGAAAGGAGCAACTATCACTGCCAGGCCATCCTGTGTTCATCAGGCCAGTCAATTTCACATTCCCTGAGGATTTTTATAGCATGACAAATTCGTGATGGTACCTGCCCATTGAACCATATTGCAAATGCCAGTGACTTTGCAAAAGTAAGAAAACATAAACAAATGGACATAATGAAATCACCATATTTTTATTTTTGGGTTACCAGTTGCACAACAATGCATGTACACTTGCAATATGATTCAACAGTGAAAAAACATCACAAAATGGACATGATGAAGTCAACACAACGAGCGATGGAAAGGAGCAACTATCACTGCCAGGCCATCCTGTGTTCATCAGGCCAGTCAATTTCACATTCCTTGAGGATTTTTATAGCATGACAAATTCGTGATGGTACCTGCCCATTGAACCATATTGCAAATGCCAGTGACTTTGCAAAAGTAAGAAAACATAAACAAATGGACATAATGAAATCACCATATTTTTATTTTTGGGTTACCAGTTGCACAACAATGCACGTACACTTGCAATATGATTCAACAGTGAAAGAACATCACAAAATGGACATGATGAAGTCAACACAACGAGCGATGGAAAGGAGCAACTATCACTGCCAGGCCATCCTGTGTTCATCAGGCCAGTCAATTTCACATTCCTGCAGGATTTTTATAGCATGACAAATTCGTGATGGTACCTGCCCATTGAACCATATTGCAAATGCACAGTGACTTTGCAAAAGTAAGAAAACATAAACAAATGGACATAATGAAATCACCATATTTTTATTTTTGGGTTACCAGTTGCACAACAATGCACGTACACTTGCAATATGATTCAACAGTGAAAAAACATCACAAAATGGACATGATGAAGTCAACACAACGAGCGATGGAAAGGAGCAACTATCACTGCCAGGCCATCCTGTGTTCATCAGGCCAGTCAATTTCACATTCCTTGAGGATTTTTATAGCATGACAAATTCGTGATGGTACCTGCCCATTGAACCATATTGCAAATGCCCAGTGACTTTGCAAAAGTAAGAAAACATAAACAAATGGACATAATGAAATCACCATATTTTTATTTTTGGGTTACCAGTTGCACAACAATGCACGTACACTTGCAATATGATTCAACAGTGAAAAAACATCACAAAATGGACATGATGAAGTCAACACAACGAGCGATGGAAAGGAGCAACTATCACTGCCAGGCCATCCTGTGTTCATCAGGCCAGTCAATTTCACATTCCCTGAGGATTTTTATAGCATGACAAATTCGTGATGGTACCTGCCCATTGAACCATATTGCAAATGCCAGTGACTTTGCAAAAGTAAGAAAACATAAACAAATGGACATAATGAAATCACCATATTTTTATTTTTGGGTTACCAGTTGCACAACAATGCACGTACACTTGCAATATGATTCAACAGTGAAAAAACATCACAAAATGGACATGATGAAGTCAACACAACGAGCGATGGAAAGGAGCAACTATCACTGCCAGGCCATCCTGTGTTCATCAGGCCAGTCAATTTCACATTCCTTGAGGATTTTTATAGCATGACAAATTCGTGATGGTACCTGCCCATTGAACCATATTGCAAATGCCCAGTGACTTTGCAAAAGTAAGAAAACATAAACAAATGGACATAATGAAATCACCATATTTTTATTTTTGGGTTACCAGTTGCACAACAATGCACGTACACTTGCAATATGATTCAACAGTGAAAAAACATCACAAAATGGACATGATGAAGTCAACACAACGAGCGATGGAAAGGAGCAACTATCACTGCCAGGCCATCCTGTGTTCATCAGGCCAGTCAATTTCACATTCCCTGAGGATTTTTATAGCATGACAAATTCGTGATGGTACCTGCCCATTGAACCATATTGCAAATGCCAGTGACTTTGCAAAAGTAAGAAAACATAAACAAATGGACATAATGAAATCACCATATTTTTATTTTTGGGTTACCAGTTGCACAACAATGCACGTACACTTGCAATATGATTCAACAGTGAAAAAACATCACAAAATGGACATGATGAAGTCAACACAACGAGCGATGGAAAGGAGCAACTATCACTGCCAGGCCATCCTGTGTTCATCAGGCCAGTCAATTTCACATTCCCTGAGGATTTTTATAGCATGACAAATTCGTGATGGTACCTGCCCATTGAACCATATTGCAAATGCCCAGTGACTTTGCAAAAGTAAGAAAACATAAACAAATGGACATAATGAAATCACCATATTTTTATTTTTGGGTTACCAGTTGCACAACAATGCACGTACACTTGCAATATGATTCAACAGTGAAAAAACATCACAAAATGGACATGATGAAGTCAACACAACGAGCGATGGAAAGGAGCAACTATCACTGCCAGGCCATCCTGTGTTCATCACAGGCCAGTCAATTTCACATTCCCTGAGGATTTTTATAGCATGACAAATTCGTGATGGTACCTGCCCATTGAACCATATTGCAAATGCCAGTGACTTTGCAAAAGTAAGAAAACATAAACAAATGGACATAATGAAATCACCATATTTTTATTTTTGGGTTACCAGTTGCACAACAATGCACGTACACTTGCAATATGATTCAACAGTGAAAGAACATCACAAAATGGACATGATGAAGTCAACACAACGAGCGATGGAAAGGAGCAACTATCACTGCCAGGCCATCCCGAGTTCATCTGGCCAGTCAATTTTGCATTTCTGCAGGATTTTTGAGCATGTCAAATTTCATATGGTAAATGCCCATTGAACCATATTGCAAATGCCCGTACACTTGCAATATGATTAAACAGTGAAAAAACATCACAAAATGGACATGATGAAGTCAACACAATGAGCATTGGAAAGGAGCAACTATCACTGCCAGGCCATCCCGAGTTCATCTGGCCAGTCAATTTTGCATTTCTGCAGGATTTTTGAGCATGTCAAATTTCATATGGTAAATGCCCATTGAACCATATTGCAAATGCCCGTACACTTGCAATATGATTAAACAGTGAAAAAACATCACAAAATGGACATGATGAAGTCAACACAATGAGCGATGGAAAGGAGCAACTATCACTGCCAGGCCATCCCGAGTTCATCTGGCCAGTCAATTTTGCATTTCTGCAGGATTTTTGAGCATGTCAAATTTCATATGGTAAATGCCCATTGAACCATATTGCAAATGCCCGTACACTTGCAATATGATTAAACAGTGAAAAAACATCACAAAATGGACATGATGAAGTCAACACAATGAGCGATGGAAAGGAGCAACTATCACTGTCAGGCCATCCCGAGTTCATCTGGCCAGTCAATTTTGCATTTCTGCAGGATTTTTGAGCATGTCAAATTTCATATGGTAAATGCCCATTGAACCATATTGCAAATGCCCGTACACTTGCAATATGATTAAACAGTGAAAAAACATCACAAAATGGACATGATGAAGTCAACACAATGAGCGATGGAACGGAGCAACTATCACTGTCAGGCCATCCCGAGTTCATCTGGCCAGTCAATTTTGCATTTCTGCAGGATTTTTTAGCATGTCAAATTTCATATGGTAAATGCCCATTGAACCATATTGCAAATGCCCGTACACTTGCAATATGATTAAACAGTGAAAAAACATCACAAAATGGACATGATGAAGTCAACACAATGAGCGATGGAAAGGAGCAACTATCACTGTCAGGCCATCCCGAGTTCATCTGGCCAGTCAATTTTGCATTTCTGCAGGATTTTTGAGCATGTCAAATTTCATATGGTAAATGCCCATTGAACCATATTGCAAATGCCCGTACACTTGCAATATGATTAAACAGTGAAAAAACATCACAAAATGGACATGATGAAGTCAACACAATGAGCGATGGAAAGGAGCAACTATCACTGTCAGGCCATCCCGAGTTCATCTGGCCAGTCAATTTTGCATTTCTGCAGGATTTTTGAGCATGTCAAATTTCATATGGTAAATGCCCATTGAACCATATTGCAAATGCCCGTACACTTGCAATATGATTAAACAGTGAAAAAACATCACAAAATGGACATGATGAAGTCAACACAATGAGCATTGGAAAGGAGCAACTATCACTGCCAGGCCATCCCGAGTTCATCTGGCCAGTCAATTTTGCATTTCTGCAGGATTTTTGAGCATGTCAAATTTCATATGGTAAATGCCCATTGAACCATATTGCAAATGCCCGTACACTTGCAATATGATTAAACAGTGAAAAAACATCACAAAATGGACATGATGAAGTCAACACAATGAGCGATGGAAAGGAGCAACTATCACTGCCAGGCCATCCCGAGTTCATCTGGCCAGTCAATTTTGCATTTCTGCAGGATTTTTGAGCATGTCAAATTTCATATGGTAAATGCCCATTGAACCATATTGCAAATGCCCGTACACTTGCAATATGATTAAACAGTGAAAAAACATCACAAAATGGACATGATGAAGTCAACACAATGAGCGATGGAAAGGAGCAACTATCACTGTCAGGCCATCCCGAGTTCATCTGGCCAGTCAATTTTGCATTTCTGCAGGATTTTTGAGCATGTCAAATTTCATATGGTAAATGCCCATTGAACCATATTGCAAATGCCCGTACACTTGCAATATGATTAAACAGTGAAAAAACATCACAAAATGGACATGATGAAGTCAACACAATGAGCGATGGAACGGAGCAACTATCACTGTCAGGCCATCCCGAGTTCATCTGGCCAGTCAATTTTGCATTTCTGCAGGATTTTTTAGCATGTCAAATTTCATATGGTAAATGCCCATTGAACCATATTGCAAATGCCCGTACACTTGCAATATGATTAAACAGTGAAAAAACATCACAAAATGGACATGATGAAGTCAACACAATGAGCGATGGAAAGGAGCAACTATCACTGTCAGGCCATCCCGAGTTCATCTGGCCAGTCAATTTTGCATTTCTGCAGGATTTTTGAGCATGTCAAATTTCATATGGTAAATGCCCATTGAACCATATTGCAAATGCCCGTACACTTGCAATATGATTAAACAGTGAAAAAACATCACAAAATGGACATGATGAAGTCAACACAATGAGCGATGGAAAGGAGCAACTATCACTGTCAGGCCATCCCGAGTTCATCTGGCCAGTCAATTTTGCATTTCTGCAGGATTTTTGAGCATGTCAAATTTCATATGGTAAATGCCCATTGAACCATATTGCAAATGCCCGTACACTTGCAATATGATTAAACAGTGAAAAAACATCACAAAATGGACATGATGAAGTCAACACAATGAGCGATGGAACGGAGCAACTATCACTGTCAGGCCATCCCGAGTTCATCTGGCCAGTCAATTTTGCATTTCTGCAGGATTTTTGAGCATGTCAAATTTCATATGGTAAATGCCCATTGAACAATATTGCAAATGCCCGTACACTTGCAATATGATTAAACAGTGAAAAAACATCACAAAATGGACATGATGAAGTCAACACAATGAGCGATGGAAAGGAGCAACTATCACTGCCAGGCCATCCCGAGTTCATCTGGCCAGTCAATTTTGCATTTCTGCAGGATTTTTGAGCATGTCAAATTTCATATGGTAAATGCCCATTGAACCATATTGCAAATGCCCGTACACTTGCAATATGATTAAACAGTGAAAAAACATCACAAAATGGACATGATGAAGTCAACACAATGAGCGATGGAACGGAGCAACTATCACTGTCAGGCCATCCCGAGTTCATCTGGCCAGTCAATTTTGCATTTCTGCAGGATTTTTTAGCATGTCAAATTTCATATGGTAAATGCCCATTGAACCATATTGCAAATGCCCGTACACTTGCAATATGATTAAACAGTGAAAAAACATCACAAAATGGACATGATGAAGTCAACACAATGAGCGATGGAAAGGAGCAACTATCACTGTCAGGCCATCCCGAGTTCATCTGGCCAGTCAATTTTGCATTTCTGCAGGATTTTTGAGCATGTCAAATTTCATATGGTAAATGCCCATTGAACCATATTGCAAATGCCCGTACACTTGCAATATGATTAAACAGTGAAAAAACATCACAAAATGGACATGATGAAGTCAACACAATGAGCGATGGAAAGGAGCAACTATCACTGTCAGGCCATCCCGAGTTCATCTGGCCAGTCAATTTTGCATTTCTGCAGGATTTTTGAGCATGTCAAATTTCATATGGTAAATGCCCATTGAACCATATTGCAAATGCCCGTACACTTGCAATATGATTAAACAGTGAAAAAACATCACAAAATGGACATGATGAAGTCAACACAATGAGCGATGGAACGGAGCAACTATCACTGTCAGGCCATCCCGAGTTCATCTGGCCAGTCAATTTTGCATTTCTGCAGGATTTTTGAGCATGTCAAATTTCATATGGTAAATGCCCATTGAACCATATTGCAAATGCCCGTACACTTGCAATATGATTAAACAGTGAAAAAACATCACAAAATGGACATGATGAAGTCAACACAATGAGCGATGGAAAGGAGCAACTATCACTGCCAGGCCATCCCGAGTTCATCTGGCCAGTCAATTTTGCATTTCTGCAGGATTTTTGAGCATGTCAAATTTCTTATGGTATTTGGCCCCAAAAAAACACATGATGAATTGACATAAAATTGAAACAATTTCGAAAAACGGTCCAGAAAGAACTTTTTTACGAGGGTGATAAGTTTTTAAAAAAGTTCAAATTTTCGACTTTTGACTTCATATGAAATCACATTGTAAATGGACAAAACATATTTCTTATGCGCATGTAAAAAATAAAATAAAAATTTGGCTAATAAAATTGGACAAAAGTATGTTGATACAGTTCTTATACATGTGTAATTGACACAAAAATGGAAAGAATTTTGAAAAACGGTCCAGAAAGCACTTTTTTAAGGGTGTGTGAAGTTTTTTACAACATTTTGACATTTTTGACTTTTGACTTTTGACTTCCTATGAAATCACATTGTAAATGGACAAAACATATTTCTTATGCGCATGTAAAAAAAATCGAAAGAATTTCGAAAAACGGTCCAGAAAGCACTTTTTTAAGGGGTGATAATTTTTGACTAAAAAATCATTTTTTCAAAATTTTGCTTTTGGATGTTGACTTGATGTCCATTTCCAATATGAAAAACCACGGTGGTGCGCACTCACCCCCTGTTGGATTTTTGAAGTGTTACAACTGGCAATAGCCATATGACATTTGCCATCAACTTTGCACGAATTGGCGTCCAATTGGGTGGTATTGTCCAATGTGTGTATGGTTTGTACGGTGCCAATGTGTTGCCATTCATTTTTGTCCACTTCAGGGGGGTCTTCCCTTACATTGTGGACAGTTTTCAGCAAGTTGCAACATTGAAATACAGAAAAATATTGTTTTCCATTAACAAGCTCTAAATCATGTTTGATGCACTCTGGATGTCCAATTTTTGCTGTGCTATCTATTTGAGATGAAATGGACATTGTGGACAGTTTTCAGCAAGTTGCAACATTGAAATACAGAAGTAACTTTTTTTCATAAACAAGCTCTAAATCATGTTTGATGCACTCTGGATGTCCAATTGTGGCTGTGCTATCTATTTGAGATGAAATGAACACTGTGTCCAGTTTTCAGCAAGTTGCAACATTGAAATACAGAAGATTTTTTTTTTTCATAAACAAGCTCTAAATCATGTTTGATGCACTCTGGATGTCCAATTGTGGCTGTGCTATCTATTTGAGATGAAATGAACACTGTGTCCAGTTTTCAGCAAGTTGCAACATTGAAATACAGAGAAAAAAAAATCCATAAACAAGCTCTAAATCATGTTTGATGCACTCTGGATGTCCAATTTTTGCTGAGCTATCTTTTGAGATGAAATGAACAATGTGTCCAGTTTTCAGCAAGTTGCAACATTGAAATACAGAAGATTTTTTTTTTTCATAAACAAGCTCTAAATCATGTTTGATGCACTCTGGATGTCCAATTGTGGCTGTGCTATCTATTTGAGAAGAAATTAACATTGTGGACAGTTTTCAGCAAGTTGCAACATTGAAATACAGAAAAAAATTGTTTTCCATAAACAAGCTCTAAATCATGTTTGATGCACTCTGGATGTCCAATTGTGGCTGTGCTATCTATTTGAGATGAAATGAACACTGTGTCCAGTTTTCAGCAAGTTGCAACATTGAAATACAGAAGAAGAAAAAAATTCCATAAACAAGCTCTAAATCATGTTTGATGCACTCTGGATGTCCAATTTTTGCTGAGCTATCTTTTGAGAAGAAATTAACATTGTGGACAGTTTTCAGCAAGTTGCAACATTGAAATACAGAATTTTTTTTTTCCATAAACAAGCTCTAAATCATGTTTGATGCACTCTGGATGTCCAATTTTTGCTGTGCTATCTATTTGAGATGAAATGGACATTGTGGACAGTTTTCAGCAAGTTGCAACATTGAAATACAGAAGTAACTTTTTTTCATAAACAAGCTCTAAATCATGTTTGATGCACTCTGGATGTCCAATTGTGGCTGTGCTATCTATTTGAGATGAAATGAACACTGTGTCCAGTTTTCAGCAAGTTGCAACATTGAAATACAGAAGATTTTTTTTTTTCATAAACAAGCTCTAAATCATGTTTGATGCACTCTGGATGTCCAATTGTGGCTGTGCTATCTATTTGAGATGAAATGAACACTCTGTCCAGTTTTCAGCAAGTTGCAACATTGAAATACAGAAGAAAAAAAAAATCCATAAACAAGCTCTAAATCATGTTTGATGCACTCTGGATGTCCAATTTTTGCTGTGCTATCTATTTGAGATGAAATGGACATTGTGGACAGTTTTCAGCAAGTTGCAACATTGAAATACAGAAGTAACTTTTTTTCATAAACAAGCTCTAAATCATGTTTGATGCACTCTGGATGTCCAATTTTTGCTGAGCTTTCTTTTAGAGAAGAAGTTAACATTGTGGACAGTTTTCAGCAAGTTGCAACATTGAAATGCAGAAGTAACTTTTTTTCATAAACAAGCTCTAAATCATGTTTGATGCACTCTGGATGTCCAATTGTGGCTGTGCTATGTATTTGAGATGAAATGAACACTGTGTCCAGTTTTCAGCAAGTTGCAACATTGAAATACAGAAAAAAATTGTTTTCCATAAACAAGCTCTAAATCATGTTTGATGCACTCTGGATGTCCAATTTTTGCTGTGCTATCTATTTGAGATGAAATGGACATTGTGGACAGTTTTCAGCAAGTTGCAACATTGAAATACAGAAGTAACTTTTTTTCATAAACAAGCTCTAAATCATGTTTGATGCACTCTGGATGTCCAATTTTTGCTGAGCTATCTTTTTGAGAAGAAATTAACATTGTGGACAGTTTTCAGCAAGTTGCAACATTGAAATACAGAAAAAAATTGTTTTCCATGAACAAGCTCTAAATCATGTTTGATGCACTCTGGATGTCCAATTTTTGCTGTGCTATCGATTTGAGATGAAATGGACATTGTGGACAGTTTTCTGCAAGTTGCAACATTGAAATACAGAAAAAAATTGTTTTCCATGAACAAGCTCTAAATCATGTTTGATGCACTCTGGATGTCCAGTTTTTGCTGTGCTATCGATTTGAGATGAAATGGACATTGTGGACAGTTTTCTGCAAGTTGCAACATTGAAATACAGAAAAAAAATGTTTTCCATAAACAAGCTCTAAATCATGTTTGATGCACTCTGGATGTCCAATTGTGGCTGTGCTATCTATTTGAGATGAAATGAACACTGTGTCCAGTTTTCAGCAAGTTGCAACATTGAAATACAGAAAAAAAAAATCCATAAACAAGCTCTAAATCATGTTTGATGCACTCTGGATGTCCAATTTTTGCTGAGCTATCTTTTGAGATGAAATGAACACTGTGTCCAGTTTTCAGCAAGTTGCAACATTGAAATACAGAAGTAACTTTTTTTCATAAACAAGCTCTAAATCATGTTTGATGCACTCTGGATGTCCAATTTTTGCTGAGCTATCTTTTAGAGAAGAAATTAACATTGTGGACAGTTTTCAGCAAGTTGCAACATTGAAATACAGAAGTAACTTTTTTTCATAAACAAGCTCTAAATCATGTTTGATGCACTCTGGATGTCCAATTGTGGCTGTGCTATCTATTTGAGATGAAATGGACATTGTGGACAGTTTTCAGCAAGTTGCAACATTGAAATGCAGAAGTAACTTTTTTTCATAAACAAGCTCTAAATCATGTTTGATGCACTCTGGATGTCCAATTGTGGCTGTGCTATCTATTTGAGATGAAATTAACACTGTGTCCAGTTTTCAGCAAGTTGCAACATTGAAATACAGAAGAAAAAAAAATCCATAAACAAGCTCTAAATAATGTTTGATGCACTCTGGATGTCCAATTTTTGCTGAGCTATCTTTTGAGAAGAAATTAACATTGTGGACAGTTTTCAGCAAGTTGCAACATTGAAATACAGAAAAAAATTGTTTTCCATAAACAAGCTCCAAATCATGTTTGATGCACTCTGGATGTCCAATTGTGGCTGTGCTATCTATTTGAGATGAAATGAACACTGTGTCCAGTTTTCAGCAAGTTGCAACATTGAAATACAGATTTTTTTTTTTTCATAAACAAGCTCTAAATCATGTTTGATGCACTCTGGATGTCCAATTGTGGCTGTGCTATCTATTTGAGATGAAATGAACACTGTGTCCAGTTTTCAGCAAGTTGCAACATTGAAATACAGAAAAAAAAAATCCATAAACAAGCTCTAAATCATGTTTGATGCACTCTGGATGTCCAATTTTTGCTGAGCTATCTTTTGAGATGAAATGAACACTGTGTCCAGTTTTCAGCAAGTTGCAACATTGAAATACAGAAGTAACTTTTTTTCATAAACAAGCTCTAAATCATGTTTGATGCACTCTGGATGTCCAATTGTGGCTGTGCTATCTATTTGAGATGAAATGAACACTGTGTCCAGTTTTCAGCAAGTTGCAACATTGAAATACAGAATATTTTTTTTTTTCATAAACAAGCTCTAAATCATGTTTGATGCACTCTGGATGTCCAATTGTGGCTGTGCTATCTATTTGAGATGAAATTAACATTGTGGACAGTTTTCAGCAAGTTGCAACATTGAAATACAGAAGTAACTTTTTTTCATAAACAAGCTCTAAATCATGTTTGATGCACTCTGGATGTCCATTTGTGGCTGTGCTATCTATTTGAGATGAAATGAACACTGTGTCCAGTTTTCAGCAAGTTGCAACATTGAAATACAGAATATTTTTTTTTTCATAAACAAGCTCTAAATCATGTTTGATGCACTCTGGATGTCCAATTGTGGCTGTGCTATCTATTTGAGATGAAATGAACACTGTGTCCAGTTTTCAGCAAGTTGCAACATTGAAATACAGAAGAATTTTTTTTTCCATAAACAAGCTCTAAATCATGTTTGATGCACTCTGGATGTCCAATTTTTGCTGAGCTATCTTTTGAGAAGAAATTAACATTGTGGACAGTTTTCAGTAAGTTGCAACATTGAAATACAGAAAAAAATTGTTTTCCATAAACAAGCTCTAAATCATGTTTGATGCACTCTGGATGTCCAATTTTTGCTGTGCTATCTATTTGAGATGAAATGGACATTGTGGACAGTTTTCAGCAAGTTGCAACATTGAAATACAGAAGTAACTTTTTTTCATAAACAAGCTCTAAATCATGTTTGATGCACTCTGGATGTCCAATTTTTGCTGAGCTTTCTTTTAGAGAAGAAGTTAACATTGTGGACAGTTTTCAGCAAGTTGCAACATTGAAATGCAGAAGTAACTTTTTTTCATAAACAAGCTCTAAATCATGTTTGATGCACTCTGGATGTCCAATTGTGGCTGTGCTATCTATTTGAGATGAAATGAACACTGTGTCCAGTTTTCAGCAAGTTGCAACATTGAAATACAGAAGAAAAAAAAATCCATAAACAAGCTCTAAATCATGTTTGATGCACTCTGGATGTCCAATTTTTGCTGAGCTATCTTTTGAGAAGAAATTAACATACCTTAAGGGAAGATTTCGGCAGGTGCCATATGGTTAGTGAGAAATTCCATATTGCAAATGTACGGTCCCTTACTAGACGTCCGAAATCGTTTGTAAAATTCGCGGACGGCGTCGGGCCGAGTGGCAGGGCCGGACCTACCGGGAAGTCATCAAATGAACTTTGTCGGACATTCGGTTTCCGTTTTACAAAAATAATAAGATTTTGGTCATTTTGCCGCTGTCCCGGAAATTCCCACAAGAGGGCATAAGCAATCATATTGCTATTGGACAAAACATCACGATTCACGACGGGGCCTTATCTCGAAAACTGAAAATATTTCAAAGCCGAAACTCGGTGAGCGTAGGTTTGGCATAACGGGCAGTTGGCCCCGAACAAGATGGCGTCTAGGCCTCAACGGTTTTTGAGTTATGGCCATTTATCTGGGATTAAAGGTCCAAAATGAAAATAGAGAAATTATTTTTCCACTTCACGTCAAAGTCAAGGAGCCTCCGGTGTCAATAAAAAAAAAAACAGCCATTTATCTATCGTAATTTAAGAGAAATCGTACAACGACAGATTGGTGATGTTCACGGATAGTTTTTTTTTTTTTTCAACGGTTACAGATCCAGTTGCAGGGTGTTCTTACGAATCTTTTTAAAGTGTGCTTCGGAGCTCTGCGAGATTTCTGTGATTTTTTATGATTTTCTGAAATAACACACACTCCCTAAACCCTCCGTAAATAACTCAGTTCTTAACGTAAAGACTTAAAACTCAGGATTATGTAAAGGCATACCTCAATCAGGATATGAGTTTATTTATAGCTTCCTGTGCCAACCGGAAGTGCCTTAAATGGTGTCACAGTGGCATTTTCCAAGGGTTAAAAAGGTCAGATCTTTTCAAAACTTCATATGTGTGATTAGGCAACCCCCATAAACTGTAAGGCAGTCATTTCTCCCAACAGATGTCAAAGAAAAGCTCTCTCTCACACACACACACACAGAAACACACACTCAGCAAGGATGGAGTGACAAAGTGCGGTGCTTAAAGACACACAAAGCCTACAATGGCATTTCCATATTCTCTAGGCCGTGCCGAGTTCAACAAGATGCCCCGCTTGAGCGTAGCTCGCTCGGTCTAAGCACAGCGACCATTAGAAAAGTAGGCCCAAAATGAAGGCTGGCCCTCAATGTGATTTGTTTTTGGGTGACAGTGAGAGAACCGTTAAGGTGAGAAGCACAATTCGACCTCAGGAACGTACCTGAGGTCCTCCCGATCCGTGCAAGCCTAACGTTGACCGTGTGGCATTAACCCTTAATAGTTAAAAGAAGGTGTTTACTTCAAAGAGTTTGCATTGACTTCTCTCCCCATAGGAATACATTGCCTGCACCCCTAAATTCAACCTGAAGCCTATGTGGGTTATGAATGCCTTATGAACCTGTCTTCTATGACAGTCCATCAGACCACTATGAGGTCTACCTGTGCCAATTCTAAGCTTCCTGAAGCAAACGGAAGTGGTTAAATTAACCCAAAAGGTGTTTTGATGTACATAACCTTCAAAGGTGAAAATGACTACATTCAACCCTGTGTAGATCGTAGATCAGTCAATTCTTAACTTAAAGACTTAAAACTCAGGATTCTGTAAGTTTCTATGTCAATCAAGACATGTGTTTACTTATAGCTTCCTGTGCCAACCGGAAGTGCCTTTAATTGGGTCACACTGTCTGTTTTGAAGGGTTAGAAAAGTCACATCTCTCCAAAACTTCATATGTGTGACTAGGTAACCCTCCTAAACTGTAAATCAGTCATTTCTCCCAGCAGATGTCAAAGAAAAGCTCTCACACACACACACAGCAAGGATGGAGTGATAAAGTGCGGTGCTCAAAGACACAGAGAGCAGGCAATGGCATAAACATAATCTCTAGGCCGTGCCGAGTTCAACGAGATATCCCGCTTGACCGTAGCTCGCTCGGTCTAAGCGCAGCGACCATTAGAAAAGTAGGCCCAAAATGAAGCCTGCCCCACAACGTCATTTGCTTTTGGGTGACAGTGAGAGAACCGTTAGGGTGAGAAGCACAATTCGACCTCAGGTACGTTCCTAAGGTCCTCCCGATCCGTGCAAGCCTAACGTTGACCGTGTGGCATTAACCCTTAATAGTTAAAAGAGGGTGTTTACTTCAAAGAGTTTGCATTGACTTCTATCCCCATAGGAATACATTGCCTGCACCCCTAAATTCAACCTGAAGCCTATGTGGGTTATGAATGTCGTATGAACCTGTCTTCGATGACAGTCCATCAGGCCACTACGAGGTCTACCTGTGTTGATTCTAAGCTTCCTGGACCAACCGGAAGTGGTTAAAATCACCCTAAAAGTGTTTATCCATACCCTGCCTGCAGTTTGATAGACATAGTGCATTCAACCCTGTGTAAATCAGTCAATTCTTAACGTAAGGACTTAAAACTCAGGATTCTGTACAAGCATACCCCAGTGAGGATATGTGTTGATTTATAGCTTCCTGTGCCAACCGGAAGTGTCATAATTGGTGTCTCTTGGGCTGTTTCGAGGGGTTAAAAAAGTCAGATCTTTCCAAAACTTCATATATGTGATTAGGCAACCCCCATGAACTGTAAATCAGTCATTTTTCCCATAAAATTTCAAAGGAAAAATAAATCACCCTAAAACACAACTTGGATGGAGGGACGTATTGGGGTGCGTAGAGACAGACAGTGACTGCAATAGTTAGCTTTGTTCGAGCTAAAAAAGAACCGTCAGACCTAGAGTTCCGAAACTTTAGAATCCTGTTCTAGACCTCCGGTCAATAGTGCGTGGTGAGTTACGTGGCTCTAGAAGGTTCTCGGACCGGGAAACAGCCTAGTACATTTGCAATGACTTCAATTCATTTTGACCGTTACGAAAATGACGACATTTAGAAAAGTCTCAGAAACGCAAGACTAGGTGCATTGCGACCGTCTCGTTCCATAGAGACGGACCCCAACGTTTCTGTCCGATAGCTCATTCAAGGACCCCGTAGCAAGTCATGGAACAAAGTGGATTTTCAGCACCAATTAGGGTTTTGCTCGGACACCAAATGACCGATCGAGCCGAAACTTGGGATTCGGGGTCGCCTCAGCTAGGCCTACACATAACATAAGAAATGGACCCGCAGCTAGAACGTAACTATGTGTTTTATGTTTTTTTATTGGTTTGAACCGAAGGCTTTGTGAATTTTGGGCCAGCTCTGAAGTATGTGATAGTTGGCTACTAAACGAGTTGGAAAAAGTGGGTTTGGTGTCAGTTTGTATCAGTTTGGTGTCAGAATGATATCTAATTGACTGACGGACGGTGACTTGCTGGTGACTCTTGTCCATTTGCAATATGTTTAAACAGTGAGGTACCATCACCAAAGTGACATTCTGAAATCAACCCTAACGAGTGACTGAGATTAACCAGAATCACTGCCCAGCCATCCCAAGTTCATCGGGCCAGTCAATTTCACATTCCTGCAGGATTTTTATAGCATGACAAATTCGTGATGGTACCTGCCCATTGAACCATATTGCAAATGCCCAGTGACTTTGCAAAAGTAAGAAAACATAAACAAATGGACATAATGAAATCACCATATTTTTATTTTTGGGTTACCAGTTGCACAACAATGCACGTACACTTGCAATATGATTCAACAGTGAAAAAACATCACAAAATGGACATGATGAAGTCAACACAACGAGCGATGGAAAGGAGCAACTATCACTGCCAGGCCATCCTGTGTTCATCAGGCCAGTCAATTTCACATTCCTTGAGGATTTTTATAGCATGACAAATTCGTGATGGTACCTGCCCATTGAACCATATTGCAAATGCCCAGTGACTTTGCAAAAGTAAGAAAACATAAACAAATGGACATAATGAAATCACCATATTTTTATTTTTGGGTTACCAGTTGCACAACAATGCACGTACACTTGCAATATGATTCAACAGTGAAAAAACATCACAAAATGGACATGATGAAGTCAACACAACGAGCGATGGAAAGGAGCAACTATCACTGCCAGGCCATCCTGTGTTCATCAGGCCAGTCAATTTCACATTCCCTGAGGATTTTTATAGCATGACAAATTCGTGATGGTACCTGCCCATTGAACCATATTGCAAATGCCAGTGACTTTGCAAAAGTAAGAAAACATAAACAAATGGACATAATGAAATCACCATATTTTTATTTTTGGGTTACCAGTTGCACAACAATGCATGTACACTTGCAATATGATTCAACAGTGAAAAAACATCACAAAATGGACATGATGAAGTCAACACAACGAGCGATGGAAAGGAGCAACTATCACTGCCAGGCCATCCTGTGTTCATCAGGCCAGTCAATTTCACATTCCTTGAGGATTTTTATAGCATGACAAATTCGTGATGGTACCTGCCCATTGAACCATATTGCAAATGCCAGTGACTTTGCAAAAGTAAGAAAACATAAACAAATGGACATAATGAAATCACCATATTTTTATTTTTGGGTTACCAGTTGCACAACAATGCACGTACACTTGCAATATGATTCAACAGTGAAAGAACATCACAAAATGGACATGATGAAGTCAACACAACGAGCGATGGAAAGGAGCAACTATCACTGCCAGGCCATCCTGTGTTCATCAGGCCAGTCAATTTCACATTCCTGCAGGATTTTTATAGCATGACAAATTCGTGATGGTACCTGCCCATTGAACCATATTGCAAATGCACAGTGACTTTGCAAAAGTAAGAAAACATAAACAAATGGACATAATGAAATCACCATATTTTTATTTTTGGGTTACCAGTTGCACAACAATGCACGTACACTTGCAATATGATTCAACAGTGAAAAAACATCACAAAATGGACATGATGAAGTCAACACAACGAGCGATGGAAAGGAGCAACTATCACTGCCAGGCCATCCTGTGTTCATCAGGCCAGTCAATTTCACATTCCCTGAGGATTTTTATAGCATGACAAATTCGTGATGGTACCTGCCCATTGAACCATATTGCAAATGCCAGTGACTTTGCAAAAGTAAGAAAACATAAACAAATGGACATAATGAAATCACCATATTTTTATTTTTGGGTTACCAGTTGCACAACAATGCACGTACACTTGCAATATGATTCAACAGTGAAAAAACATCACAAAATGGACATGATGAAGTCAACACAACGAGCGATGGAAAGGAGCAACTATCACTGCCAGGCCATCCTGTGTTCATCAGGCCAGTCAATTTCACATTCCTTGAGGATTTTTATAGCATGACAAATTCGTGATGGTACCTGCCCATTGAACCATATTGCAAATGCCAGTGACTTTGCAAAAGTAAGAAAACATAAACAAATGGACATAATGAAATCACCATATTTTTATTTTTGGGTTACCAGTTGCACAACAATGCACGTACACTTGCAATATGATTCAACAGTGAAAGAACATCACAAAATGGACATGATGAAGTCAACACAACGAGCGATGGAAAGGAGCAACTATCACTGCCAGGCCATCCCGAGTTCATCTGGCCAGTCAATTTTGCATTTCTGCAGGATTTTTGAGCATGTCAAATTTCATATGGTAAATGCCCATTGAACCATATTGCAAATGCCCGTACACTTGCAATATGATTAAACAGTGAAAAAACATCACAAAATGGACATGATGAAGTCAACACAATGAGCGATGGAAAGGAGCAACTATCACTGTCAGGCCATCCCGAGTTCATCTGGCCAGTCAATTTTGCATTTCTGCAGGATTTTTGAGCATGTCAAATTTCATATGGTAAATGCCCATTGAACCATATTGCAAATGCCCGTACACTTGCAATATGATTAAACAGTGAAAAAACATCACAAAATGGACATGATGAAGTCAACACAATGAGCGATGGAAAGGAGCAACTATCACTGCCAGGCCATCCCGAGTTCATCTGGCCAGTCAATTTTGCATTTCTGCAGGATTTTTGAGCATGTCAAATTTCATATGGTAAATGCCCATTGAACCATATTGCAAATGCCCGTACACTTGCAATATGATTAAACAGTGAAAAAACATCACAAAATGGACATGATGAAGTCAACACAATGAGCATTGGAAAGGAGCAACTATCACTGCCAGGCCATCCCGAGTTCATCTGGCCAGTCAATTTTGCATTTCTGCAGGATTTTTGAGCATGTCAAATTTCATATGGTAAATGCCCATTGAACCATATTGCAAATGCCCGTACACTTGCAATATGATTAAACAGTGAAAAAACATCACAAAATGGACATGATGAAGTCAACACAATGAGCGATCGAAAGGAGCAACTATCACTGTCAGGCCATCCCGAGTTCATCTGGCCAGTCAATTTTGCATTTCTGCAGGATTTTTGAGCATGTCAAATTTCATATGGTAAATGCCCATTGAACCATATTGCAAATGCCCGTACACTTGCAATATGATTAAACAGTGAAAAAACATCACAAAATGGACATGATGAAGTCAACACAATGAGCGATGGAAAGGAGCAACTATCACTGCCAGGCCATCCCGAGTTCATCTGGCCAGTCAATTTTGCATTTCTGCAGGATTTTTGAGCATGTCAAATTTCTTATGGTATTTGGCCCCAAAAAAACACATGATGAATTGACATAAAATTGAAACAATTTCGAAAAACGGTCCAGAAAGAACTTTTTTACGAGGGTGATAAGTTTTTAAAAAAGTTCAAATTTTCGACTTTTGACTTCATATGAAATCACATTGTAAATGGACAAAACATATTTCTTATGCGCATGTAAAAATAAAATAAAAATTTGGCTAATAAAATTGGACAAAAGTATGTTGATACAGTTCTTATACATGTGTAATTGACACAAAAATGGAAAGAATTTTGAAAAACGGTCCAGAAAGCACTTTTTTAAGGGTGTGTGAAGTTTTTTACAACATTTTGACATTTTTGACTTTTGACTTTTGACTTCCTATGAAATCACATTGTAAATGGACAAAACATATTTCTTATGCGCATGTAAAAAAAATCGAAAGAATTTCGAAAAACGGTCCAGAAAGCACTTTTTTAAGGGGTGATAATTTTTGACTAAAAAATCATTTTTTCAAAATTTTGCTTTTGGATGTTGACTTGATGTCCATTTCCAATATGAAAAACCACGGTGGTGCGCACTCACACCCTGTTGGATTTTTGAAGTGTTACAACTGGCAATAGCCATATGACATTTGCCATCAACTTTGCACGAATTGGCGTCCAATTGGGTGGTATTGTCCAATGTGTGTATGGTTTGTACGGTGCCAATGTGTTGCCATTCATTTTTGTCCACTTCAGGGGGGTCTTCCCTTACATTGTGGACAGTTTTCAGCAAGTTGCAACATTGAAATACAGAAAAATATTGTTTTCCATTAACAAGCTCTAAATCATGTTTGATGCACTCTGGATGTCCAATTTTTGCTGTGCTATCTATTTGAGATGAAATGGACATTGTGGACAGTTTTCAGCAAGTTGCAACATTGAAATACAGAAGTAACTTTTTTTCATAAACAAGCTCTAAATCATGTTTGATGCACTCTGGATGTCCAATTGTGGCTGTGCTATCTATTTGAGATGAAATGAACACTGTGTCCAGTTTTCAGCAAGTTGCAACATTGAAATACAGAAGATTTTTTTTTTTCATAAACAAGCTCTAAATCATGTTTGATGCACTCTGGATGTCCAATTGTGGCTGTGCTATCTATTTGAGATGAAATGAACACTGTGTCCAGTTTTCAGCAAGTTGCAACATTGAAATACAGAGAAAAAAAAATCCATAAACAAGCTCTAAATCATGTTTGATGCACTCTGGATGTCCAATTTTTGCTGAGCTATCTTTTGAGATGAAATGAACAATGTGTCCAGTTTTCAGCAAGTTGCAACATTGAAATACAGAAGATTTTTTTTTTTCATAAACAAGCTCTAAATCATGTTTGATGCACTCTGGATGTCCAATTGTGGCTGTGCTATCTATTTGAGAAGAAATTAACATTGTGGACAGTTTTCAGCAAGTTGCAACATTGAAATACAGAAAAAAATTGTTTTCCATAAACAAGCTCTAAATCATGTTTGATGCACTCTGGATGTCCAATTTTTGCTGTGCTATCTATTTGAGATGAAATGGACATTGTGGACAGTTTTCAGCAAGTTGCAACATTGAAATACAGAAGTAACTTTTTTTCATAAACAAGCTCTAAATCATGTTTGATGCACTCTGGATGTCCAATTGTGGCTGTGCTATCTATTTGAGATGAAATGAACACTGTGTCCAGTTTTCAGCAAGTTGCAACATTGAAATACAGAAGATTTATTTTTTCATAAACAAGCTCTAAATCATGTTTGATGCACTCTGGATGTCCAATTGTGGCTGTGCTATCTATTTGAGATGAAATGAACACTGTGTCCAGTTTTCAGCAAGTTGCAACATTGAAATACAGAAGAAAAAAAAATTCCATAAACAAGCTCTAAATCATGTTTGATGCACTCTGGATGTCCAATTTTTGCTGAGCTATCTTTTGAGAAGAAATTAACATTGTGGACAGTTTTCAGCAAGTTGCAACATTGAAATACAGAAAAAAATTGTTTTCCATAAACAAGCTCTAAATCATGTTTGATGCACTCTGGATGTCCAATTTTTGCTGTGCTATCTATTTGAGATGAAATGGACATTGTGGACAGTTTTCAGCAAGTTGCAACATTGAAATACAGAAGTAACTTTTTTTCATAAACAAGCTCTAAATCATGTTTGATGCACTCTGGATGTCCAATTTTTGCTGAGCTTTCTTTTAGAGAAGAAGTTAACATTGTGGACAGTTTTCAGCAAGTTGCAACATTGAAATGCAGAAGTAACTTTTTTTCATAAACAAGCTCTAAATCATGTTTGATGCACTCTGGATGTCCAATTGTGGCTGTGCTATCTATTTGAGATGAAATGAACACTGTGTCCAGTTTTCAGCAATTTGCAACATTGAAATACAGAAGAAAAAAAAAATCCATAAACAAGCTCTAAATCATGTTTGATGCACTCTGGATGTCCAATTTTTGCTGAGCTATCTTTTGAGAAGAAATTAACATTGTGGACAGTTTTCAGCAAGTTGCAACATTGAAATACAGAAAAAAATTGTTTTCCATAAACAAGCTCTAAATCATGTTTGATGCACTCTGGATGTCCAATTTTTGCTGTGCTATCTATTTGAGATGAAATGGACATTGTGGACAGTTTTCAGCAAGTTGCAACATTGAAATACAGAAGTAACTTTTTTTCATAAACAAGCTCTAAATCATGTTTGATGCACTCTGGATGTCCAATTGTGGCTGTGCTATCTATTTGAGATGAAATGAACACTGTGTCCAGTTTTCAGCAAGTTGCAACATTGAAATACAGAAGAATTGTTTTTTTCATAAACAAGCTCTAAATCATGTTTGATGCACTCTGGATGTCCAATTGTGGCTGTGCTATCTATTTGAGATGAAATGAACACTGTGTCCAGTTTTCAGCAAGTTGCAACATTGAAATACAGAAGAAAAAAAAATTCCATAAACAAGCTCTAAATCATGTTTGATGCACTCTGGATGTCCAATTTTTGCTGAGCTATCTTTTGAGAAGAAATTAACATTGTGGACAGTTTTCAGCAAGTTGCAACATTGAAATACAGAAAAAAATTGTTTTCCATAAACAAGCTCTAAATCATGTTTGATGCACTCTGGATGTCCAATTTTTGCTGTGCTATCTATTTGAGATGAAATGGACATTGTGGACAGTTTTCAGCAAGTTGCAACATTGAAATACAGAAGTAACTTTTTTTCATAAACAAGCTCTAAATCATGTTTGATGCACTCTGGATGTCCAATTGTGGCTGTGCTATCTATTTGAGATGAAATGAACACTGTGTCCAGTTTTCAGCAAGTTGCAACATTGAAATACAGAAGATTTTTTTTTTTCATAAACAAGCTCTAAATCATGTTTGATGCACTCTGGATGTCCAATTGTGGCTGTGCTATCTATTTGAGATGAAATGAACACTCTGTCCAGTTTTCAGCAAGTTGCAACATTGAAATACAGAAGAAAAAAAAAATCCATAAACAAGCTCTAAATCATGTTTGATGCACTCTGGATGTCCAATTTTTGCTGTGCTATCTATTTGAGATGAAATGGACATTGTGGACAGTTTTCAGCAAGTTGCAACATTGAAATACAGAAGTAACTTTTTTTCATAAACAAGCTCTAAATCATGTTTGATGCACTCTGGATGTCCAATTTTTGCAGAGCTGTCTTTTAGAGAAGAAGTTAACATTGTGGACAGTTTTCAGCAAGTTGCAACATTGAAATGCAGAAGTAACTTTTTTTCATAAACAAGCTCTAAATCATGTTTGATGCACTCTGGATGTCCAATTGTGGCTGTGCTATGTATTTGAGATGAAATGAACACTGTGTCCAGTTTTCAGCAAGTTGCAACATTGAAATACAGAAAAAAATTGTTTTCCATAAACAAGCTCTAAATCATGTTTGATGCACTCTGGATGTCCAATTTTTGCTGTGCTATCTATTTGAGATGAAATGGACATTGTGGACAGTTTTCAGCAAGTTGCAACATTGAAATACAGAAGTAACTTTTTTTCATAAACAAGCTCTAAATCATGTTTGATGCACTCTGGATGTCCAGTTTTTGCTGAGCTATCGATTTGAGAAGAAATTAACATTGTGGACAGTTTTCTGCAAGTTGCAACATTGAAATACAGAAAAAAATGTTTTTCCATAAACAAGCTCTAAATCATGTTTGATGCACTCTGGATGTCCAATTGTGGCTGTGCTATCTATTTGAGATGAAATGAACACTGTGTCCAGTTTTCAGCAAGTTGCAACATTGAAATACAGAAAAAAAAAATCCATAAACAAGCTCTAAATCATGTTTGATGCACTCTGGATGTCCAATTTTTGCTGAGCTATCTTTTGAGATGAAATGAACACTGTGTCCAGTTTTCAGCAAGTTGCAACATTGAAATACAGAAGTAACTTTTTTTCATAAACAAGCTCTAAATCATGTTTGATGCACTCTGGATGTCCAATTTTTGCTGAGCTATCTTTTAGCGAAGAAATTAACATTGTGGACAGTTTTCAGCAAGTTGCAACATTGAAATACAGAAGTAACTTTTTTTCATAAACAAGCTCTAAATCATGTTTGATGCACTCTGGATGTCCAATTGTGGCTGTGCTATCTATTTGAGATGAAATGAACACTGTGTCCAGTTTTCAGCAAGTTGCAACATTGAAATACAGAAGTAACTTTTTTTCATAAACAAGCTCTAAATCATGTTTGATGCACTCTGGATGTCCAGTTTTTGCTGAGCTATCGATTTGAGAAGAAATTAACATTGTGGACAGTTTTCTGCAAGTTGCAACATTGAAATACAGAAAAAAATTTTTTTCCATAAACAAGCTCTAAATCATGTTTGATGCACTCTGGATGTCCAATTGTGGCTGTGCTATCTATTTGAGATGAAATGAACACTGTGTCCAGTTTTCAGCAAGTTGCAACATTGAAATACAGAAAAAAAAAATCCATAAACAAGCTCTAAATCATGTTTGATGCACTCTGGATGTCCAATTTTTGCTGAGCTATCTTTTGAGATGAAATGAACACTGTGTCCAGTTTTCAGCAAGTTGCAACATTGAAATACAGAAGTAACTTTTTTTCATAAACAAGCTCTAAATCATGTTTGATGCACTCTGGATGTCCAATTTTTGCTGAGCTATCTTTTAGCGAAGAAATTAACATTGTGGACAGTTTTCAGCAAGTTGCAACATTGAAATACAGAAGTAACTTTTTTTCATAAACAAGCTCTAAATCATGTTTGATGCACTCTGGATGTCCAATTGTGGCTGTGCTATCTATTTGAGATGAAATGAACACTGTGTCCAGTTTTCAGCAAGTTGCAACATTGAAATACAGAAAAAAATTGTTTTCCATAAACCAGCTCTAAATCATGTTTGATGCACTCTGGATGTCCAATTTTTGCTGTGCTATCTATTTGAGATGAAATGGACATTGTGGACAGTTTTCAGCAAGTTGCAAAATTGAAATGCAGAAGTAACTTTTTTTCATAAACAAGCTCTAAATCATGTTTGATGCACTCTGGATGTCCAATTGTGGCTGTGCTATCTATTTGAGATGAAATTAACACTGTGTCCAGTTTTCAGCAAGTTGCAACATTGAAATACAGAAGGAAAAAAAATCCATAAACAAGCTCTAAATAATGTTTGATGCACTCTGGATGTCCAATTTTTGCTGAGTTATCTTTGGAGAAGAAATTAACATTGTGGACAGTTTTCAGCAAGTTGCAACATTGAAATACAGAAAAAAATTGTTTTCCATAAACAAGCTCCAAATCATGTTTGATGCACTCTGGATGTCCAATTGTGGCTGTGCTATCTATTTGAGATGAAATGAACACTGTGTCCAGTTTTCAGCAAGTTGCAACATTGAAATACAGAATTTTTTTTTTTTCATAAACAAGCTCTAAATCATGTTTGATGCACTCTGGATGTCCAATTGTGGCTGTGCTATCTATTTGAGATGAAATTAACATTGTGGACAGTTTTCAGCAAGTTGCAACATTGAAATACAGAAAAAAATTGTTTTCCATAAACAAGCTCTAAATCATGTTTGATGCACTCTGGATGTCCAATTTTTGCTGTGCTATCTATTTGAGATGAAATGGACATTGTGGACAGTTTTCAGCAAGTTGCAACATTGAAATACAGAAGTAACTTTTTTTCATAAACAAGCTCTAAATCATGTTTGATGCACTCTGGATGTCCATTTGTGGCTGTGCTATCTATTTGAGATGAAATGAACACTGTGTCCAGTTTTCAGCACGTTGCAACATTGAAATACAGAAGGAAAAAAAATCCATAAACAAGCTCTAAATCATGTTTGATGCACTCTGGATGTCCAATTTTTGCTGAGCTATCTTTTGAGATGAAATGAACACTGTGTCCAGTTTTCAGCAAGTTGCAACATTGAAATACAGAAGATTTTTTTTTTCATAAACAAGCTCTAAATCATGTTTGATGCACTCTGGATGTCCAATTGTGGCTGTGCTATCTATTTGAGAAGAAATTAACATTGTGGACAGTTTTCAGCAAGTTGCAACATTGAAATACAGAAAAAAATTGTTTTCCATAAACAAGCTCTAAATCATGTTTGATGCACTCTGGATGTCCAATTTTTGCTGTGCTATCTATTTGAGATTTAATGGACATTGTGGACAGTTTTCAGCAAGTTGCAACATTGAAATACAGATGTAACTTTTTTTCATAAACAAGCTCTAAATCATGTTTGATGCACTCTGGATGTCCAATTGTGGCTGTGCTATCTATTTGAGATGAAATGAACACTGTGTCCAGTTTTCAGCAAGTTGCAACATTGAAATACAGAAGAAAAAAAAATTCCATAAACAAGCTCTAAATCATGTTTGATGCACTCTGGATGTCCAATTGTGGCTGAGCTATCTTTTGAGAAGAAATTAACATTGTGGACAGTTTTCAGCAAGTTGCAACATTGAAATACAGAAAAAAATTGTTTTCCATAAACAAGCTCTAAATCATGTTTGATGCACTCTGGATGTCCAATTTTTGCTGTGCTATCTATTTGAGATGAAATGGACATTGTGGACAGTTTTCAGCAAGTTGCAACATTGAAATACAGAAGTAACTTTTTTTCATAAACAAGCTCTAAATCATGTTTGATGCACTCTGGATGTCCAATTTTTGCTGAGCTTTCTTTTAGAGAAGAAGTTAACATTGTGGACAGTTTTCAGCAAGTTGCAACATTGAAATGCAGAAGTAACTTTTTTTCATAAACAAGCTCTAAATCATGTTTGATGCACTCTGGATGTCCAATTGTGGCTGTGCTATCTATTTGAGATGAAATGAACACTGTGTCCAGTTTTCAGCAAGTTGCAACATTGAAATACAGAAGAAAAAAATAATCCATAAACAAGCTCTAAATCATGTTTGATGCACTCTGGATGTCCAATTTTTGCTGAGCTATCTTTTGAGAAGAAATTAACATTGTGGACAGTTTTCAGCAAGTTGCAACATTGAAATACAGAAAAAAATTGTTTTCCATAAACAAGCTCTAAATCATGTTTGATGCACTCTGGATGTCCAATTGTGGCTGTGCTATCTATTTGAGATGAAATGAACACTGTGTCCAGTTTTCAGCAAGTTGCAACATTGAAATACAGAAAAAAATTGTTTTCCATAAACAAGCTCTAAATCATGTTTGATGCACTCTGGATGTCCAATTTTTGCTGTGCTATCTATTTGAGATTAAATGGACATTGTGGACAGTTTTCAGCAAGTTGCAACATTGAAATACAGAAGTAACTTTTTTTCATAAACAAGCTCTAAATCATGTTTGATGCACTCTGGATGTCCAATTGTGGCTGTGCTATCTATTTGAGATGAAATGAACACTGTGTCCAGTTTTCAGCAAGTTGCAACATTGAAATACAGAAGAAAAAAAAATTCCATAAACAAGCTCTAAATCATGTTTGATGCACTCTGGATGTCCAATTGTGGCTGAGCTATCTTTTGAGAAGAAATTAACATTGTGGACAGTTTTCAGCAAGTTGCAACATTGAAATACAGAAAAAAATTGTTTTCCATAAACAAGCTCTAAATCATGTTTGATGCACTCTGGATGTCCAATTTTTGCTGTGCTATCTATTTGAGATGAAATGGACATTGTGGACAGTTTTCAGCAAGTTGCAACATTGAAATACAGAAAAAAATTGTTTTCCATAAACAAGCTCTAAATCATGTTTGATGCACTCTGGATGTCCAATTTTTGCTGTGCTATCTATTTGAGATGAAATGGACATTGTGGACAGTTTTCAGCAAGTTGCAACATTGAAATACAGAAGTAACTTTTTTTCATAAACAAGCTCTAAATCATGTTTGATGCACTCTGGATGTCCATTTGTGGCTGTGCTATCTATTTGAGATGAAATTAACACTGTGTCCAGTTTTCAGCACGTTGCAACATTGAAATACAGAAGGAAAAAAAATCCATAAACAAGCTCTAAATCATGTTTGATGCACTCTGGATGTCCAATTTTTGCTGAGCTATCTTTTGAGATGAAATGAACACTGTGTCCAGTTTTCAGCAAGTTGCAACATTGAAATACAGAAGATTTTTTTTTTTCATAAACAAGCTCTAAATCATGTTTGATGCACTCTGGATGTCCAATTGTGGCTGTGCTATCTATTTGAGAAGAAATTAACATTGTGGACAGTTTTCAGCAAGTTGCAACATTGAAATACAGAAAAAAATTGTTTTCCATAAACAAGCTCTAAATCATGTTTGATGCACTCTGGATGTCCAATTTTTGCTGTGCTATCTATTTGAGATTTAATGGACATTGTGGACAGTTTTCAGCAAGTTGCAACATTGAAATACAGATGTAACTTTTTTTCATAAACAAGCTCTAAATCATGTTTGATGCACTCTGGATGTCCAATTGTGGCTGTGCTATCTATTTGAGATGAAATGAACACTGTGTCCAGTTTTCAGCAAGTTGCAACATTGAAATACAGAAGAAAAAAAAATTCCATAAACAAGCTCTAAATCATGTTTGATGCACTCTGGATGTCCAATTGTGGCTGAGCTATCTTTTGAGAAGAAATTAACATTGTGGACAGTTTTCAGCAAGTTGCAACATTGAAATACAGAAAAAAATTGTTTTCCATAAACAAGCTCTAAATCATGTTTGATGCACTCTGGATGTCCAATTTTTGCTGTGCTATCTATTTGAGATGAAATGGACATTGTGGACAGTTTTCAGCAAGTTGCAACATTGAAATACAGAAGTAACTTTTTTTCATAAACAAGCTCTAAATCATGTTTGATGCACTCTGGATGTCCAATTTTTGCTGAGCTTTCTTTTAGAGAAGAAGTTAACATTGTGGACAGTTTTCAGCAAGTTGCAACATTGAAATGCAGAAGTAACTTTTTTTCATAAACAAGCTCTAAATCATGTTTGATGCACTCTGGATGTCCAATTGTGGCTGTGCTATCTATTTGAGATGAAATGAACACTGTGTCCAGTTTTCAGCAAGTTGCAACATTGAAATACAGAAGAAAAAAAAAATCCATAAACAAGCTCTAAATCATGTTTGATGCACTCTGGATGTCCAATTTTTGCTGAGCTATCTTTTGAGAAGAAATTAACATTGTGGACAGTTTTCAGCAAGTTGCAACATTGAAATACAGAAAAAAATTGTTTTCCATAAACAAGCTCTAAATCATGTTTGATGCACTCTGGATGTCCAATTGTGGCTGTGCTATCTATTTGAGATGAAATGAACACTGTGTCCAGTTTTCAGCAAGTTGCAACATTGAAATACAGAAAAAAATTGTTTTCCATAAACAAGCTCTAAATCATGTTTGATGCACTCTGGATGTCCAATTTTTGCTGTGCTATCTATTTGAGATTAAATGGACATTGTGGACAGTTTTCAGCAAGTTGCAACATTGAAATACAGAAGTAACTTTTTTTCATAAACAAGCTCTAAATCATGTTTGATGCACTCTGGATGTCCAATTGTGGCTGTGCTATCTATTTGAGATGAAATGAACACTGTGTCCAGTTTTCAGCAAGTTGCAACATTGAAATACAGAAGAAAAAAAAATTCCATAAACAAGCTCTAAATCATGTTTGATGCACTCTGGATGTCCAATTGTGGCTGAGCTATCTTTTGAGAAGAAATTAACATTGTGGACAGTTTTCAGCAAGTTGCAACATTGAAATACAGAAAAAAATTGTTTTCCATAAACAAGCTCTAAATCATGTTTGATGCACTCTGGATGTCCAATTTTTGCTGTGCTATCTATTTGAGATGAAATGGACATTGTGGACAGTTTTCAGCAAGTTGCAACATTGAAATACAGAAGTAACTTTTTTTCATAAACAAGCTCTAAATCATGTTTGATGCACTCTGGATGTCCAATTGTGGCTGTGCTATCTATTTGAGATGAAATGAACACTGTGTCCAGTTTTCAGCAAGTTGCAACATTGAAATACAGAAGATTTTTTTTTTTCATAAACAAGCTCTAAATCATGTTTGATGCACTCTGGATGTCCAATTGTGGCTGTGCTATCTATTTGAGAAGAAATTAACATTGTGGACAGTTTTCAGCAAGTTGCAACATTGAAATACAGAAAAAAATTGTTTTCCATAAACAAGCTCTAAATCATGTTTGATGCACTCTGGATGTCCAATTTTTGCTGTGCTATCTATTTGAGATTTAATGGACATTGTGGACAGTTTTCAGCAAGTTGCAACATTGAAATACAGATGTAACTTTTTTTCATAAACAAGCTCTAAATCATGTTTGATGCACTCTGGATGTCCAATTGTGGCTGTGCTATCTATTTGAGATGAAATGAACACTGTGTCCAGTTTTCAGCAAGTTGCAACATTGAAATACAGAAGAAAAAAAAATTCCATAAACAAGCTCTAAATCATGTTTGATGCACTCTGGATGTCCAATTGTGGCTGAGCTATCTTTTGAGAAGAAATTAACATTGTGGACAGTTTTCAGCAAGTTGCAACATTGAAATACAGAAAAAAATTGTTTTCCATAAACAAGCTCTAAATCATGTTTGATGCACTCTGGATGTCCAATTTTTGCTGTGCTATCTATTTGAGATGAAATGGACATTGTGGACAGTTTTCAGCAAGTTGCAACATTGAAATACAGAAGTAACTTTTTTTCATAAACAAGCTCTAAATCATGTTTGATGCACTCTGGATGTCCAATTTTTGCTGAGCTTTCTTTTAGAGAAGAAGTTAACATTGTGGACAGTTTTCAGCAAGTTGCAACATTGAAATGCAGAAGTAACTTTTTTTCATAAACAAGCTCTAAATCATGTTTGATGCACTCTGGATGTCCAATTGTGGCTGTGCTATCTATTTGAGATGAAATGAACACTGTGTCCAGTTTTCAGCAAGTTGCAACATTGAAATACAGAAGAAAAAAAAAATCCATAAACAAGCTCTAAATCATGTTTGATGCACTCTGGATGTCCAATTTTTGCTGAGCTATCTTTTGAGAAGAAATTAACATTGTGGACAGTTTTCAGCAAGTTGCAACATTGAAATACAGAAAAAAATTGTTTTCCATAAACAAGCTCTAAATCATGTTTGATGCACTCTGGATGTCCAATTGTGGCTGTGCTATCTATTTGAGATGAAATGAACACTGTGTCCAGTTTTCAGCAAGTTGCAACATTGAAATACAGAAAAAAATTGTTTTCCATAAACAAGCTCTAAATCATGTTTGATGCACTCTGGATGTCCAATTTTTGCTGTGCTATCTATTTGAGATTAAATGGACATTGTGGACAGTTTTCAGCAAGTTGCAACATTGAAATACAGAAGTAACTTTTTTTCATAAACAAGCTCTAAATCATGTTTGATGCACTCTGGATGTCCAATTGTGGCTGTGCTATCTATTTGAGATGAAATGAACACTGTGTCCAGTTTTCAGCAAGTTGCAACATTGAAATACAGAAGAAAAAAAAATTCCATAAACAAGCTCTAAATCATGTTTGATGCACTCTGGATGTCCAATTGTGGCTGAGCTATCTTTTGAGAAGAAATTAACATTGTGGACAGTTTTCAGCAAGTTGCAACATTGAAATACAGAAAAAAATTGTTTTCCATAAACAAGCTCTAAATCATGTTTGATGCACTCTGGATGTCCAATTTTTGCTGTGCTATCTATTTGAGATGAAATGGACATTGTGGACAGTTTTCAGCAAGTTGCAACATTGAAATACAGAAGTAACTTTTTTTCATAAACAAGCTCTAAATCATGTTTGATGCACTCTGGATGTCCAATTGTGGCTGTGCTATCTATTTGAGATGAAATGAACACTGTGTCCAGTTTTCAGCAAGTTGCAACATTGAAATACAGAAGATTTTTTTTTTTCATAAACAAGCTCTAAATCATGTTTGATGCACTCTGGATGTCCAATTGTGGCTGTGCTATCTATTTGAGATGAAATGAACACTCTGTCCAGTTTTCAGCAAGTTGCAACATTGAAATACAGAAGAAAAAAAAAATCCATAAACAAGCTCTAAATCATGTTTGATGCACTCTGGATGTCCAATTTTTGCTGAGCTATCTTTTGAGATGAAATTAACATTGTGGACAGTTTTCAGCAAGTTGCAACATTGAAATACAGAAAAAAATTGTTTTCCATAAACAAGCTCTAAATCATGTTTGATGCACTCTGGATGTCCAATTGTGGCTGTGCTATCTATTTGAGATGAAATGAACACTGTGTCCAGTTTTCAGCAAGTTGCAACATTGAAATACAGAAGAAAAAAAAATTCCATAAACAAGCTCTAAATCATGTTTGATGCACTCTGGATGTCCAATTTTTGCTGTGCTATCTATTTGAGATGAAATGGACATTGTGGACAGTTTTCAGCAAGTTGCAACATTGAAATACAGAAGTAACTTTTTTTCATAAACAAGCTCTAAATCATGTTTGATGCACTCTGGATGTCCAATTGTGGCTGTGCTATCTATTTGAGATGAAATGAACACTCTGTCCAGTTTTCAGCAAGTTGCAACATTGAAATACAGAAGAAAAAAAAAAATCCATAAACAAGCTCTAAATCATGTTTGATGCACTCTGGATGTCCAATTTTTGCTGTGCTATCTCTTTGAGATGAAATGGACATTGTGGACAGTTTTCAGCAAGTTGCAACATTGAAATACAGAAGTAACTTTTTTTCATAAACAAGCTCTAAATCATGTTTGATGCACTCTGGATGTCCAATTTTTGCTGAGCTTTCTTTTAGAGAAGAAGTTAACATTGTGGACAGTTTTCAGCAAGTTGCAACATTGAAATACAGAAGTAACTTTTTTTCATAAACAAGCTCTAAATCATGTTTGATGCACTCTGGATGTCCAATTGTGGCTGTGCTATCTATTTGAGATGAAATGAACACTGTGTCCAGTTTTCAGCAAGTTGCAACATTGAAATACAGAAGTAACTTTTTTTCATAAACAAGCTCTAAATCATGTTTGATGCACTCTGGATGTCCAGTTTTTGCTGAGCTATCGATTTGAGAAGAAATTAACATTGTGGACAGTTTTCTGCAAGTTGCAACATTGAAATACAGAAAAAAATTTTTTTCCATAAACAAGCTCTAAATCATGTTTGATGCACTCTGGATGTCCAATTGTGGCTGTGCTATCTATTTGAGATGAAATGAACACTGTGTCCAGTTTTCAGCAAGTTGCAACATTGAAATACAGAAAAAAAAAATCCATAAACAAGCTCTAAATCATGTTTGATGCACTCTGGATGTCCAATTTTTGCTGAGCTATCTTTTGAGATGAAATGAACACTGTGTCCAGTTTTCAGCAAGTTGCAACATTGAAATACAGAAGTAACTTTTTTTCATAAACAAGCTCTAAATCATGTTTGATGCACTCTGGATGTCCAATTTTTGCTGAGCTATCTTTTAGCGAAGAAATTAACATTGTGGACAGTTTTCAGCAAGTTGCAACATTGAAATACAGAAGTAACTTTTTTTCATAAACAAGCTCTAAATCATGTTTGATGCACTCTGGATGTCCAATTGTGGCTGTGCTATCTATTTGAGATGAAATGAACACTGTGTCCAGTTTTCAGCAAGTTGCAACATTGAAATACAGAAAAAAATTGTTTTCCATAAACCAGCTCTAAATCATGTTTGATGCACTCTGGATGTCCAATTTTTGCTGTGCTATCTATTTGAGATGAAATGGACATTGTGGACAGTTTTCAGCAAGTTGCAACATTGAAATGCAGAAGTAACTTTTTTTCATAAACAAGCTCTAAATCATGTTTGATGCACTCTGGATGTCCAATTGTGGCTGTGCTATCTATTTGAGATGAAATTAACACTGTGTCCAGTTTTCAGCAAGTTGCAACATTGAAATACAGAAGGAAAAAAAATCCATAAACAAGCTCTAAATAATGTTTGATGCACTCTGGATGTCCAATTTTTGCTGAGCTATCTTTTGAGAAGAAATTAACATTGTGGACAGTTTTCAGCAAGTTGCAACATTGAAATACAGAAAAAAATTGTTTTCCATAAACAAGCTCCAAATCATGTTTGATGCACTCTGGATGTCCAATTGTGGCTGTGCTATCTATTTGAGATGAAATGAACACTGTGTCCAGTTTTCAGCAAGTTGCAACATTGAAATACAGAATTTTTTTTTTTTTCATAAACAAGCTCTAAATCATGTTTGATGCACTCTGGATGTCCAATTGTGGCTGTGCTATCTATTTGAGATGAAATTAACATTGTGGACAGTTTTCAGCAAGTTGCAACATTGAAATACAGAAAAAAATTGTTTTCCATAAACAAGCTCTAAATCATGTTTGATGCACTCTGGATGTCCAATTGTGGCTGTGCTATCTATTTGAGATGAAATTAACACTGTGTCCAGTTTTCAGCAAGTTGCAACATTGAAATACAGAAGGAAAAAAAATCCATAAACAAGCTCTAAATCATGTTTGATGCACTCTGGATGTCCAATTGTGGCTGTGCTATCTATTTGAGAAGAAATTAACATTGTGGACAGTTTTCAGCAAGTTGCAACATTGAAATACAGAAAAAAATTGTTTTCCATAAACAAGCTCTAAATCATGTTTGATGCACTCTGGATGTCCAATTTTTGCTGTGCTATCTATTTGAGATTTAATGGACATTGTGGACAGTTTTCAGCAAGTTGCAACATTGAAATACAGATGTAACTTTTTTTCATAAACAAGCTCTAAATCATGTTTGATGCACTCTGGATGTCCAATTGTGGCTGTGCTATCTATTTGAGATGAAATGAACACTGTGTCCAGTTTTCAGCAAGTTGCAACATTGAAATACAGAAGAAAAAAAAATTCCATAAACAAGCTCTAAATCATGTTTGATGCACTCTGGATGTCCAATTGTGGCTGAGCTATCTTTTGAGAAGAAATTAACATTGTGGACAGTTTTCAGCAAGTTGCAACATTGAAATACAGAAAAAAATTGTTTTCCATAAACAAGCTCTAAATCATGTTTGATGCACTCTGGATGTCCAATTTTTGCTGTGCTATCTATTTGAGATGAAATGGACATTGTGGACAGTTTTCAGCAAGTTGCAACATTGAAATACAGAAGTAACTTTTTTTCATAAACAAGCTCTAAATCATGTTTGATGCACTCTGGATGTCCATTTGTGGCTGTGCTATCTATTTGAGATGAAATGAACACTGTGTCCAGTTTTCAGCACGTTGCAACATTGAAATACAGAAGGAAAAAAAATCCATAAACAAGCTCTAAATCATGTTTGATGCACTCTGGATGTCCAATTTTTGCTGAGCTATCTTTTGAGATGAAATGAACACTGTGTCCAGTTTTCAGCAAGTTGCAACATTGAAATACAGAAGTAACTTTTTTTCATAAACAAGCTCTAAATCATGTTTGATGCACTCTGGATGTCCAATTTTTGCTGAGCTATCTTTTAGCGAAGAAATTAACATTGTGGACAGTTTTCAGCAAGTTGCAACATTGAAATACAGAAGTAACTTTTTTTCATAAACAAGCTCTAAATCATGTTTGATGCACTCTGGATGTCCAATTGTGGCTGTGCTATCTATTTGAGATGAAATGAACACTGTGTCCAGTTTTCAGCAAGTTGCAACATTGAAATACAGAAAAAAATTGTTTTCCATAAACCAGCTCTAAATCATGTTTGATGCACTCTGGATGTCCAATTTTTGCTGTGCTATCTATTTGAGATGAAATGGACATTGTGGACAGTTTTCAGCAAGTTGCAACATTGAAATGCAGAAGTAACTTTTTTTTCATAAACAAGCTCTAAATCATGTTTGATGCACTCTGGATGTCCAATTGTGGCTGTGCTATCTATTTGAGATGAAATTAACACTGTGTCCAGTTTTCAGCAAGTTGCAACATTGAAATACAGAAGGAAAAAAATCCATAAACAAGCTCTAAATAATGTTTGATGCACTCTGGATGTCCAATTTTTGCTGAGCTATCTTTTGAGAAGAAATTAACATTGTGGACAGTTTTCAGCAAGTTGCAACATTGAAATACAGAAAAAATTTGTTTTCCATAAACAAGCTCCAAATCATGTTTGATGCACTCTGGATGTCCAATTGTGGCTGTGCTATCTATTTGAGATGAAATGAACACTGTGTCCAGTTTTCAGCAAGTTGCAACATTGAAATACAGAATTTTTTTTTTTTCATAAACAAGCTCTAAATCATGTTTGATGCACTCTGGATGTCCAATTGTGGCTGTGCTATCTATTTGAGATGAAATTAACATTGTGGACAGTTTTCAGCAAGTTGCAACATTGAAATACAGAAAAAAATTGTTTTCCATAAACAAGCTCTAAATCATGTTTGATGCACTCTGGATGTCCAATTGTGGCTGTGCTATCTATTTGAGATGAAATTAACACTGTGTCCAGTTTTCAGCAAGTTGCAACATTGAAATACAGAAGGAAAAAAAATCCATAAACAAGCTCTAAATCATGTTTGATGCACTCTGGATGTCCAATTGTGGCTGTGCTATCTATTTGAGAAGAAATTAACATTGTGGACAGTTTTCAGCAAGTTGCAACATTGAAATACAGAAAAAAATTGTTTTCCATAAACAAGCTCTAAATCATGTTTGATGCACTCTGGATGTCCAATTTTTGCTGTGCTATCTATTTGAGATTTAATGGACATTGTGGACAGTTTTCAGCAAGTTGCAACATTGAAATACAGATGTAACTTTTTTTCATAAACAAGCTCTAAATCATGTTTGATGCACTCTGGATGTCCAATTGTGGCTGTGCTATCTATTTGAGATGAAATGAACACTGTGTCCAGTTTTCAGCAAGTTGCAACATTGAAATACAGAAGAAAAAAAAATTCCATAAACAAGCTCTAAATCATGTTTGATGCACTCTGGATGTCCAATTGTGGCTGAGCTATCTTTTGAGAAGAAATTAACATTGTGGACAGTTTTCAGCAAGTTGCAACATTGAAATACAGAAAAAATTGTTTTCCATAAACAAGCTCTAAATCATGTTTGATGCACTCTGGATGTCCAATTTTTGCTGTGCTATCTATTTGAGATGAAATGGACATTGTGGACAGTTTTCAGCAAGTTGCAACATTGAAATACAGAAGTAACTTTTTTTCATAAACAAGCTCTAAATCATGTTTGATGCACTCTGGATGTCCATTTGTGGCTGTGCTATCTATTTGAGATGAAATGAACACTGTGTCCAGTTTTCAGCACGTTGCAACATTGAAATACAGAAGGAAAAAAAATCCATAAACAAGCTCTAAATCATGTTTGATGCACTCTGGATGTCCAATTTTTGCTGAGGCTATCTTTTGAGATGAAATGAACACTGTGTCCAGTTTTCAGCAAGTTGCAACATTGAAATACAGAATTTTTTTTTTTTCATAAACAAGCTCTAAATCATGTTTGATGCACTCTGGATGTCCAATTGTGGCTGTGCTATCTATTTGAGAAGAAATTAACATTGTGGACAGTTTTCAGCAAGTTGCAACATTGAAATACAGAAAAAAATTGTTTTCCATAAACAAGCTCTAAATCATGTTTGATGCACTCTGGATGTCCAATTTTTGCTGTGCTATCTATTTGAGATTAATGGACATTGTGGACAGTTTTCAGCAAGTTGCAACATTGAAATACAGATGTAACTTTTTTCATAAACAAGCTCTAAATCATGTTTGATGCACTCTGGATGTCCAATTGTGGCTGTGCTATCTATTTGAGATGAAATGAACACTGTGTCCAGTTTTCAGCAAGTTGCAACATTGAAATACAGAAGAAAAAAAAATTCCATAAACAAGCTCTAAATCATGTTTGATGCACTCTGGATGTCCAATTGTGGCTGAGCTATCTTTTGAGAGAAATTAACATTGTGGACAGTTTTCAGCAAGTTGCAACATTGAAATACAGAAAAAAATTGTTTTCCATAAACAAGCTCTAAATCATGTTTGATGCACTCTGGATGTCCAATTTTTGCTGTGCTATCTATTTGAGATGAAATGGACATTGTGGACAGTTTTCAGCAAGTTGCAACATTGAAATACAGAAGTAACTTTTTTTCATAAACAAGCTCTAAATCATGTTTGATGCACTCTGGATGTCCAATTGTGGCTGTGCTATCTATTTGAGATGAAATGAACATTGTGGACAGTTTTCAGCAAGTTGCAACATTGAAATACAGAAAAAAATTGTTTTCCATAAACAAGCTCTAAATCATGTTTGATGCACTCTGGATGTCCAATTGTGGCTGTGCTATCTATTTGAGATGAAATGAACACTGTGTCCAGTTTTCAGCAAGTTGCAACATTGAAATACAGAAGGAAAAAAAATCCATAAACAAGCTCTAAATCATGTTTGATGCACTCTGGATGTCCAATTGTGGCTGTGCTATCTATTTGAGAAGAAATTAACATTGTGGACAGTTTTCAGCAAGTTGCAACATTGAAATACAGAAAAAAATTGTTTTCCATAAACAAGCTCTAAATCATGTTTGATGCACTCTGGATGTCCAATTTTTGCTGTGCTATCTATTTGAGATTAAATGGACATTGTGGACAGTTTTCAGCAAGTTGCAACATTGAAATACAGATGTAACTTTTTTCATAAACAAGCTCTAAATCATGTTTGATGCACTCTGGATGTCCAATTGTGGCTGTGCTATCTATTTAGATGAAATGAACACTGTGTCCAGTTTTCAGCAAGTTGCAACATTGAAATACAGAAGAAAAAAAAATTCCATAAACAAGCTCTAAATCATGTTTGATGCACTCTGGATGTCCAATTGTGGCTGAGCTATCTTTTGAGAAGAAATTAACATTGTGGACAGTTTTCAGCAAGTTGCAACATTGAAATACAGAAAAAAATTGTTTTCCATAAACAAGCTCTAAATCATGTTTGATGCACTCTGGATGTCCAATTTTTGCTGTGGCTATCTATTTGAGATGAAATGGACATTGTGGACAGTTTTCAGCAAGTTGCAACATTGAAATACAGAAGTAACTTTTTTCATAAACAAGCTCTAAATCATGTTTGATGCACTCTGGATGTCCATTTGTGGCTGTGCTATCTATTTGAGATGAAATGAACACTGTGTCCAGTTTTCAGGCAAGTTGCAACATTGAAATACAGAATTTTTTTTTTTTCATAAACAAGCTCTAAATCATGTTTGATGCACTCTGGATGTCCAATTGTGGCTGTGCTATCTATTGAGAAGAAATTAACATTGTGGACAGTTTTCAGCAAGTTGCAACATTGAAATACAGAAAAAAATTGTTTTCCATAACAAGCTCTAAATCATGTTTGATGCACTCTGGATGTCCAATTTTTGCTGTGCTATCTATTTGAGATTAATGGACATTGTGGACAGTTTTCCAGCAAGTTGCAACATTGAAATAGCAGATGTAACTTTTTTCATAAACAAGCTCTAAATCATGTTGATGCACTCTGGATGTCCAATTGTGGCTGTGTATCTATTTGAGATGAAATGAACACTGTGTCCAGTTTTCAGCAAGTTGCAACATTGAATACAGAAGAAAAAAAATTCCATAAACAAGCTCTAAATCATGTTTGATGCACTCTGGATGTCCAATTGTGGCTGAGCTATCTTTTGAGAAGAAATTTAACATTGTGGACAGTTTTCAGCAAGTTGCAACATTGAAATACAGAAATAAACTTTTTTTCATAAACAAGCTCTAATCATGTTTGATGCACTCTGGATGTCCAATTTTTGCTGTGCTATCTATTTGAGATGAAATGAACATTGTGGACAGTTTTCAGCAAGTTGCAACATTGAAATACAGAAAACTTTTTTTCCATAAACAAGCTCTAAATCATGTTTGATGCACTCTGGATGTCCAATTTTTGCTGTGCTATCTATTTGAGATGAAATGAACATTGTGGACAGTTTTCAGCAAGTTGCAACATTGAAATACAGAAAAAAATTTTTCCATAAACAAGCTCTAAATCATGTTTGATGCACTCTGGATGTCCAATTTTTGCTGTGCTATCTATTTGAGATGAAATGAACATTGTGGACAGTTTTCAGCAAGTTGCAACATTGAAATACAAAACTTTTTTCCATAAACAAGCTCTAAATCATGTTTGATGCACTCTGGATGTCCAATTTTGGCTGTGCTATCTATTTGAGATGAAATGAACATTGTGGACAGTTTTCAGCAAGTTGCAACATTGAAATACAGAAAAAAATTTTTTCCATAAACAAGCTCTAAATCATGTTTGATGCACTCTGGATGTCCAATTTTTGCTGTGCTATCTATTTGAGATGAAATGAACATTGTGGACAGTTTTCAGCAAGTTGCAACATTGAAATACAGAAGTAACTTTTTTTCATAAACAAGCTCTAAATCATGTTTGATGCACTCTGGATGTCCAATTTTGGCTGTGCTATCTATTTGAGATGAAATGAACACTGTGGACAGTTTTCAGCAAGTTGCAACATTGAAATACAGAAAAAAATTTTTCCATAAACAAGCTCTAAATCATGTTTGATGCACTCTGGATGTCCAATTTTGGCTGTGCTATCTATTTGAGATGAAATGAACATTGTGGACAGTTTTCAGCAAGTTGCAACATTGAAATACAGAAAAAAATTTTTCCATAAACAAGCTCTAAATCATGTTTGATGCACTCTGGATGTCCAATTTTTGCTGTGCTATCTATTTGAGATGAAATGAACATTGTGGACAGTTTTCAGCAAGTTGCAACATTGAAATACAGAAGTAACTTTTTTTCATAAACAAGCTCTAAATCATGTTTGATGCACTCTGGATGTCCAATTTTTGCTGTGCTATCTATTTGAGATGAAATGAACATTGTGGACAGTTTTCAGCAAGTTGCAACATTGAAATACAGAAAAACTTTTTTCCATAAACAAGCTCTAAATCATGTTTGATGCACTCTGGATGTCCAATTTTGGCTGTGCTATCTATTTGAGATGAAATGAACATTGTGGACAGTTTTCAGCAAGTTGCAACATTGAAATACAGAAAAAATTTTTTCCATAAACAAGCTCTAAATCATGTTTGATGCACTCTGGATGTCCAATTTTGCTGTGCTATCTATTTGAGATGAAATGAACATTGTGGACAGTTTTCAGCAAGTTGCAACATTGAAATACAGAAGTAACTTTTTTCATAAACAAGCTCTAAATCATGTTTGATGCACTCTGGATGTCCAATTTTTGCTGTGCTATCTATTTGAGATGAAATGAACATTGTGGACAGTTTTCAGCAAGTTGCAACATTGAAATACAGAAAAAATTTTTTCCATAAACAAGCTCTAAATCATGTTTGATGCACTCTGGATGTCCAATTTTTGCTGTGCTATCTATTTGAGATGAAATGAACATTGTGGACAGTTTTCAGCAAGTTGCAACATTGAAATACAGAAAAAAATTTTTCCATAAACAAGCTCTAAATCATGTTTGATGCACTCTGGATGTCCAATTTTTGCTGTGCTATCTATTTGAGATGAAATGGACATTGTGGACAGTTTTCAGCAAGTTGCAACATTGAAATACAGAAAACTTTTTTCCATAAACAAGCTCTAAATCATGTTTGATGCACTCTGGATGTCCAATTTTTGCTGTGCTATCTATTTGAGATGAAATGAACATTGTGGACAGTTTTCAGCAAGTTGCAACATTGAAATACAGAAAAAACTTTTTTCATAAACAAGCTCTAAATCATGTTTGATGCACTCTGGATGTCCAATTTTGCTGTGCTATCTATTTGAGATGAAATGAACATTGTGTCCAGTTTTCAGCAAGTTGCAACATTGAAATACAGAAAAAAAATTTTTCCATAAACAAGCTCTAAATCATGTTTGATGCACTCTGGATGTCCAATTTTTGCTGTGCTATCTATTTGAGATGAAATGAACATTGTGGACAGTTTTCAGCAAGTTGCAACATTGAAATACAGAAAAACTTTTTTTCCATAAACAAGCTCTAAATCATGTTTGATGCACTCTGGATGTCCAATTTTTGCTGTGCTATCTATTTGAGATGAAATGAACATTGTGGACAGTTTTCAGCAAGTTGCAACATTGAAATACAGAAAAACTTTTTTCCATAAACAAGCTCTAAATCATGTTTGATGCACTCTGGATGTCCAATTTTGCTGTGCTATCTATTTGAGATGAAATGAACATTGTGGACAGTTTTCAGCAAGTTGCAACATTGAAATACAGAAAAACTTTTTTTCCATAAACAAGCTCTAAATCATGTTTGATGCACTCTGGATGTCCAATTTTTGCTGTGCTATCTATTTGAGATGAAATGGACATTGTGGACAGTTTTCAGCAAGTTGCAACATTGAAATACAGAAAAACTTTTTTCATAAACAAGCTCTAAATCATGTTTGATGCACTCTGGATGTCCAATTTTTGCTGTGCTATCTATTTGAGATGAAATGAACATTGTGGACAGTTTTCAGCAAGTTGCAACATTGAAATACAGAAAAACTTTTTTCATAAACAAGCTCTAAATCATGTTTGATGCACTCTGGATGTCCAATTTTGCTGTGCTATCTATTTGAGATGAAATGAACATTGTGGACAGTTTTCAGCAAGTTGCAACATTGAAATACAGAAAAAACTTTTTTTCCATAAACAAGCTCTAAATCATGTTTGATGCACTCTGGATGTCCAATTTTTGCTGTGCTATCTATTTGAGATGAAATGAACATTGTGGACAGTTTTCAGCAAGTTGCAACATTGAAATACAGAAAAAATTTTTTCCATAAACAAGCTCTAAATCATGTTTGATGCACTCTGGATGTCCAATTTTTGCTGTGCTATCTATTTGAGATGAAATGAACATTGTGGACAGTTTTCAGCAAGTTGCAACATTGAAATACAGAAAAAATTTTTTCCATAAACAAGCTCTAAATCATGTTTGATGCACTCTGGATGTCCAATTTTGCTGTGCTATCTATTTGAGATGAAATGAACATTGTGGACAGTTTTCAGCAAGTTGCAACATTGAAATACAGAAAAATTTTTTCCATAAACAAGCTCTAAATCATGTTTGATGCACTCTGGATGTCCAATTTTTGCTGTGCTATCTATTTGAGATGAAATGAACATTGTGGACAGTTTTCAGCAAGTTGCAACATTGAAATACAGAAAAAACTTTTTCCATAAACAAGCTCTAAATCATGTTTGATGCACTCTGGATGTCCAATTTTTGCTGTGCTATCTATTTGAGATGAAATGAACATTGTGGACAGTTTTCAGCAAGTTGCAACATTGAAATACAGAAAACTTTTTTCCATAAACAAGCTCTAAATCATGTTTGATGCACTCTGGATGTCCAATTTTTGCTGTGCTATCTATTTGAGATGAAATGAACATTGTGGACAGTTTTCAGCAAGTTGCAACATTGAAATACAGAAAAAATTTTTTTCCATAAACAAGCTCTAAATCATGTTTGATGCACTCTGGATGTCCAATTTTGCTGTGCTATCTATTTGAGATGAAATGAACATTGTGGACAGTTTTCAGCAAGTTGCAACATTGAAATACAGAAAAAAATTTTTCCATAAACAAGCTCTAAATCATGTTTGATGCACTCTGGATGTCCAATTTTTGCTGTGCTATCTATTTGAGATGAAATGAACATTGTGGACAGTTTTCAGCAAGTTGCAACATTGAAATACAGAAAAAACTTTTTTCATAAACAAGCTCTAAATCATGTTTGATGCACTCTGGATGTCCAATTTTTGCTGTGCTATCTATTTGAGATGAAATGAACATTGTGGACAGTTTTCAGCAAGTTGCAACATTGAAATACAGAAAAAACTTTTTCCATAAACAAGCTCTAAATCATGTTTGATGCACTCTGGATGTCCAATTTTTGCTGTGCTATCTATTTGAGATGAAATGAACATTGTGGACAGTTTTCAGCAAGTTGCAACATTGAAATACAGAAAAAACTTTTTTCCATAAACAAGCTCTAAATCATGTTTGATGCACTCTGGATGTCCAATTTTGCTGTGCTATCTATTTGAGATGAAATGAACATTGTGGACAGTTTTCAGCAAGTTGCAACATTGAAATACAGAAAAAACTTTTTCCATAAACAAGCTCTAAATCATGTTTGATGCACTCTGGATGTCCAATTTTTGCTGTGCTATCTATTTGAGATGAAATGAACATTGTGGACAGTTTTCAGCAAGTTGCAACATTGAAATACAGAAAAAATTTTTTCCATAAACAAGCTCTAAATCATGTTTGATGCACTCTGGATGTCCAATTTTTGCTGTGCTATCTATTTGAGATGAAATGAACATTGTGGACAGTTTTCAGCAAGTTGCAACATTGAAATACAGAAAAAATTTTTTTCCATAAACAAGCTCTAAATCATGTTTGATGCACTCTGGATGTCCAATTTTTGCTGTGCTATCTATTTGAGATGAAATGAACATTGTGGACAGTTTTCAGCAAGTTGCAACATTGAAATACAGAAAAAACTTTTTCCATAAACAAGCTCTAAATCATGTTTGATGCACTCTGGATGTCCAATTTTTGCTGTGCTATCTATTTGAGATGAAATGAACATTGTGGACAGTTTTCAGCAAGTTGCAACATTGAAATACAGAAGTAACTTTTTTCATAAACAAGCTCTAAATCATGTTTGATGCACTCTGGATGTCCAATTTTTGCTGTGCTATCTATTTGAGATGAAATGAACATTGTGGACAGTTTTCAGCAAGTTGCAACATTGAAATATAGAAAAACTTTTTTCCATAAACAAGCTCTAAATCATGTTTGATGCACTCTGGATGTCCAATTTTTGCTGTGCTATCTATTTGAGATGAAATGAACATTGTGGACAGTTTTCAGCAAGTTGCAACATTGAAATACAGAAAAAACTTTTTCCATAAACAAGCTCTAAATCATGTTTGATGCACTCTGGATGTCCAATTTTTGCTGTGCTATCTATTTGAGATGAAATGAACATTGTGGACAGTTTTCAGCAAGTTGCAACATTGAAATACAGAAAAAACTTTTTTTCATAAACAAGCTCTAAATCATGTTTGATGCACTCTGGATGTCCAATTTTGCTGTGCTATCTATTTGAGATGAAATGAACATTGTGGACAGTTTTCAGCAAGTTGCAACATTGAAATACAGAAAAACTTTTTTTCCATAAACAAGCTCTAAATCATGTTTGATGCACTCTGGATGTCCAATTTTTGCTGTGCTATCTATTTGAGATGAAATGAACATTGTGGACAGTTTTCAGCAAGTTGCAACATTGAAATACAGAAAAAACTTTTTTCATAAACAAGCTCTAAATCATGTTTGATGCACTCTGGATGTCCAATTTTTGCTGTGCTATCTATTTGAGATGAAATGAACATTGTGGACAGTTTTCAGCAAGTTGCAACATTGAAATACAGAAAAAAATTTTTTCCATAAACAAGCTCTAAATCATGTTTGATGCACTCTGGATGTCCAATTTTTGCTGTGCTATCTATTTGAGATGAAATGAACATTGTGGACAGTTTTCAGCAAGTTGCAACATTGAAATACAGAAAAAACTTTTTCCATAAACAAGCTCTAAATCATGTTTGATGCACTCTGGATGTCCAATTTTTGCTGTGCTATCTATTTGAGATGAAATGGACATTGTGGACAGTTTTCAGCAAGTTGCAACATTGAAATACAGAAAAACTTTTTTTCCATAAACAAGCTCTAAATCATGTTTGATGCACTCTGGATGTCCAATTTTTGCTGTGCTATCTATTTGAGATGAAATGAACATTGTGGACAGTTTTCAGCAAGTTGCAACATTGAAATACAGAAAAACTTTTTTTTCATAAACAAGCTCTAAATCATGTTTGATGCACTCTGGATGTCCAATTTTTGCTGTGCTATCTATTTGAGATGAAATGAACATTGTGGACAGTTTTCAGCAAGTTGCAACATTGAAATACAGAAAAACTTTTTTCCATAAACAAGCTCTAAATCATGTTTGATGCACTCTGGATGTCCAATTTTTGCTGTGCTATCTATTTGAGATGAAATGAACATTGTGGACAGTTTTCAGCAAGTTGCAACATTGAAATACAGAAAAAACTTTTTTCCATAAACAAGCTCTAAATCATGTTTGATGCACTCTGGATGTCCAATTTTTGCTGTGCTATCTATTTGAGATGAAATGAACATTGTGGACAGTTTTCAGCAAGTTGCAACATTGAAATACAGAAAAAACTTTTTTCCATAAACAAGCTCTAAATCATGTTTGATGCACTCTGGATGTCCAATTTTTGCTGTGCTATCTATTTGAGATGAAATGAACATTGTGGACAGTTTTCAGCAAGTTGCAACATTGAAATACAGAAAACTTTTTTCCATAAACAAGCTCTAAATCATGTTTGATGCACTCTGGATGTCCAATTTTTGCTGTGCTATCTATTTGAGATGAAATGAACATTGTGGACAGTTTTCAGCAAGTTGCAACATTGAAATACAGAAAAAAATTTTTCCATAAACAAGCTCTAAATCATGTTTGATGCACTCTGGATGTCCAATTTTGCTGTGCTATCTATTTGAGATGAAATGAACATTGTGGACAGTTTTCAGCAAGTTGCAACATTGAAATACAGAAAAAACTTTTTTCATAAACAAGCTCTAAATCATGTTTGATGCACTCTGGATGTCCAATTTTTGCTGTGCTATCTATTTGAGATGAAATGAACATTGTGGACAGTTTTCAGCAAGTTGCAACATTGAAATACAGAAAAACTTTTTTCCATAAACAAGCTCTAAATCATGTTTGATGCACTCTGGATGTCCAATTTTTGCTGTGCTATCTATTTGAGATGAAATGAACATTGTGGACAGTTTTCAGCAAGTTGCAACATTGAAATACAGAAAAAAATTTTTTCCATAAACAAGCTCTAAATCATGTTTGATGCACTCTGGATGTCCAATTTTTGCTGTGCTATCTATTTGAGATGAAATGAACATTGTGGACAGTTTTCAGCAAGTTGCAACATTGAAATACAAAAACTTTTTTCCATAAACAAGCTCTAAATCATGTTTGATGCACTCTGGATGTCCAATTTTTGCTGTGCTATCTATTTGAGATGAAATGAACATTGTGGACAGTTTTCAGCAAGTTGCAACATTGAAATACAGAAAAACTTTTTTCCATAAACAAGCTCTAAATCATGTTTGATGCACTCTGGATGTCCAATTTTTGCTGTGCTATCTATTTGAGATGAAATGAACATTGTGGACAGTTTTCAGCAAGTTGCAACATTGAAATACAGAAAAAATTTTTTCCATAAACAAGCTCTAAATCATGTTTGATGCACTCTGGATGTCCAATTTTTGCTGTGCTATCTATTTGAGATGAAATGAACATTGTGGACAGTTTTCAGCAAGTTGCAACATTGAAATACAGAAAAACTTTTTTTCATAAACAAGCTCTAAATCATGTTTGATGCACTCTGGATGTCCAATTTTTGCTGTGCTATCTATTTGAGATGAAATGAACATTGTGGACAGTTTTCAGCAAGTTGCAACATTGAAATACAAAAAACTTTTTCCATAAACAAGCTCTAAATCATGTTTGATGCACTCTGGATGTCCAATTTTTGCTGTGCTATCTATTTGAGATGAAATGAACATTGTGGACAGTTTTCAGCAAGTTGCAACATTGAAATACAGAAAAACTTTTTTCCATAAACAAGCTCTAAATCATGTTTGATGCACTCTGGATGTCCAATTTTTGCTGTGCTATCTATTTGAGATGAAATGAACATTGTGGACAGTTTTCAGCAAGTTGCAACATTGAAATACAGAAGTAACTTTTTTTCCATAAACAAGCTCTAAATCATGTTTGATGCACTCTGGATGTCCAATTTTTGCTGTGCTATCTATTTGAGATGAAATGAACATTGTGGACAGTTTTCAGCAAGTTGCAACATTGAAATACAGAAAAACTTTTTTCCATAAACAAGCTCTAAATCATGTTTGATGCACTCTGGATGTCCAATTTTTGCTGTGCTATCTATTTGAGATGAAATGAACATTGTGGACAGTTTTCAGCAAGTTGCAACATTGAAATGCAGAAAAAACTTTTTTCCATAAACAAGCTCTAAATCATGTTTGATGCACTCTGGATGTCCAATTTTTGCTGTGCTATCTATTTGAGATGAAATGAACATTGTGGACAGTTTTCAGCAAGTTGCAACATTGAAATACAGAAGTAACTTTTTTCCATAAACAAGCTCTAAATCATGTTTGATGCACTCTGGATGTCCAATTTTTGCTGTGCTATCTATTTGAGATGAAATGAACATTGTGGACAGTTTTCAGCAAGTTGCAACATTGAAATACAGAAAAAAATTTTTTCCATAAACAAGCTCTAAATCATGTTTGATGCACTCTGGATGTCCAATTTTTGCTGTGCTATCTATTTGAGATGAAATGAACATTGTGGACAGTTTTCAGCAAGTTGCAACATTGAAATACAGAAAAACTTTTTTTCATAAACAAGCTCTAAATCATGTTTGATGCACTCTGGATGTCCAATTTTTGCTGTGCTATCTATTTGAGATGAAATGAACATTGTGGACAGTTTTCAGCAAGTTGCAACATTGAAATACAGAAAAAATTTTTTCCATAAACAAGCTCTAAATCATGTTTGATGCACTCTGGATGTCCAATTTTTGCTGTGCTATCTATTTGAGATGAAATGAACATTGTGGACAGTTTTCAGCAAGTTGCAACATTGAAATACAGAAAAAACTTTTTCCATAAACAAGCTCTAAATCATGTTTGATGCACTCTGGATGTCCAATTTTTGCTGTGCTATCTATTTGAGATGAAATGAACATTGTGGACAGTTTTCAGCAAGTTGCAACATTGAAATACAGAAAACTTTTTTCCATAAACAAGCTCTAAATCATGTTTGATGCACTCTGGATGTCCAATTTTTGCTGTGCTATCTATTTGAGATGAAATGAACATTGTGGACAGTTTTCAGCAAGTTGCAACATTGAAATACAGAAAACTTTTTTCCATAAACAAGCTCTAAATCATGTTTGATGCACTCTGGATGTCCAATTTTTGCTGTGCTATCTATTTGAGATGAAATGAACATTGTGGACAGTTTTCAGCAAGTTGCAACATTGAAATACAGAAAAAACTTTTTTCCATAAACAAGCTCTAAATCATGTTTGATGCACTCTGGATGTCCAATTTTTGCTGTGCTATCTATTTGAGATGAAATGAACATTGTGGACAGTTTTCAGCAAGTTGCAACATTGAAATACAGAAAAAACTTTTTCCATAAACAAGCTCTAAATCATGTTTGATGCACTCTGGATGTCCAATTTTTGCTGTGCTATCTATTTGAGATGAAATGAACATTGTGGACAGTTTTCAGCAAGTTGCAACATTGAAATACAGAAGTAACTTTTTTTCATAAACAAGCTCTAAATCATGTTTGATGCACTCTGGATGTCCAATTTTTGCTGTGCTATCTATTTGAGATGAAATGAACATTGTGGACAGTTTTCAGCAAGTTGCAACATTGAAATACAGAAAAACTTTTTTCCATAAACAAGCTCTAAATCATGTTTGATGCACTCTGGATGTCCAATTTTTGCTGTGCTATCTATTTGAGATGAAATGAACATTGTGGACAGTTTTCAGCAAGTTGCAACATTGAAATACAGAAAAAATTTTTTCCATAAACAAGCTCTAAATCATGTTTGATGCACTCTGGATGTCCAATTTTGCTGTGCTATCTATTTGAGATGAAATGAACATTGTGGACAGTTTTCAGCAAGTTGCAACATTGAAATACAGAAAAACTTTTTTTCCATAAACAAGCTCTAAATCATGTTTGATGCACTCTGGATGTCCAATTTTTGCTGTGCTATCTATTTGAGATGAAATGAACATTGTGGACAGTTTTCAGCAAGTTGCAACATTGAAATACAGAAAAACTTTTTTTCCATAAACAAGCTCTAAATCATGTTTGATGCACTCTGGATGTCCAATTTTTGCTGTGCTATCTATTTGAGATGAAATGAACATTGTGGACAGTTTTCAGCAAGTTGCAACATTGAAATACAGAAAAACTTTTTTTCCATAAACAAGCTCTAAATCATGTTTGATGCACTCTGGATGTCCAATTTTTGCTGTGCTATCTATTTGAGATGAAATGAACATTGTGGACAGTTTTCAGCAAGTTGCAACATTGAAATACAGAAAAACTTTTTTCCATAAACAAGCTCTAAATCATGTTTGATGCACTCTGGATGTCCAATTTTTGCTGTGCTATCTATTTGAGATGAAATGAACATTGTGGACAGTTTTCAGCAAGTTGCAACATTGAAATACAGAAAAACTTTTTTCATAAACAAGCTCTAAATCATGTTTGATGCACTCTGGATGTCCAATTTTTGCTGTGCTATCTATTTGAGATGAAATGAACATTGTGGACAGTTTTCAGCAAGTTGCAACATTGAAATACAGAAAAACTTTTTTCATAAACAAGCTCTAAATCATGTTTGATGCACTCTGGATGTCCAATTTTTGCTGTGCTATCTATTTGAGATGAAATGAACATTGTGGACAGTTTTCAGCAAGTTGCAACATTGAAATACAGAAAAACTTTTTTCCATAAACAAGCTCTAAATCATGTTTGATGCACTCTGGATGTCCAATTTTTGCTGTGCTATCTATTTGAGATGAAATGAACATTGTGGACAGTTTTCAGCAAGTTGCAACATTGAAATAGAAAAAAAACTTTTCCATAAACAAGCTCTAAATCATGTTTGATGCACTCTGGATGTCCAATTTTTGCTGTGCTATCTATTTGAGATGAAATGAACATTGTGGACAGTTTTCAGCAAGTTGCAACATTGAAATACAGAAAAAATTTTTTCCATAAACAAGCTCTAAATCATGTTTGATGCACTCTGGATGTCCAATTTTTGCTGTGCTATCTATTTGAGATGAAATGAACATTGTGGACAGTTTTCAGCAAGTTGCAACATTGAAATACAGAAAAACTTTTTTTCATAAACAAGCTCTAAATCATGTTTGATGCACTCTGGATGTCCAATTTTTGCTGTGCTATCTATTTGAGATGAAATGAACATTGTGGACAGTTTTCAGCAAGTTGCAACATTGAAATACAGAAAAAACTTTTTTTCCATAAACAAGCTCTAAATCATGTTTGATGCACTCTGGATGTCCAATTTTGCTGTGCTATCTATTTGAGATGAAATTAACATTGTGGACAGTTTTCAGCAAGTTGCAACATTGAAATACAGAAAAACTTTTTTCCATAAACAAGCTCTAAATCATGTTTGATGCACTCTGGATGTCCAATTTTTGCTGTGCTATCTATTTGAGATGAAATGAACATTGTGGACAGTTTTCAGCAAGTTGCAACATTGAAATACAGAAAAAACTTTTTTCCATAAACAAGCTCTAAATCATGTTTGATGCACTCTGGATGTCCAATTTTTGCTGTGCTATCTATTTGAGATGAAATGAACATTGTGGACAGTTTTCAGCAAGTTGCAACATTGAAATACAGAAAAAACTTTTTTCCATAAACAAGCTCTAAATCATGTTTGATGCACTCTGGATGTCCAATTTTTGCTGTGCTATCTATTTGAGATGAAATGAACATTGTGGACAGTTTTCAGCAAGTTGCAACATTGAAATACAGAAAAAAACTTTTTTCCATAAACAAGCTCTAAATCATGTTTGATGCACTCTGGATGTCCAATTTTTGCTGTGCTATCTATTTGAGATGAAATGAACATTGTGGACAGTTTTCAGCAAGTTGCAACATTGAAATACAGAAAAAACTTTTTTCCATAAACAAGCTCTAAATCATGTTTGATGCACTCTGGATGTCCAATTTTTGCTGTGCTATCTATTTGAGATGAAATGAACATTGTGGACAGTTTTCAGCAAGTTGCAACATTGAAATACAGAAAAACTTTTTTCCATAAACAAGCTCTAAATCATGTTTGATGCACTCTGGATGTCCAATTTTTGCTGTGCTATCTATTTGAGATGAAATGAACATTGTGGACAGTTTTCAGCAAGTTGCAACATTGAAATACAGAAAAACTTTTTCCATAAACAAGCTCTAAATCATGTTTGATGCACTCTGGATGTCCAATTTTTGCTGTGCTATCTATTTGAGATGAAATGAACATTGTGGACAGTTTTCAGCAAGTTGCAACATTGAAATACAGAAAAAACTTTTTTTCATAAACAAGCTCTAAATCATGTTTGATGCACTCTGGATGTCCAATTTTGCTGTGCTATCTATTTGAGATGAAATGAACATTGTGGACAGTTTTCAGCAAGTTGCAACATTGAAATACAGAAAAAACTTTTTCCATAAACAAGCTCTAAATCATGTTTGATGCACTCTGGATGTCCAATTTTTGCTGTGCTATCTATTTGAGATGAAATGAACATTGTGGACAGTTTTCAGCAAGTTGCAACATTGAAATACAGAAAAACTTTTTTCCATAAACAAGCTCTAAATCATGTTTGATGCACTCTGGATGTCCAATTTTTGCTGTGCTATCTATTTGAGATGAAATGAACATTGTGGACAGTTTTCAGCAAGTTGCAACATTGAAATACAGAAAAAACTTTTTTCCATAAACAAGCTCTAAATCATGTTTGATGCACTCTGGATGTCCAATTTTTGCTGTGCTATCTATTTGAGATGAAATGAACATTGTGGACAGTTTTCAGCAAGTTGCAACATTGAAATACAGAAAAAAATTTTTTTCCATAAACAAGCTCTAAATCATGTTTGATGCACTCTGGATGTCCAATTTTTGCTGTGCTATCTATTTGAGATGAAATGAACATTGTGGACAGTTTTCAGCAAGTTGCAACATTGAAATACAGAAGTAACTTTTTTTCCATAAACAAGCTCTAAATCATGTTTGATGCACTCTGGATGTCCAATTTTTGCTGTGCTATCTATTTGAGATGAAATGAACATTGTGGACAGTTTTCAGCAAGTTGCAACATTGAAATACAGAAAAACTTTTTTTCCATAAACAAGCTCTAAATCATGTTTGATGCACTCTGGATGTCCAATTTTTGCTGTGCTATCTATTTGAGATGAAATGAACATTGTGGACAGTTTTCAGCAAGTTGCAACATTGAAATACAGAAAAACTTTTTCCATAAACAAGCTCTAAATCATGTTTGATGCACTCTGGATGTCCAATTTTTGCTGTGCTATCTATTTGAGATGAAATGAACATTGTGGACAGTTTTCAGCAAGTTGCAACATTGAAATACAGAAAAAACTTTTTTTCCATAAACAAGCTCTAAATCATGTTTGATGCACTCTGGATGTCCAATTTTTGCTGTGCTATCTATTTGAGATGAAATGAACATTGTGGACAGTTTTCAGCAAGTTGCAACATTGAAATACAGAAAAAAAACTTTTCCATAAACAAGCTCTAAATCATGTTTGATGCACTCTGGATGTCCAATTTTGCTGTGCTATCTATTTGAGATGAAATGAACATTGTGGACAGTTTTCAGCAAGTTGCAACATTGAAATACAGAAGTAACTTTTTTCCATAAACAAGCTCTAAATCATGTTTGATGCACTCTGGATGTCCAATTTTTGCTGTGCTATCTATTTGAGATGAAATGAACATTGTGGACAGTTTTCAGCAAGTTGCAACATTGAAATACAGAAAAACTTTTTTCCATAAACAAGCTCTAAATCATGTTTGATGCACTCTGGATGTCCAATTTTTGCTGTGCTATCTATTTGAGATGAAATGAACATTGTGGACAGTTTTCAGCAAGTTGCAACATTGAAATACAGAAAAACTTTTTTCCATAAACAAGCTCTAAATCATGTTTGATGCACTCTGGATGTCCAATTTTTGCTGTGCTATCTATTTGAGATGAAATGAACATTGTGGACAGTTTTCAGCAAGTTGCAACATTGAAATACAGAAAAAACTTTTTTTCATAAACAAGCTCTAAATCATGTTTGATGCACTCTGGATGTCCAATTTTTGCTGTGCTATCTATTTGAGATGAAATTAACATTGTGGACAGTTTTCAGCAAGTTGCAACATTGAAATACAGAAAAACTTTTTTCCATAAACAAGCTCTAAATCATGTTTGATGCACTCTGGATGTCCAATTTTGCTGTGCTATCTATTTGAGATGAAATGAACATTGTGGACAGTTTTCAGCAAGTTGCAACATTGAAATACAGAAAAACTTTTTTTCATAAACAAGCTCTAAATCATGTTTGATGCACTCTGGATGTCCAATTTTTGCTGTGCTATCTATTTGAGATGAAATGAACATTGTGGACAGTTTTCAGCAAGTTGCAACATTGAAATACAGAAAAACTTTTTTCCATAAACAAGCTCTAAATCATGTTTGATGCACTCTGGATGTCCAATTTTTGCTGTGCTATCTATTTGAGATGAAATGAACATTGTGGACAGTTTTCAGCAAGTTGCAACATTGAAATACAGAAAAACTTTTTTCCATAAACAAGCTCTAAATCATGTTTGATGCACTCTGGATGTCCAATTTTTGCTGTGCTATCTATTTGAGATGAAATGAACATTGTGGACAGTTTTCAGCAAGTTGCAACATTGAAATACAGAAAAACTTTTTTCCATAAACAAGCTCTAAATCATGTTTGATGCACTCTGGATGTCCAATTTTTGCTGTGCTATCTATTTGAGATGAAATGAACATTGTGGACAGTTTTCAGCAAGTTGCAACATTGAAATACAGAAAAAACTTTTTTCCATAAACAAGCTCTAAATCATGTTTGATGCACTCTGGATGTCCAATTTTTGCTGTGCTATCTATTTGAGATGAAATGAACATTGTGGACAGTTTTCAGCAAGTTGCAACATTGAAATACAGAAAACTTTTTTCCATAAACAAGCTCTAAATCATGTTTGATGCACTCTGGATGTCCAATTTTTGCTGTGCTATCTATTTGAGATGAAATGAACATTGTGGACAGTTTTCAGCAAGTTGCAACATTGAAATACAGAAAAAACTTTTTTTCATAAACAAGCTCTAAATCATGTTTGATGCACTCTGGATGTCCAATTTTTGCTGTGCTATCTATTTGAGATGAAATTAACATTGTGGACAGTTTTCAGCAAGTTGCAACATTGAAATACAGAAAAACTTTTTTCCATAAACAAGCTCTAAATCATGTTTGATGCACTCTGGATGTCCAATTTTTGCTGTGCTATCTATTTGAGATGAAATGAACATTGTGGACAGTTTTCAGCAAGTTGCAACATTGAAATACAGAAAAACTTTTTTCCATAAACAAGCTCTAAATCATGTTTGATGCACTCTGGATGTCCAATTTTTGCTGTGCTATCTATTTGAGATGAAATGAACATTGTGGACAGTTTTCAGCAAGTTGCAACATTGAAATACAGAAGTAACTTTTTTTCATAAACAAGCTCTAAATCATGTTTGATGCACTCTGGATGTCCAATTTTTGCTGTGCTATCTATTTGAGATGAAATGAACATTGTGGACAGTTTTCAGCAAGTTGCAACATTGAAATACAGAAAAAAATTTTTTCCATAAACAAGCTCTAAATCATGTTTGATGCACTCTGGTTGTCCAATTTTTGCTGTGCTATCTATTTGAGATGAAATTAACATTGTGGACAGTTTTCAGCAAGTTGCAACATTGAAATACAGAAGTAACTTTTTTTCATAAACAAGCTCTAAATCATGTTTGATGCACTCTGGATGTCCAATTTTTGCTGTGCTATCTTTTGAGATGAAATTAACATTGTGGACAGTTTTCAGCAAGTTGCAACATTGAAATACAGAAGTAACTTTTTTTCATAAACAAGCTCTAAATCATGTTTGATGCACTCTGGATGTCCAATTTTTGCTGTGCTATCTATTTGAGATGAAATGAACATTGTGGACAGTTTTCAGCAAGTTGCAACATTGAAATACAGAAAAACTTTTTTTCATAAACAAGCTCTAAATCATGTTTGATGCACTCTGGATGTCCAATTTTTGCTGTGCTATCTATTTGAGATGAAATTAACATTGTGGACAGTTTTCAGCAAGTTGCAACATTGAAATACAGAAAAACTTTTTTCCATAAACAAGCTCTAAATCATGTTTGATGCACTCTGGATGTCCAATTTTTGCTGTGCTATCTATTTGAGATGAAATTAACATTGTGGACAGTTTTCAGCAAGTTGCAACATTGAAATACAAAAATTTTTTCCATAAACAAGCTCTAAATCATGTTTGATGCACTCTGGATGTCCAATTTTTGCTGTGCTATCTATTTGAGATGAAATGAACATTGTGGACAGTTTTCAGCAAGTTGCAACATTGAAATACAGAAAAAACTTTTTTCCATAAACAAGCTCTAAATCATGTTTGATGCACTCTGGATGTCCAATTTTTGCTGTGCTATCTATTTGAGATGAAATTAACATTGTGGACAGTTTTCAGCAAGTTGCAACATTGAAATACAGAAGTAACTTTTTTCCATAAACAAGCTCTAAATCATGTTTGATGCACTCTGGTTGTCCAATTTTTGCTGTGCTATCTATTTGAGATGAAATTAACATTGTGGACAGTTTTCAGCAAGTTGCAACATTGAAATACAGAAGTAACTTTTTTCCATAAACAAGCTCTAAATCATGTTTGATGCACTCTGGATGTCCAATTTTTGCTGTGCTATCTTTTGAGAAGAAATTAACATTGTGGACAGTTTTCAGCAAGTTGCAACATTGAAATACAGAAGTAACTTTTTTTCATAAACAAGCTCTAAATCATGTTTGATGCACTCTGGATGTCCAATTTTTGCTGTGCTATCTTTTGAGAAGAAATTAACATTGTGGACAGTTTTCAGCAAGTTGCAACATTGAAATACAGAAAAAACTTTTTTCCATAAACAAGCTCTAAATCATGTTTGATGCACTCTGGATGTCCAATTTTTGCTGTGCTATCTATTTGAGATGAAATGAACATTGTGGACAGTTTTCAGCAAGTTGCAACATTGAAATACAGAAGTAACTTTTTTTCATAAACAAGCTCTAAATCATGTTTGATGCACTCTGGATGTCCAATTTTTGCTGTGCTATCTATTTGAGATGAAATTAACATTGTGGACAGTTTTCAGCAAGTTGCAACATTGAAATACAGAAAAACTTTTTCCATAAACAAGCTCTAAATCATGTTTGATGCACTCTGGATGTCCAATTTTTGCTGTGCTATCTTTTTGAGAAGAAATTAACATTGTGGACAGTTTTCAGCAAGTTGCAACATTGAAATACAGAAGTAACTTTTTTTCATAAACAAGCTCTAAATCATGTTTGATGCACTCTGGATGTCCAATTTTTGCTGTGCTATCTTTTGAGAAGAAATTAACATTGTGGACAGTTTTCAGCAAGTTGCAACATTGAAATACAGAAGTAACTTTTTTTCATAAACAAGCTCTAAATCATGTTTGATGCACTCTGGATGTCCAATTTTTGCTGTGCTATCTTTTTGAGAAGAAATTAACATTGTGGACAGTTTTCAGCAAGTTGCAACATTGAAATACAGAAGTAACTTTTTTTCATAAACAAGCTCTAAATCATGTTTGATGCACTCTGGATGTCCAATTTTTGCTGTGCTATCTATTTGAGAAGAAATTAACATTGTGGACAGTTTTCAGCAAGTTGCAACATTGAAATACAGAAAAAACTTTTTCCATAAACAAGCTCTAAATCATGTTTGATGCACTCTGGATGTCCAATTTTGCTGTGCTATCTATTTGAGATGAAATGAACATTGTGGACAGTTTTCAGCAAGTTGCAACATTGAAATACAGAAGTAACTTTTTTTCATAAACAAGCTCTAAATCATGTTTGATGCACTCTGGATGTCCAATTTTTGCTGTGCTATCTATTTGAGATGAAATTAACATTGTGGACAGTTTTCAGCAAGTTGCAACATTGAAATACAGAAAAACTTTTTTCCATAAACAAGCTCTAAATCATGTTTGATGCACTCTGGATGTCCAATTTTTGCTGTGCTATCTTTTGAGAAGAAATTAACATTGTGGACAGTTTTCAGCAAGTTGCAACATTGAAATACAGAAGTAACTTTTTTTCATAAACAAGCTCTAAATCATGTTTGATGCACTCTGGATGTCCAATTTTTGCTGTGCTATCTTTTGAGAAGAAATTAACATTGTGGACAGTTTTCAGCAAGTTGCAACATTGAAATACAGAAGTAACTTTTTTTCATAAACAAGCTCTAAATCATGTTTGATGCACTCTGGATGTCCAATTTTTGCTGTGCTATCTTTTGAGAAGAAATTAACATTGTGGACAGTTTTCAGCAAGTTGCAACATTGAAATACAGAAGTAACTTTTTTCATAAACAAGCTCTAAATCATGTTTGATGCACTCTGGATGTCCAATTTTTGCTGTGCTATCTTTTGAGAAGAAATTAACATTGTGGACAGTTTTCAGCAAGTTGCAACATTGAAATACAGAAGTAACTTTTTTCCATAAACAAGCTCTAAATCATGTTTGATGCACTCTGGATGTCCAATTTTTGCTGTGCTATCTTTTGAGAAGAAATTAACATTGTGGACAGTTTTCAGCAAGTTGCAACATTGAAATACAGAAGTAACTTTTTTTCATAAACAAGCTCTAAATCATGTTTGATGCACTCTGGATGTCCAATTTTTGCTGTGCTATCTTTTTGAGAAGAAATTAACATTGTGGACAGTTTTCAGCAAGTTGCAACATTGAAATACAGAAGTAACTTTTTTTCATAAACAAGCTCTAAATCATGTTTGATGCACTCTGGATGTCCAATTTTTGCTGTGCTATCTTTTTGAGAAGAAATTAACATTGTGGACAGTTTTCAGCAAGTTGCAACATTGAAATACAGAAGTAACTTTTTTTCATAAACAAGCTCTAAATCATGTTTGATGCACTCTGGATGTCCAATTTTTGCTGAGCTATCTTTTGAGAAGAAATTAACATTGTGGACAGTTTTCAGCAAGTTGCAACATTGAAATACAGAAGTAACTTTTTTTCATAAACAAGCTCTAAATCATGTTTGATGCACTCTGGATGTCCCAATTTTTGCTGTGCTAGTCTTTTGAGAAGAAATTGACATTGTGGACAGTTTTTCTGCAAGTTGCAACATTGAAATACAGAAAAAATTGTTTTCCATAAACAAGCTCTAAATCATGTTTGATGCACTCTGGTGTCCAATTTTTGCTGGCTATCTATTTGAGATGAAATTAACATTGTGGGACAGTTTTCAGCAAGTTGCAACATTGAAATACAGAAGTAACTTTTTTTCATACAAGCTCTAAATCATTGTTTGATGCACTCTGGATGTCCAATTGTGGCTGTGCTATCTATTTGAGATGAAATTAACACTGTGTCCAGTTTCAGCAAGTGCAACATTGAAATACAGAAAAAAATTGTTTTCCATAAACAAGCTCTAAATCATGTTTGATGCACTCTGGATGTCCAATTTTTGCTATTGAATACAGAAGTAACTTTTTTTTCATAAAAAAAAAAACACCCTCTTTAAAAAAATCAGTTTGATGCATTCTGGAATGTCGCAATTTTTGCTTGACTATCTTTTTGAAGCAGAAATTAACCATTGTGGACCAGTTTCAGCAATTTGCAACATTGAAATTACAGAAGTAACTTTTTTTCATAAACAAGCTCTAAATATGGTTTGATGCACTCTGGATGCCCAATTTTTCCTGTGCTATCTTTTTGAGAAAGAACTTAACATTGTGGACAGTTTTCAGCAAGTTGCAACATTGAAATACAGAAGTAACTTTTTTTCAATAAACAAGCTCTAAATATGGTTTGATGCACTCTGGATGTCCAATTTTTGCTGAGCTATCTTTTGAGAAGAAATTAACATTGTTGGACAGTTTTCAGCAAGTTGCAACATTGGAAATACAGAAGTAACTTTTTTTTCATAAACAAGCTCTAAATATGGTTTGATGCACTCTGGATGCCCAATTTTTCCTGTGCTATCTTTTTGAGAAGAAATTAACATTGTGGACAGTTTTCAGCAAGTTGCAACATTGAAATACAGAAAAAAATTGTTTTCCATAAACAAGCTCTAAATCATGTTTGATGCACTCTGGTTGTCCAATTTTTGCTGTGCTATCTATTTGAGATGAAATGGACATTGTGGACAGTTTTCAGCAAGTTGCAACATTGAAATACAGAAGTAACTTTTTTTCATAAACAAGCTCTAAATCATGTTTGATGCACTCTGGATGTCCAATTGTGGCTGTGCTATCTATTTGAGATGAAATTAACACTGTGTCCAGTTTTCAGCAAGTTGCAACATTGAAATACAGAAAAAAATTGTTTTCCATAAACAAGCTCTAAATCATGTTTGATGCACTCTGGATGTCCAATTTTTGCTGAGCTATCTTTTGCGAAGAAATTAACATTGTGGACAGTTTTCAGCAAGTTGCAACATTGAAATACAGAAGTAACTTTTTTTCATAAACAAGCTCTAAATCATGTTTGATGCATTCTGGATGTCCAATTTTTGCTGAGCTATCTTTTTGAGAAGAAATTAACATTGTGGACAGTTTTCAGCAAGTTGCAACATTGAAATTACAGAAGTAACTTTTTTTCATAAACAAGCTCTAAATATGGTTTGATGCACTCTGGATGCCCAATTTTTCCTGTGCTATCTTTTGAGAAGAAATTAACATTGTGGACAGTTTTCAGCAAGTTGCAACATTGAAATACAGAAGTAACTTTTTTCATAAACAAGCTCTAAATATGGTTTGATGCACTCTGGATGTCCAATTTTTGCTGAGCTATCTTTTGAGAAGAAATTAACATTGTGGACAGTTTTCAGCAAGTTGCAACATTGAAATACAGAAGTAACTTTTTTTCATAAACAAGCTCTAAATATGTTTGATGCACTCTGGATGTCCAATTTTGCTGTGCTATCTTTTTGAGAAGAAATTAACATTGTGGACAGTTTTCAGCAAGTTGCAACATTGAAATACAGAAAAAAATTGTTTTCCATAAACAAGCTCTAAATCATGTTTGATGCACTCTGGATGTCCAATTTTTGCTGAGCTATCTTTTGCGAAGAAATTAACATTGTGGACAGTTTTCAGCAAGTTGCAACATTGAAATACAGAAGTAACTTTTTTTCATAAACAAGCTCTAAATCATGTTTGATGCATTCTGGATGTCCAATTTTTGCTGAGCTATCTTTTGAGAAGAAATTAACATTGTGGACAGTTTTCAGCAAGTTGCAACATTGAAATACAGAAGTAACTTTTTTCATAAACAAGCTCTAAATATGGTTTGATGCACTCTGGATGTCCAATTTTTGCTGAGCTATCTTTTGAGAAGAAATTAACATTGTGGACAGTTTTCAGCAAGTTGCAACATTGAAATACAGAAGTAACTTTTTTCATAAACAAGCTCTAAATATGGTTTGATGCACTCTGGATGCCCAATTTTTGCCTGTGCTATCTTTTTGAGAAGAAATTAACATTGTGGACAGTTTTCAGCAAGTTGCAACATTGAAATACAGAAAGTAACTTGTTTTCATAAACAAGCTCTAAATATGTTTGATGCACTCTGGATGTCCAATTTTTGCTGTGCTATCTTTTGAGAAGAAATTAACATTGTGGACAGTTTTCAGCAAGTTGCAACATTGAAATACAGAAGTAACTTTTTTTCATAAACAAGCTCTAAATCATGTTTGATGCACTCTGGATGTCCAATTTTGCTGATGCTATCTTTTGAGAAGAAATTAACATTGTGGACAGTTTTCAGCAAGTTGCAACATTGAAATACAGAAGTAACTTGTTTTCATAAACAAGCTCTAAATCATGTTTGATGCACTCTGGATGTCCAATTTTTGCTGAGCTATCTTTTGAGAAGAAATTAACATTGTGGACAGTTTTCAGCAAGTTGCAACATTGAAATACAGAAGTAACTTTTTTTCATAAACAAGCTCTAAATCATGTTTGATGCATTCTGGATGTCCAATTTTTGCTGAGCTATCTTTTGAGAAGAAATTAACATTGTGGACAGTTTTCAGCAAGTTGCAACATTGAAATTACAGAAGTAACTTTTTTTCATAAACAAGCTCTAAATATGGTTTGATGCACTCTGGATGCCCAATTTTTCCTGTGCTATCTTTTTGAGAAGAAATTAACATTGTGGACAGTTTTCAGCAAGTTGCAACATTGAAATACAGAAGTAACTTTTTTCATAAACAAGCTCTAAATATGGTTTGATGCACTCTGGATGTCCCAATTTTTCCTGTGCTATCTTTTGAGAAGAAATTAACATTGTGGACAGTTTTCAGCAAGTTGCAACATTGAAATACAGAAAAAATTGTTTTCCATAAACAAGCTCTAAATCATGTTTGATGCACTCTGGATGTCCAATTTTTGCTGAGCTATCTTTTGCGAAGAAATTAACATTGTGGACAGTTTTCAGCAAGTTGCAACATTGAAATACAGAAGTAACTTTTTTTCATAAACAAGCTCTAAATCATGTTTGATGCATTCTGGATGTCCAATTTTTGCTGAGCTATCTTTTTGAGAAGAAATTAACATTGTGGACAGTTTTCAGCAAGTTGCAACATTGAAATTACAGAAGTAACTTTTTTTCATAAACAAGCTCTAAATATGGTTTGATGCACTCTGGATGCCCAATTTTTCCTGTGCTATCTTTTTGAGAAGAAATTAACATTGTGGACAGTTTTCAGCAAGTTGCAACATTGAAATACAGAAGTAACTTTTTTTCATAAACAAGCTCTAAATATGGTTTGATGCACTCTGGATGTCCAATTTTTGCTGAGCTATCTTTTGAGAAGAAATTAACATTGTGGACAGTTTTCAGCAAGTTGCAACATTGAAATACAGAAGTAACTTTTTTTCATAAACAAGCTCTAAATATGGTTTGATGCACTCTGGATGCCCAATTTTTCCTGTGCTATCTTTTTGAGAAGAAATTAACATTGTGGACAGTTTTCAGCAAGTTGCAACATTGAAATACAGAAAAAATTGTTTTCCATAAACAAGCTCTAAATCATGTTTGATGCACTCTGGTTGTCCAATTTTTGCTGTGCTATCTATTTGAGATGAAATTAACATTGTGGACAGTTTTCAGCAAGTTGCAACATTGAAATACAGAAGTAACTTTTTTTCATAAACAAGCTCTAAATCATGTTTGATGCACTCTGGATGTCCAATTGTGGCTGTGCTATCTATTTGAGATGAAATTAACACTGTGTCCAGTTTTCAGCAAGTTGCAACATTGAAATACAGAAAAAAATTGTTTTCCATAAACAAGCTCTAAATCATGTTTGATGCACTCTGGATGTCCAATTTTTGCTGAGCTATCTTTTGCGAAGAAATTAACATTGTGGACAGTTTTCAGCAAGTTGCAACATTGAAATACAGAAGTAACTTTTTTTCATAAACAAGCTCTAAATCATGTTTGATGCATTCTGGATGTCCAATTTTTGCTGAGCTATCTTTTTGAGAAGAAATTAACATTGTGGACAGTTTTCAGCAAGTTGCAACATTGAAATTACAGAAGTAACTTTTTTTCATAAACAAGCTCTAAATATGGTTTGATGCACTCTGGATGCCCAATTTTTCCTGTGCTATCTTTTTGAGAAGAAATTAACATTGTGGACAGTTTTCAGCAAGTTGCAACATTGAAATACAGAAGTAACTTTTTTTCATAAACAAGCTCTAAATATGGTTTGATGCACTCTGGATGTCCAATTTTTGCTGAGCTATCTTTTGAGAAGAAATTAACATTGTGGACAGTTTTCAGCAAGTTGCAACATTGAAATACAGAAGTAACTTTTTTTCATAAACAAGCTCTAAATATGGTTTGATGCACTCTGGATGCCCAATTTTTCCTGTGCTATCTTTTTGAGAAGAAATTAACATTGTGGACAGTTTTCAGCAAGTTGCAACATTGAAATACAGAAAAAAATTGTTTTCCATAAACAAGCTCTAAATCATGTTTGATGCACTCTGGATGTCCAATTTTTGCTGAGCTATCTTTTGAGATGAAATTAACATTGTGGACAGTTTTCAGCAAGTTGCAACATTGAAATACAGAAGTAACTTTTTTTCATAAACAAGCTCTAAATCATGTTTGATGCACTCTGGATGTCCAATTGTGGCTGAGCTATCTATTTGAGAAGAAATTAACATTGTGGACAGTTTTCAGCAAGTTGCAACATTGAAATACAGAAGTAAAATTGTTTTCATAAACAAGCTCTAAATCATGTTTGATGCACTCTGGATGTCCCAATTTTTCCTGTGCTATCTTTTGAGAAGAAATTAACATTGTGGACAGTTTTCAGCAAGTTGCAACATTGAAATACAGAAGTAACTTTTTTTCATAAACAAGCTCTAAATCATGTTTGATGCACTCTGGATGTCCAATTTTTGCTGAGCTATCTTTTGAGAAGAAATTAACATTGTGGACAGTTTTCAGCAAGTTGCAACATTGAAATACAGAAGTAACTTTTTTTCATAAACAAGCTCTAAATATGGTTTGATGCACTCTGGATGCCCAATTTTTCCTGTGCTATCTTTTTGAGAAGAAATTAACATTGTGGACAGTTTTCAGCAAGTTGCAACATTGAAATACAGAAAAAATTGTTTTCCATAAACAAGCTCTAAATCATGGTTTGATGCACTCTGGATGTCCAATTTTTGCTGTGCTATCTATTTGAGATGAAATTAACATTGTGGACAGTTTTCAGCAAGTTGCAACATTGAAATACAGAAGTAACTTTTTTTCATAAACAAGCTCTAAATATGGTTTGATGCACTCTGGATGCCCAATTTTTCCTGTGCTATCTTTTGAGAAGAAATTAACATTGTGGACAGTTTTCAGCAAGTTGCAACATTGAAATACAGAAAAAATTGTTTTCCATAAACAAGCTCTAAATCATGTTTGATGCACTCTGGATGTCCAATTTTTGCTGAGCTATCTTTTGCGAAGAAATTAACATTGTGGACAGTTTTCAGCAAGTTGCAACATTGAAATACAGAAGTAACTTTTTTTCATAAACAAGCTCTAAATCATGTTTGATGCATTCTGGATGTCCAATTTTTGCTGAGCTATCTTTTTGAGAAGAAATTAACATTGTGGACAGTTTTCAGCAAGTTGCAACATTGAAATTACAGAAGTAACTTTTTTCATAAACAAGCTCTAAATATGGTTTGATGCACTCTGGATGCCCAATTTTTCCTGTGCTATCTTTTTGAGAAGAAATTAACATTGTGGACAGTTTTCAGCAAGTTGCAACATTGAAATACAGAAGTAACTTTTTTTCATAAACAAGCTCTAAATATGGTTTGATGCACTCTGGATGTCCAATTTTTGCTGAGCTATCTTTTGAGAAGAAATTAACATTGTGGACAGTTTTCAGCAAGTTGCAACATTGAAATACAGAAGTAACTTTTTTTCATAAACAAGCTCTAAATATGGTTTGATGCACTCTGGATGCCCAATTTTGCCTGTGCTATCTTTTGAGAAGAAATTAACATTGTGGACAGTTTTCAGCAAGTTGCAACATTGAAATACAGAAAAAAATTGTTTTCCATAAACAAGCTCTAAATCATGTTTGATGCACTCTGGATGTCCAATTTTTGCTGAGCTATCTTTTGAGAAGAAATTAACATTGTGGACAGTTTTCAGCAAGTTGCAACATTGAAATACAGAAGTAACTTTTTTTCATAAACAAGCTCTAAATCATGTTTGATGCACTCTGGATGTCCAATTTTGCTGTGCTATCTTTTTGAGAAGAAATTAACATTGTGGACAGTTTTCAGCAAGTTGCAACATTGAAATACAGAAGTAACTTTTTTCATAAACAAGCTCTAAATCATGTTTGATGCACTCTGGATGTCCAATTTTTGCTGAGCTATCTTTTGAGAAGAAATTAACATTGTGGACAGTTTTCAGCAAGTTGCAACATTGAAATACAGAAGTAACTTTTTTTCATAAACAAGCTCTAAATATGGTTTGATGCACTCTGGATGTCCAATTTTTGCTGAGCTATCTTTTGAGAAGAAATTAACATTGTGGACAGTTTTCAGCAAGTTGCAACATTGAAATACAGAAGTAACTTTTTTTCATAAACAAGCTCTAAATATGGTTTGATGCACTCTGGATGCCAATTTTTCCTGTGCTATCTTTTTGAGAAGAAATTAACATTGTGGACAGTTTTCAGCAAGTTGCAACATTGAAATACAGAAGTAACTTGTTTTCCATAAACAAGCTCTAAATCATGTTTGATGCACTCTGGATGTCCAATTTTTGCTGAGCTATCTTTTGAGAAGAAATTAACATTGTGGACAGTTTTCAGCAAGTTGCAACATTGAAATACAGAAGTAACTTTTTTTCATAAACAAGCTCTAAATCATGTTTGATGCACTCTGGATGTCCAATTTTTGCTGAGCTATCTTTTGAGAAGAAATTAACATTGTGGACAGTTTTCAGCAAGTTGCAACATTGAAATTACAGAAGTAACTTTTTTCATAAACAAGCTCTAAATATGGTTTGATGCACTCTGGATGTCCAATTTTTCCTGTGCTATCTTTTTGAGAAGAAATTAACATTGTGGACAGTTTTCAGCAAGTTGCAACATTGAAATACAGAAGTAACTTTTTTTCATAAACAAGCTCTAAATATGGTTTGATGCACTCTGGATGTCCAATTTTTGCTGAGCTATCTTTTGAGAAGAAATTAACATTGTGGACAGTTTTCAGCAAGTTGCAACATTGAAATACAGAAGTAACTTTTTTTCATAAACAAGCTCTAAATATGGTTTGATGCACTCTGGATGCCAATTTTTCCTGTGCTATCTTTTGAGAAGAAATTAACATTGTGGACAGTTTTCAGCAAGTTGCAACATTGAAATACAGAAAAAAATTGTTTTCCATAAACAAGCTCTAAATCATGTTTGATGCACTCTGGTTGTCCAATTTTTGCTGTGCTATCTATTTGAGATGAAATTAACATTGTGGACAGTTTTCAGCAAGTTGCAACATTGAAATACAGAAGTAACTTTTTTCATAAACAAGCTCTAAATCATGTTTGATGCACTCTGGATGTCCAATTGTGCTGTGCTATCTATTTGAGATGAAATTAACACTGTGTCCAGTTTTCAGCAAGTTGCAACATTGAAATACAGAAAAAAATTGTTTTCCATAAACAAGCTCTAAATCATGTTTGATGCACTCTGGATGTCCAATTTTTGCTGAGCTATCTTTTGAGAAGAAATTAACATTGTGGACAGTTTTCAGCAAGTTGCAACATTGAAATACAGAAGTAACTTTTTTTCATAAACAAGCTCTAAATCATGTTTGATGCACTCTGGATGTCCAATTTTTGCTGAGCTATCTTTTTGAGAAGAAATTAACATTGTGGACAGTTTTCAGCAAGTTGCAACATTGAAATACAGAAGTAACTTTTTTCATAAACAAGCTCTAAATATGGTTTGATGCACTCTGGATGCCCAATTTTTCCTGTGCTATCTTTTGAGAAGAAATTAACATTGTGGACAGTTTTCAGCAAGTTGCAACATTGAAATACAGAAGTAACTTTTTTTCATAAACAAGCTCTAAATCATGTTTGATGCACTCTGGATGTCCAATTTTTGCTGAGCTATCTTTTGAGAAGAAATTAACATTGTGGACAGTTTTCAGCAAGTTGCAACATTGAAATACAGAAGTAACTTTTTTCATAAACAAGCTCTAAATATGGTTTGATGCACTCTGGATGCCCAATTTTTCCTGTGCTATCTTTTTGAGAAGAAATTAACATTGTGGACAGTTTTCAGCAAGTTGCAACATTGAAATACAGAAGTAACTTTTTTTCATAAACAAGCTCTAAATCATGTTTGATGCACTCTGGATGTCCAATTTTTGCTGAGCTATCTTTTGAGAAGAAATTAACATTGTGGACAGTTTTCAGCAAGTTGCAACATTGAAATACAGAAGTAACTTTTTTTCATAAACAAGCTCTAAATCATGGTTTGATGCACTCTGGATGTCCAATTTTGCTGTAGCTATCTTTTGAGAAGAAATTAACATTGTGGACAGTTTTCAGCAAGTTGCAACATTGAAATACAGAAGTAAAATTTTTTTCCATAAACAAGCTCTAAATCATGTTTGATGCACTCTGGATGTCCAATTTTTGCTGAGCTATCTTTTGCGAAGAAATTAACATTGTGGACAGTTTTCAGCAAGTTGCAACATTGAAATACAGAAGTAACTTTTTTTCATAAACAAGCTCTAAATCATGTTTGATGCACTCTGGATGTCCAATTTTTGCTGAGCTATCTTTTGAGAAGAAATTAACATTGTGGACAGTTTTCAGCAAGTTGCAACATTGAAATTACAGAAGTAACTTTTTTTCATAAACAAGCTCTAAATATGGTTTGATGCACTCTGGATGCCCAATTTTTCCTGTGCTATCTTTTTGAGAAGAAATTAACATTGTGGACAGTTTTCAGCAAGTTGCAACATTGAAATACAGAAGTAAATTGTTTTCCATAAACAAGCTCTAAATCATGTTTGATGCACTCTGGATGTCCAATTTTTGCTGAGCTATCTTTTGAGAAGAAATTAACATTGTGGACAGTTTTCAGCAAGTTGCAACATTGAAATACAGAAGTAACTTTTTTTCATAAACAAGCTCTAAATCATGTTTGATGCACTCTGGATGTCCAATTTTTGCTGAGCTATCTTTTTGAGAAGAAATTAACATTGTGGACAGTTTTCAGCAAGTTGCAACATTGAAATACAGAAGTAACTTTTTTCATAAACAAGCTCTAAATATGGTTTGATGCACTCTGGATGTCCAATTTTTGCTGATGCTATCTTTTGAGAAGAAATTAACATTGTGGACAGTTTTCAGCAAGTTGCAACATTGAAATACAGAAGTAACTTTTTTTCATAAACAAGCTCTAAATATGGTTTGATGCACTCTGGATGTCCAATTTTTGCTGAGCTATCTTTTGAGAAGAAATTAACATTGTGGACAGTTTTCAGCAAGTTGCAACATTGAAATACAGAAGTAACTTTTTTTCATAAACAAGCTCTAAATATGGTTTGATGCACTCTGGATGTCCAATTTTTGCTGATGCTATCTTTTTGAGAAGAAATTAACATTGTGGACAGTTTTCAGCAAGTTGCAACATTGAAATACAGAAGTAAAATTTTTTTCATAAACAAGCTCTAAATCATGTTTGATGCACTCTGGATGTCCAATTTTTGCTGAGCTATCTTTTGAGAAGAAATTAACATTGTGGACAGTTTTCAGCAAGTTGCAACATTGAAATACAGAAGTAACTTTTTTTCATAAACAAGCTCTAAATCATGGTTTGATGCACTCTGGATGTCCAATTTTTGCTGAGCTATCTTTTTGAGAAGAAATTAACATTGTGGACAGTTTTCAGCAAGTTGCAACATTGAAATACAGAAGTAACTTTTTTCATAAACAAGCTCTAAATATGGTTTGATGCACTCTGGATGTCCAATTTTTGCTGAGCTATCTTTTGAGAAGAAATTAACATTGTGGACAGTTTTCAGCAAGTTGCAACATTGAAATACAGAAGTAACTTTTTTCATAAACAAGCTCTAAATATGGTTTGATGCACTCTGGATGTCCAATTTTTGCTGTGCTATCTTTTTGAGAAGAAATTAACATTGTGGACAGTTTTCAGCAAGTTGCAACATTGAAATACAGAAGTAAATTGTTTTCCATAAACAAGCTCTAAATCATGTTTGATGCACTCTGGATGTCCAATTTTGCTGTGCTATCTTTTGAGAAGAAATTAACATTGTGGACAGTTTTCAGCAAGTTGCAACATTGAAATACAGAAGTAACTTTTTTTCATAAACAAGCTCTAAATCATGTTTGATGCACTCTGGATGTCCAATTTTTGCTGAGCTATCTTTTGAGAAGAAATTAACATTGTGGACAGTTTTCAGCAAGTTGCAACATTGAAATACAGAAGTAACTTTTTTCATAAACAAGCTCTAAATATGGTTTGATGCACTCTGGATGCCCAATTTTTCCTGTGCTATCTTTTGAGAAGAAATTAACATTGTGGACAGTTTTCAGCAAGTTGCAACATTGAAATACAGAAAGAAACTTGTTTTCCATAAACAAGCTCTAAATCATGTTTGATGCACTCTGGATGTCCAATTTTTGCTGAGCTATCTTTTGAGAAGAAATTAACATTGTGGACAGTTTTCAGCAAGTTGCAACATTGAAATACAGAAGTAACTTTTTTTCATAAACAAGCTCTAAATCATGTTTGATGCACTCTGGATGTCCAATTTTTGCTGAGCTATCTTTTTGAGAAGAAATTAACATTGTGGACAGTTTTCAGCAAGTTGCAACATTGAAATTACAGAAGTAACTTTTTTTCATAAACAAGCTCTAAATATGGTTTGATGCACTCTGGATGTCCAATTTTTGCTGAGCTATCTTTTGAGAAGAAATTAACATTGTGGACAGTTTTCAGCAAGTTGCAACATTGAAATACAGAAGTAACTTTTTTTCATAAACAAGCTCTAAATATGGTTTGATGCACTCTGGATGCCCAATTTTTCCTGTGCTATCTTTTTGAGAAGAAATTAACATTGTGGACAGTTTTCAGCAAGTTGCAACATTGAAATACAGAAAAAAATTGTTTTCCATAAACAAGCTCTAAATCATGTTTGATGCACTCTGGATGTCCAATTTTTGCTGAGCTATCTTTTGCGAAGAAATTAACATTGTGGACAGTTTTCAGCAAGTTGCAACATTGAAATACAGAAGTAACTTTTTTCATAAACAAGCTCTAAATCATGTTTGATGCATTCTGGATGTCCAATTTTTGCTGAGCTATCTTTTTGAGAAGAAATTAACATTGTGGACAGTTTTCAGCAAGTTGCAACATTGAAATTACAGAAGTAACTTTTTTCATAAACAAGCTCTAAATATGGTTTGATGCACTCTGGATGCCCAATTTTTCCTGTGCTATCTTTTTGAGAAGAAATTAACATTGTGGACAGTTTTCAGCAAGTTGCAACATTGAAATACAGAAGTAACTTTTTTTCATAAACAAGCTCTAAATATGGTTTGATGCACTCTGGATGTCCAATTTTTGCTGAGCTATCTTTTGAGAAGAAATTAACATTGTGGACAGTTTTCAGCAAGTTGCAACATTGAAATACAGAAGTAACTTTTTTTCATAAACAAGCTCTAAATATGGTTTGATGCACTCTGGATGCCCAATTTTTCCTGTGCTATCTTTTTGAGAAGAAATTAACATTGTGGACAGTTTTCAGCAAGTTGCAACATTGAAATACAGAAAAAAATTGTTTTCCATAAACAAGCTCTAAATCATGTTTGATGCACTCTGGTTGTCCAATTTTTGCTGTGCTATCTATTTGAGATGAAATGGACATTGTGGACAGTTTTCAGCAAGTTGCAACATTGAAATACAGAAGTAACTTTTTTCATAAACAAGCTCTAAATCATGTTTGATGCACTCTGGATGTCCAATTGTGGCTGTGCTATCTATTTGAGATGAAATTAACACTGTGTCCAGTTTTCAGCAAGTTGCAACATTGAAATACAGAAAAAAATTGTTTTCCATAAACAAGCTCTAAATCATGTTTGATGCACTCTGGATGTCCAATTTTTGCTGAGCTATCTTTTGCGAAGAAATTAACATTGTGGACAGTTTTCAGCAAGTTGCAACATTGAAATACAGAAGTAACTTTTTTTCATAAACAAGCTCTAAATCATGTTTGATGCATTCTGGATGTCCAATTTTTGCTGAGCTATCTTTTTGAGAAGAAATTAACATTGTGGACAGTTTTCAGCAAGTTGCAACATTGAAATTACAGAAGTAACTTTTTTTCATAAACAAGCTCTAAATATGGTTTGATGCACTCTGGATGCCCAATTTTTCCTGTGCTATCTTTTTGAGAAGAAATTAACATTGTGGACAGTTTTCAGCAAGTTGCAACATTGAAATACAGAAGTAACTTTTTTTCATAAACAAGCTCTAAATATGGTTTGATGCACTCTGGATGTCCAATTTTTGCTGAGCTATCTTTTGAGAAGAAATTAACATTGTGGACAGTTTTCAGCAAGTTGCAACATTGAAATACAGAAGTAACTTTTTTCATAAACAAGCTCTAAATATGGTTTGATGCACTCTGGATGTCCCAATTTTTCCTGTGCTATCTTTTGAGAAGAAATTAACATTGTGGACAGTTTTCAGCAAGTTGCAACATTGAAATACAGAAAAAAATTGTTTTCCATAAACAAGCTCTAAATCATGTTTGATGCACTCTGGATGTCCAATTTTTGCTGAGCTATCTTTTGAGAAGAAATTAACATTGTGGACAGTTTTCAGCAAGTTGCAACATTGAAATACAGAAGTAACTTTTTTTCATAAACAAGCTCTAAATCATGTTTGATGCATTCTGGATGTCCAATTTTGCTGAGCTATCTTTTTGAGAAGAAATTAACATTGTGGACAGTTTTCAGCAAGTTGCAACATTGAAATTACAGAAGTAACTTTTTTTCATAAACAAGCTCTAAATATGGTTTGATGCACTCTGGATGCCCAATTTTTCCTGTGCTATCTTTTTGAGAAGAAATTAACATTGTGGACAGTTTTCAGCAAGTTGCAACATTGAAATACAGAAGTAACTTTTTTTCATAAACAAGCTCTAAATATGGTTTGATGCACTCTGGATGTCCAATTTTTGCTGAGCTATCTTTTGAGAAGAAATTAACATTGTGGACAGTTTTCAGCAAGTTGCAACATTGAAATACAGAAGTAACTTTTTTTCATAAACAAGCTCTAAATATGGTTTGATGCACTCTGGATGCCCAATTTTTCCTGTGCTATCTTTTTGAGAAGAAATTAACATTGTGGACAGTTTTCAGCAAGTTGCAACATTGAAATACAGAAAAAAATTGTTTTCCATAAACAAGCTCTAAATCATGTTTGATGCACTCTGGATGTCCAATTTTTGCTGAGCTATCTTTTGCGAAGAAATTAACATTGTGGACAGTTTTCAGCAAGTTGCAACATTGAAATACAGAAGTAACTTTTTTTCATAAACAAGCTCTAAATCATGTTTGATGCATTCTGGATGTCCAATTTTTGCTGAGCTATCTTTTTGAGAAGAAATTAACATTGTGGACAGTTTTCAGCAAGTTGCAACATTGAAATTACAGAAGTAACTTTTTTTCATAAACAAGCTCTAAATATGGTTTGATGCACTCTGGATGCCCAATTTTTCCTGTGCTATCTTTTTGAGAAGAAATTAACATTGTGGACAGTTTTCAGCAAGTTGCAACATTGAAATACAGAAGTAACTTTTTTTCATAAACAAGCTCTAAATATGGTTTGATGCACTCTGGATGTCCAATTTTTGCTGAGCTATCTTTTGAGAAGAAATTAACATTGTGGACAGTTTTCAGCAAGTTGCAACATTGAAATACAGAAGTAACTTTTTTTCATAAACAAGCTCTAAATATGGTTTGATGCACTCTGGATGCCCAATTTTTCCTGTGCTATCTTTTTGAGAAGAAATTAACATTGTGGACAGTTTTCAGCAAGTTGCAACATTGAAATACAGAAAAAAATTGTTTTCCATAAACAAGCTCTAAATCATGTTTGATGCACTCTGGTTGTCCAATTTTTGCTGTGCTATCTATTTGAGATGAAATGGACATTGTGGACAGTTTTCAGCAAGTTGCAACATTGAAATACAGAAGTAACTTTTTTTCATAAACAAGCTCTAAATCATGTTTGATGCACTCTGGATGTCCAATTGTGGCTGTGCTATCTATTTGAGATGAAATTAACACTGTGTCCAGTTTTCAGCAAGTTGCAACATTGAAATACAGAAAAAAATTGTTTTCCATAAACAAGCTCTAAATCATGTTTGATGCACTCTGGATGTCCAATTTTTGCTGAGCTATCTTTTGCGAAGAAATTAACATTGTGGACAGTTTTCAGCAAGTTGCAACATTGAAATACAGAAGTAACTTTTTTTCATAAACAAGCTCTAAATCATGTTTGATGCATTCTGGATGTCCAATTTTTGCTGAGCTATCTTTTTGAGAAGAAATTAACATTGTGGACAGTTTTCAGCAAGTTGCAACATTGAAATTACAGAAGTAACTTTTTTTCATAAACAAGCTCTAAATATGGTTTGATGCACTCTGGATGCCCAATTTTTCCTGTGCTATCTTTTTGAGAAGAAATTAACATTGTGGACAGTTTTCAGCAAGTTGCAACATTGAAATACAGAAGTAACTTTTTTTCATAAACAAGCTCTAAATATGGTTTGATGCACTCTGGATGTCCAATTTTTGCTGAGCTATCTTTTGAGAAGAAATTAACATTGTGGACAGTTTTCAGCAAGTTGCAACATTGAAATACAGAAGTAACTTTTTTTCATAAACAAGCTCTAAATCATGTTTGATGCACTCTGGATGTCCAATTGTGGCTGTGCTATCTATTTGAGATGAAATGAACATTGTGTACAGTTTTCAGCAAGTTGCAACATTGAAATACAGAAAAAAATTGTTTTCCATAAACAAGCTCTAAATCATGTTTGATGCACTCTGGATGTCCAATTTTTGCTGAGCTATCTTTTGCGAAGAAATTAACATTGTGGACAGTTTTCAGCAAGTTGCAACATTGAAATACAGAAGTAACTTTTTTTCATAAACAAGCTCTAAATCATGTTTGATGCATTCTGGATGTCCAATTTTTGCTGAGCTATCTTTTTGAGAAGAAATTAACATTGTGGACAGTTTTCAGCAAGTTGCAACATTGAAATTACAGAAGTAACTTTTTTTCATAAACAAGCTCTAAATATGGTTTGATGCACTCTGGATGCCCAATTTTTCCTGTGCTATCTTTTTGAGAAGAAATTAACATTGTGGACAGTTTTCAGCAAGTTGCAACATTGAAATACAGAAGTAACTTTTTTCATAAACAAGCTCTAAATATGGTTTGATGCACTCTGGATGTCCAATTTTTGCTGAGCTATCTTTTGAGAAGAAATTAACATTGTGGACAGTTTTCAGCAAGTTGCAACATTGAAATACAGAAGTAACTTTTTTTCATAAACAAGCTCTAAATATGGTTTGATGCACTCTGGATGCCCAATTTTTCCTGTGCTATCTTTTTGAGAAGAAATTAACATTGTGGACAGTTTTCAGCAAGTTGCAACATTGAAATACAGAAAAAATTGTTTTCCATAAACAAGCTCTAAATCATGTTTGATGCACTCTGGATGTCCAATTTTTGCTGAGCTATCTTTTGCGAAGAAATTAACATTGTGGACAGTTTTCAGCAAGTTGCAACATTGAAATACAGAAGTAACTTTTTTTCATAAACAAGCTCTAAATCATGTTTGATGCATTCTGGATGTCCAATTTTTGCTGAGCTATCTTTTTGAGAAGAAATTAACATTGTGGACAGTTTTCAGCAAGTTGCAACATTGAAATTACAGAAGTAACTTTTTTTCATAAACAAGCTCTAAATATGGTTTGATGCACTCTGGATGCCCAATTTTTCCTGTGCTATCTTTTTGAGAAGAAATTAACATTGTGGACAGTTTTCAGCAAGTTGCAACATTGAAATACAGAAGTAACTTTTTTTCATAAACAAGCTCTAAATATGGTTTGATGCACTCTGGATGTCCAATTTTTGCTGAGCTATCTTTTGAGAAGAAATTAACATTGTGGACAGTTTTCAGCAAGTTGCAACATTGAAATACAGAAGTAACTTTTTTTCATAAACAAGCTCTAAATATGGTTTGATGCACTCTGGATGCCCAATTTTTCCTGTGCTATCTTTTTGAGAAGAAATTAACATTGTGGACAGTTTTCAGCAAGTTGCAACATTGAAATACAGAAAAAAATTGTTTTCCATAAACAAGCTCTAAATCATGTTTGATGCACTCTGGTTGTCCAATTTTTGCTGTGCTATCTATTTGAGATGAAATGGACATTGTGGACAGTTTTCAGCAAGTTGCAACATTGAAATACAGAAGTAACTTTTTTTCATAAACAAGCTCTAAATCATGTTTGATGCACTCTGGATGTCCAATTGTGGCTGTGCTATCTATTTGAGATGAAATGAACACTGTGTCCAGTTTTCAGCAAGTTGCAACATTGAAATACAGAAAAAAATTGTTTTCCATAAACAAGCTCTAAATCATGTTTGATGCACTCTTGGATGTCCAATTTTTGCTGTGCTATCTATTTGAGATGAAATGGACATTGTGGACAGTTTTCAGCAAGTTGCAACATTGAAATACAGAAGTAACTCTTTTTCATAAACAAGCTCTAAATCATGTTTGATGCACTCTGGATGTCCAATTTTGCTGAGCTATCTTTTTGAGAAGAAATTAACATTGTGGACAGTTTTCAGCAAGTTGCAACATTGAAATACAGAAGTAAAATTGTTTTCCATGAACAAGCTCTAAATCATGTTTGATGCACTCTGGATGTCCAATTTTTGCTGTGCTATCTATTTGAGATGAAATGGACATTGTGGACAGTTTTCTGCAAGTTGCAACATTGAAATACAGAAGAAAATTGTTTTCCATAAACAAGCTCTAAATCATGTTTGATGCACTCTGGTTGTCCAATTTTTGCTGTGCTATCTATTTTGAGATGAAATGACATTGTGGACAGTTTTCAGCAAGTTGCAACATTGAAATACAGAAGTAACTTTTTTCATAAACAAGCTCTAAATCATGTTTGATGCACTCTGGATGTCCAATTGTGGCTGTGCTATCTATTTGAGATGAAATGAACACTGTGTCCAGTTTTCAGCAAGTTGCAACATTGAAATACAGAAAAAATTGTTTTCCATAAACAAGCTCTAAATCATGTTTGATGCACTCTGGATGTCCAATTTTTGCTGAGCTATCTATTTGAGAAGAAATTAACATTGTGGACAGTTTTCAGCAAGTTGCAACATTGAAATACAGAAGTAACTTTTTTTCATAAACAAGCTCTAAATATGGTTTGATGCACTCTGGATGTCCAATTTTGCTGAGCTATCTTTTGAGAAGAAATTAACATTGTGGACAGTTTTCAGCAAGTTGCAACATTGAAATACAGAAGTAACTTTTTTCATAAACAAGCTCTAAATCATGTTTGATGCACTCTGGATGTCCAATTTTTGCTGAGCTATCTTTTGAGAAGAAATTAACATTGTGGACAGTTTTCAGCAAGTTGCAACATTGAAATACAGAAGTAACTTTTTTTCATAAACAAGCTCTAAATCATGGTTTGATGCACTCTGGATGTCCAATTTTTCCTGTGCTATCTTTTTGAGATAGAAATTAACATTGTGGACAGTTTTCAGCAAGTTGCAACATTGAAATACAGAAGTAACTTTTTTCATAAACAAGCTCTAAATCATGTTTGATGCACTCTGGATGTCCAATTTTTGCTGTGCTATCTATTTGAGATGAAATGAACATTGTGGACAGTTTTCAGCAAGTTGCAACATTGAAATACAGAAGTAACTTTTTTTCATAAACAAGCTCTAAATCATGTTTGATGCACTCTGGATGTCCAATTGTGGCTGTGCTATCTATTTGAGATGAAATTAACATTGTGGACAGTTTTCAGCAAGTTGCAACATTGAAATACAGAAGTAACTTTTTTTCATAAACAAGCTCTAAATATGGTTTGATGCACTCTGGATGTCCAATTTTTGCTGAGCTATCTTTTGAGAAGAAATTAACATTGTGGACAGTTTTCAGCAAGTTGCAACATTGAAATACAGAAGTAACTTTTTTCATAAACAAGCTCTAAATCATGTTTGATGCACTCTGGATGTCCAATTTTTGCTGAGCTATCTTTTGAGAAGAAATTAACATTGTGGACAGTTTTCAGCAAGTTGCAACATTGAAATACAGAAGTAACTTTTTTTCATAAACAAGCTCTAAATCATGTTTGATGCATTCTGGATGTCCAATTTTTGCTGAGCTATCTTTTTGAGAAGAAATTAACATTGTGGACAGTTTTCAGCAAGTTGCAACATTGAAATTACAGAAGTAACTTTTTTTCATAAACAAGCTCTAAATATGGTTTGATGCACTCTGGATGCCCAATTTTTCCTGTGCTATCTTTTTGAGAAGAAATTAACATTGTGGACAGTTTTCAGCAAGTTGCAACATTGAAATACAGAAGTAACTTTTTTTCATAAACAAGCTCTAAATATGGTTTGATGCACTCTGGATGTCCAATTTTTGCTGAGCTATCTTTTGAGAAGAAATTAACATTGTGGACAGTTTTCAGCAAGTTGCAACATTGAAATACAGAAGTAACTTTTTTTCATAAACAAGCTCTAAATATGGTTTGATGCACTCTGGATGCCCAATTTTTCCTGTGCTATCTTTTTGAGAAGAAATTAACATTGTGGACAGTTTTCAGCAAGTTGCAACATTGAAATACAGAAAAAAATTGTTTTCCATAAACAAGCTCTAAATCATGTTTGATGCACTCTGGTTGTCCAATTTTTGCTGTGCTATCTATTTGAGATGAAATGGACATTGTGGACAGTTTTCAGCAAGTTGCAACATTGAAATACAGAAGTAACTTTTTTTCATAAACAAGCTCTAAATCATGTTTGATGCACTCTGGATGTCCAATTGTGGCTGTGCTATCTATTTGAGATGAAATTAACACTGTGTCCAGTTTTCAGCAAGTTGCAACATTGAAATACAGAAAAAATTGTTTTCCATAAACAAGCTCTAAATCATGTTTGATGCACTCTGGATGTCCAATTTTTGCTGAGCTATCTTTTGAGAAGAAATTAACATTGTGGACAGTTTTCAGCAAGTTGCAACATTGAAATACAGAAGTAACTTTTTTTCATAAACAAGCTCTAAATATGGTTTGATGCACTCTGGATGTCCAATTTTTGCTGAGCTATCTTTTTGAGAAGAAATTAACATTGTGGACAGTTTTCAGCAAGTTGCAACATTGAAATTACAGAAGTAACTTTTTTTCATAAACAAGCTCTAAATATGGTTTGATGCACTCTGGATGCCCAATTTTTCCTGTGCTATCTTTTTGAGAAGAAATTAACATTGTGGACAGTTTTCAGCAAGTTGCAACATTGAAATACAGAAGTAACTTTTTTTCATAAACAAGCTCTAAATCATGTTTGATGCACTCTGGTTGTCCAATTTTTGCTGTGCTATCTATTTGAGATGAAATGGACATTGTGGACAGTTTTCAGCAAGTTGCAACATTGAAATACAGAAGTAACTTTTTTTCATAAACAAGCTCTAAATCATGTTTGATGCACTCTGGATGTCCAATTGTGGCTGTGCTATCTATTTGAGATGAAATGAACACTGTGTCCAGTTTTCAGCAAGTTGCAACATTGAAATACAGAAGTAACTTTTTTTCATAAACAAGCTCTAAATCATGTTTGATGCACTCTGGATGTCCAATTGTGGCTGTGCTATCTATTTGAGATTAAATGAACACTGTGTCCAGTTTTCAGCAAGTTGCAACATTGAAATACAGAAAAAAAATTTTCCATAAACAAGCTCTAAATCATGTTTGATGCACTCTGGATGTCCAATTTTTGCTGTGCTATCTATTTGAGATGAAATGGACATTGTGGACAGTTTTCAGCAAGTTGCAACATTGAAATACAGAAGTAACTTTTTTTCATAAACAAGCTCTAAATCATGTTTGATGCACTCTGGATGTCCAATTGTGGCTGTGCTATCTATTTGAGATGAAATTAACACTGTGTCCAGTTTTCAGCAAGTTGCAACATTGAAATACAGAAAAAATTGTTTTCATAAACAAGCTCTAAATCATGTTTGATGCACTCTGGATGTCCAATTTTTGCTGAGCTATCTTTTGCGAAGAAATTAACATTGTGGACAGTTTTCAGCAAGTTGCAACATTGAACTACAGAAGTAACTTTTTTTCATAAACAAGCTCTAAATATGGTTTGATGCACTCTGGATGTCCAATTTTTGCTGAGCTATCTTTTGAGAAGAAATTAACATTGTGGACAGTTTTCAGCAAGTTGCAACATTGAAATACAGAAGTAACTTTTTTTCATAAACAAGCTCTAAATATGGTTTGATGCACTCTGGATGCCCAATTTTTCCTGTGCTATCTTTTTGAGAAGAAATTAACATTGTGGACAGTTTTCAGCAAGTTGCAACATTGAAATACAGAAAAAAATTGTTTTCCATAAACAAGCTCTAAATCATGTTTGATGCACTCTGGTTGTCCAATTTTTGCTGTGCTATCTATTTGAGATGAAATGGACATTGTGGACAGTTTTCAGCAAGTTGCAACATTGAAATACAGAAGTAACTTTTTTCATAAACAAGCTCTAAATCATGTTTGATGCACTCTGGATGTCCAATTGTGGCTGTGCTATCTATTTGAGATGAAATGAACACTGTGTCCAGTTTTCAGCAAGTTGCAACATTGAAATACAGAAAAAAATTGTTTTCCATAAACAAGCTCTAAATCATGTTTGATGCACTCTGGATGTCCAATTTTTGTTGAGCTATCTTTTGAGAAGAAATTAACATTGTGGACAGTTTTCAGCAAGTTGCAACATTGAAATACAGAAGTAACTTTTTTTCATAAACAAGCTCTAAATATGGTTTGATGCACTCTGGATGTCCAATTTTTGCTGAGCTATCTTTGAGAAGAAATTAACATTGTGGACAGTTTTCAGCAAGTTGCAACATTGAAATACAGAAGTAACTTTTTTTCATAAACAAGCTCTAAATCATGTTTGATGCACTCTGGGTGTCCAATTTTTGCTGAGCTATCTTTTTGAGAAGAAATTAACATTGTGGACAGTTTTCAGCAAGTTGCAACATTGAAATACAGAATAATTTTTTTTCATAAACAAGCTCTAAATATGGTTTGATGCACTCTGGATGCACAATTTTTCCTGTGCTATCTTTTGAGAAGAAATTAACATTGTGGACAGTTTTCAGCAAGTTGCAACATTGAAATACAGAAAAAAATTGTTTTCCATAAACAAGCTCTAAATCATGTTTGATGCACTCTGGTTGTCCAATTTTTGCTGTGCTATCTATTTGAGATGAAATGGACATTGTGGACAGTTTTCAGCAAGTTGCAACATTGAAATACAGAAGTAACTTTTTTTCATAAACAAGCTCTAAATCATGTTTGATGCACTCTGGATGTCCAATTGTGGCTGTGCTATCTATTTGAGATTAAATGAACACTGTGTCCAGTTTTCAGCAAGTTGCAACATTGAAATACAGATTTTTTTTTTGTGCCATAAACAAGCTCTAAATCATGTTTGATGCACTCTGGATGTCCAATTTTTGCTGTGCTATCTATTTGAGATGAAATGGACATTGTGGACAGTTTTCAGCAAGTTGCAACATTGAAATACAGAAGTAACTTTTTTTCATAAACAAGCTCTAAATCATGTTTGATGCACTCTGGATGTCCAATTGTGGCTGTGCTATCTATTTGAGATTAAATGAACACTGTGTCCAGTTTTCAGCAAGTTGCAACATTGAAATACAGAAAAATTTTTTTTTGCCATAAACAAGCTCTAAATCATGTTTGATGCACTCTGGATGTCCAATTTTTGCTGTGCTATCTATTTGAGATGAAATGGACATTGTGGACAGTTTTCAGCAAGTTGCAACATTGAAAACAGAAGTAACTTTTTTTCATAAACAAGCTCTAAATCATGTTTGATGCACTCTGGATGTCCAATTGTGGCTGTGCTATCTATTTGAGATGAAATTAACACTGTGTCCAGTTTTCAGCAAGTTGCAACATTGAAATACAGAAAAAAATTGTTTTCCATAAACAAGCTCTAAATCATGTTTGATGCACTCTGGATGTCCAATTTTTGCTGAGCTATCTTTTGCGAAGAAATTAACATTGTGGACAGTTTTCAGCAAGTTGCAACATTGAAATACAGAAGTAACTTTTTTTCATAAACAAGCTCTAAATCATGTTTGATGCATTCTGGATGTCCAATTTTTGCTGAGCTATCTTTTTGAGAAGAAATTAACATTGTGGACAGTTTTCAGCAAGTTGCAACATTGAAATTACAGAAGTAACTTTTTTTCATAAACAAGCTCTAAATATGGTTTGATGCACTCTGGATGCCCAATTTTTCCTGTGCTATCTTTTTGAGAAGAAATTAACATTGTGGACAGTTTTCAGCAAGTTGCAACATTGAAATACAGAAGTAACTTTTTTTCATAAACAAGCTCTAAATATGGTTTGATGCACTCTGGATGTCCAATTTTTGCTGAGCTATCTTTTGAGAAGAAATTAACATTGTGGACAGTTTTCAGCAAGTTGCAACATTGAAATACAGAAGTAACTTTTTTTCATAAACAAGCTCTAAATATGGTTTGATGCACTCTGGATGCCCAATTTTTCCTGTGCTATCTTTTTGAGAAGAAATTAACATTGTGGACAGTTTTCAGCAAGTTGCAACATTGAAATACAGAAAAAAAAATGTTTCCATAAACAAGCTCTAAATCATGTTTGATGCACTCTGGATGTCCAATTTTTGCTGTGCTATCTATTTGAGATGAAATGGACATTGTGGACAGTTTTCAGCAAGTTGCAACATTGAAATACAGAAGTAACTTTTTTTCATAAACAAGCTCTAAATCATGTTTGATGCACTCTGGATGTCCAATTGTGGCTGTGCTATCTATTTGAGATGAAATGAACACTGTGTCCAGTTTTCAGCAAGTTGCAACATTGAAATACAGAAAAAATTGTTTTCCATAAACAAGCTCTAAATCATGTTTGATGCACTCTGGATGTCCAATTTTTGCTGAGCTATCTTTTGAGAAGAAATTAACATTGTGGACAGTTTCAGCAAGTTGCAACATTGAACTACAGAAGTAACTTTTTTTCATAAACAAGCTCTAAATATGGTTTGATGCACTCTGGATGTCCAATTTTTGCTGAGCTATCTTTTGAGAAGAAATTAACATTGTGGACAGTTTTCAGCAAGTTGCAACATTGAAATACAGAAGTAACTTTTTTTCATAAACAAGCTCTAAATATGGTTTGATGCACTCTGGATGCCCAATTTTTCCTGTGCTATCTTTTTGAGAAGAAATTAACATTGTGGACAGTTTTCAGCAAGTTGCAACATTGAAATACAGAAAAAAATTGTTTTCCATAAACAAGCTCTAAATCATGTTTGATGCACTCTGGATGTCCAATTTTTGCTGTGCTATCTATTTGAGATGAAATGGACATTGTGGACAGTTTTCAGCAAGTTGCAACATTGAAATACAGAAGTAACTTTTTTCATAAACAAGCTCTAAATCATGTTTGATGCACTCTGGATGTCCAATTGTGGCTGTGCTATCTATTTGAGATGAAATGAACACTGTGTCCAGTTTTCAGCAAGTTGCAACATTGAAATACAGAAAAAAATTGTTTTCCATAAACAAGCTCTAAATCATGTTTGATGCACTCTTGATGTCCAATTTTTGCTGTGCTATCTATTTGAGATGAAATGGACATTGTGGACAGTTTTCAGCAAGTTGCAACATTGAAATACAGAAGTAACTTTTTTCATAAACAAGCTCTAAATCATGTTTGATGCACTCTGGATGTCCAATTTTTGCTGAGCTATCTTTTGAGAAGAAATTAACATTGTGGACAGTTTTCAGCAAGTTGCAACATTGAAATACAGAAAAAAATTGTTTTCCATGAACAAGCTCTAAATCATGTTTGATGCACTCTGGATGTCCAATTTTTGCTGTGCTATCTATTTGAGATGAAATGGACATTGTGGACAGTTTTCAGCAAGTTGCAACATTGAAATACAGAAGTAACTTTTTTTCATAAACAAGCTCTAAATCATGTTTGATGCACTCTGGATGTCCAATTGTGGCTGTGCTATCTATTTGAGATGAAATGAACACTGTGTCCAGTTTTCAGCAAGTTGCAACATTGAAATACAGAAAAAAATTGTTTTCCATAAACAAGCTCTAAATCATGTTTGATGCACTCTGGATGTCCAATTTTTGCTGAGCTATCTTTTTGAGAAGAAATTAACATTGTGGACAGTTTTCAGCAAGTTGCAACATTGAAATACAGAAGTAACATTTTTTTCATAAACAAGCTCTAAATCATGGTTTGATGCACTCTGGATGTCCAATTTTTGCTGTGCTATCTTTTGAGAAGAAATTAACATTGTGGACAGTTTTCAGCAAGTTGCAACATTGAAATACAGAAAAAATTGTTTTCCATAAACAAGCTCTAAATCATGTTTGATGCACTCTGGATGTCCAATTTTTGCTGTGCTATCTATTTGAGAATGAAATGACATTGTGGACAGTTTTCAGCAAGTTGCAACATTGAAATACAGAAGTAACTTTTTTTCATAAACAAGCTCTAAATCATGTTTGATGCACTCTGGATGTCCAATTTTTGCTGTGCTATCTATTTGAGAATGAAATTAACATTGTGGACAGTTTTCAGCAAGTTGCAACATTGAAATACAGAAGTAACTTTTTTTCATAAACAAGCTCTAAATCATGTTTGATGCACTCTGGATGTCCAATTTTTGCTGAGCTATCTTTTGAGAAGAAATTAACATTGTGGACAGTTTTCAGCAAGTTGCAACATTGAAATACAGAAGTAACTTTTTTTCATAAACAAGCTCTAAATATGGTTTGATGCACTCTGGATGCCCAATTTTTCCTGTGCTATCTTTTTGAGAAGAAATTAACATTGTGGACAGTTTTCAGCAAGTTGCAACATTGAAATACAGAAGTAATTTTTTTCATAAACAAGCTCTAAATCATGGTTTGATGCACTCTGGATGTCCAATTTTTGCTGTAGCTATCTTTTGAGAAGAAATTAACATTGTGGACAGTTTTCAGCAAGTTGCAACATTGAAATACAGAAGTAACTTTTTTTCATAAACAAGCTCTAAATATGGTTTGATGCACTCTGGATGTCCAATTTTTCCTGTGCTATCTATTTGAGAAGAAATTAACATTGTGGACAGTTTCAGCAAGTTGCAATCTTGAAATACAGAAAAAAATTGTTTTCCATAAACAAGCTCTAAATCATGTTTGATGCACTCTGGTTGTCCAATTTTTGCTGTGCTATCTATTTGAGATGAAATGGACATTGTGGACAGTTTTCAGCAAGTTGCAACATTGAAATACAGAAGTAACTTTTTTCATAAACAAGCTCTAAATCATGTTTGATGCACTCTGGATGTCCAATTGTGGCTGTGCTATCTATTTGAGATGAAATGAACACTGTGTCCAGTTTTCAGCAAGTTGCAACATTGAAATACAGAAAAAAATTGTTTTCCATAAACAAGCTCTAAATCATGTTTGATGCACTCTGGATGTCCAATTTTTGCTTGAGCTATCTTTTGAGAAGAAATTAACATTGTGGACAGTTTTCAGCAAGTTGCAACATTGAAATACAGAAGTAACTTTTTTTCATAAACAAGCTCTAAATATGGTTTGATGCACTCTGGATGTCCAATTTTTGCTGAGCTATCTTTTGAGAAGAAATTAACATTGTGGACAGTTTTCAGCAAGTTGCAACATTGAAATACAGAAGTAACTTTTTTTCATAAACAAGCTCTAAATATGGTTTGATGCACTCTGGATGCCCAATTTTTCCTGTGCTATCTTTTTGAGAAGAAATTAACATTGTGGACAGTTTTCAGCAAGTTGCAACATTGAAATACAGAAAAAAATTGTTTTCCATAAACAAGCTCTAAATCATGTTTGATGCACTCTGGTTGTCCAATTTTTGCTGTGCTATCTATTTGAGATGAAATGGACATTGTGGACAGTTTTCAGCAAGTTGCAACATTGAAATACAGAAGTAACTTTTTTCATAAACAAGCTCTAAATCATGTTTGATGCACTCTGGATGTCCAATTGTGGCTGTGCTATCTATTTGAGATGAAATGAACACTGTGTCCAGTTTTCAGCAAGTTGCAACATTGAAATACAGAAAAAAATTGTTTTCCATAAACAAGCTCTAAATCATGTTTGATGCACTCTTGATGTCCAATTTTTGCTGTGCTATCTATTTGAGATGAAATGGACATTGTGGACAGTTTTCAGCAAGTTGCAACATTGAAATACAGAAGTAACTCTTTTTCATAAACAAGCTCTAAATCATGTTTGATGCACTCTGGATGTCCAATTTTTGCTGAGCTATCTATTTGAGAATGAAATTAACATTGTGGACAGTTTTCAGCAAGTTGCAACATTGAAATACAGAAAAAAATTGTTTTCCATAACAAGCTCTAAATCATGTTTGATGCACTCTGGTTGTCCAATTTTTGCTGTGCTATCTATTTGAGATGAAATGGACATTGTGGACAGTTTTCAGCAAGTTGCAACATTGAAATACAGAAGTAACTTTTTTTCATAAACAAGCTCTAAATCATGTTTGATGCACTCTGGATGTCCAATTTTGCTGAGCTATCTATTTGAGAAGAAATTAACATTGTGGACAGTTTTCAGCAAGTTGCAACATTGAAATACAGAAGTAACTTTTTTCATAAACAAGCTCTAAATCATGTTTGATGCACTCTGGATGTCCAATTTTTGCTGAGCTATCTTTTTGAGAAGAAATTAACATTGTGGACAGTTTTCAGCAAGTTGCAACATTGAAATACAGAAGTAACATTTTTTCATAAACAAGCTCTAAATATGGTTTGATGCACTCTGGATGCACAATTTTTCCTGTGCTATCTTTTTGAGAAGAAATTAACATTGTGGACAGTTTTCAGCAAGTTGCAACATTGAAATACAGAAATAACTTTGTTTTCATAAACAAGCTCTAAATCATGTTTGATGCACTCTGGTTGTCCAATTTTTGCTGTGCTATCTATTTGAGATGAAATGGACATTGTGGACAGTTTTCAGCAAGTTGCAACATTGAAATACAGAAGTAACTTTTTTTCATAAACAAGCTCTAAATCATGTTTGATGCACTCTGGATGTCCAATTGTGGCTGTGCTATCTATTTGAGATTAAATGAACACTGTGTCCAGTTTTCAGCAAGTTGCAACATTGAAATACAGAAAAAAAAAAATTTTCCATAAACAAGCTCTAAATCATGTTTGATGCACTCTGGATGTCCAATTTTTGCTGTGCTATCTATTTGAGATGAAATGGACATTGTGGACAGTTTTCAGCAAGTTGCAACATTGAACTACAGAAGTAACTTTTTTTCATAAACAAGCTCTAAATATGGTTTGATGCACTCTGGATGTCCAATTTTTGCTGAGCTATCTTTTGAGAAGAAATTAACATTGTGGACAGTTTTCAGCAAGTTGCAACATTGAAATACAGAAGTAACTTTTTTTCATAAACAAGCTCTAAATCATGTTTGATGCACTCTGGATGTCCAATTTTTGCTGAGCTATCTTTTGAGAAGAAATTAACATTGTGGACAGTTTTCAGCAAGTTGCAACATTGAAATACAGAAGTAACTTTTTTTCATAAACAAGCTCTAAATATGGTTTGATGCACTCTGGATGCCCAATTTTTCCTGTGCTATCTTTTTGAGAAGAAATTAACATTGTGGACAGTTTTCAGCAAGTTGCAACATTGAAATACAGAAGTAACTTTTTTTCATAAACAAGCTCTAAATCATGTTTGATGCACTCTGGATGTCCAATTTTTGCTGTGCTATCTATTTGAGATGAAATGACATTGTGGACAGTTTTCAGCAAGTTGCAACATTGAAATACAGAAGTAACTTTTTTTCATAAACAAGCTCTAAATCATGTTTGATGCACTCTGGATGTCCAATTTTTGCTGAGCTATCTTTTGCGAAGAAATTAACATTGTGGACAGTTTTCAGCAAGTTGCAACATTGAACTACAGAAGTAACTTTTTTTCATAAACAAGCTCTAAATATGGTTTGATGCACTCTGGATGTCCAATTTTTGCTGAGCTATCTTTTGAGAAGAAATTAACATTGTGGACAGTTTTCAGCAAGTTGCAACATTGAAATACAGAAGTAACTTTTTTTCATAAACAAGCTCTAAATCATGTTTGATGCACTCTGGATGTCCAATTTTTGCTGAGCTATCTTTTTGAGAAGAAATTAACATTGTGGACAGTTTTCAGCAAGTTGCAACATTGAAATACAGAAGTAACTTTTTTCATAAACAAGCTCTAAATATGGTTTGATGCACTCTGGATGCCCAATTTTTCCTGTGCTATCTTTTTGAGAAGAAATTAACATTGTGGACAGTTTTCAGCAAGTTGCAACATTGAAATACAGAAAAAAATTTTTTTCCATAAACAAGCTCTAAATCATGTTTGATGCACTCTGGTTGTCCAATTTTTGCTGTGCTATCTATTTGAGATGAAATGGACATTGTGGACAGTTTTCAGCAAGTTGCAACATTGAAATACAGAAGTAACTTTTTTTCATAAACAAGCTCTAAATCATGTTTGATGCACTCTGGATGTCCAATTGTGGCTGTGCTATCTATTTGAGATGAAATGAACACTGTGTCCAGTTTTCAGCAAGTTGCAACATTGAAATACAGAAAAAATTGTTTTCCATAAACAAGCTCTAAATCATGTTTGATGCACTCTGGATGTCCAATTTTTGCTGTGCTATCTATTTGAGATGAAATGGACATTGTGGACAGTTTTCAGCAAGTTGCAACATTGAAATACAGAAGTAACTTTTTTTCATAAACAAGCTCTAAATCATGTTTGATGCACTCTGGATGTCCAATTTTTGCTGAGCTATCTTTTGAGAAGAAATTAACATTGTGGACAGTTTTCAGCAAGTTGCAACATTGAAATACAGAAGTAACTTTTTTTCATAAACAAGCTCTAAATATGGTTTGATGCACTCTGGATGCCCAATTTTTCCTGTGCTATCTTTTTGAGAAGAAATTAACATTGTGGACGGTTTTCAGCAAGTTGCAACATTGAAATACAGAAAAAATTGTTTTCCATAAACAAGCTCTAAATCATGTTTGATGCACTCTGGTTGTCCAATTTTTGCTGTGCTATCTATTTGAGATGAAATGGACATTGTGGACAGTTTTCAGCAAGTTGCAACATTGAAATACAGAAGTAACTTTTTTTCATAAACAAGCTCTAAATCATGTTTGATGCACTCTGGATGTCCAATTGTGGCTGTGCTATCTATTTGAGATGAAATGAACACTGTGTCCAGTTTTCAGCAAGTTGCAACATTGAAATACAGAAGTAACTTTTTTTCATAAACAAGCTCTAAATCATGTTTGATGCACCCTGGATGTCCAATTTTTGCTGAGCTATCTTTTTGAGAAGAAATTAACATTGTGGACAGTTTTCAGCAAGTTGCAACATTGAAATACAGAAGTAACTTTTTTTCATAAACAATCTCTAAATATGGTTTATGCACTCTGGATGCCCAATTTTTCCTGTGCTATCTTTTTGAGAAGAAATTAACATTGTGGACAGTTTTCAGCAAGTTGCAACATTGAAATACAGAAAAAAATTGTTTTCCATAAACAAGCTCTAAATCATGTTTGATGCACTCTGGTTGTCCAATTTTTGCTGTGCTATCTATTTGAGATGAAATGGACATTGTGGACAGTTTTCAGCAAGTTGCAACATTGAAATACAGAAGTAACTTTTTTTCATAAACAAGCTCTGAATCATGTTTGATGCACTCTGGATGTCCAATTGTGGCTGTGCTATCTATTTGAGATGAAATGGACATTGTGGACAGTTTTCAGCAAGTTGCAACATTGAAATACAGAAGTAACTTTTTTTCATAAACAAGCTCTAAATCATGTTTGATGCACTCTGGATGTCCAATTTTTGCTGAGCTATCTTTTTGAGAAGAAATTAACATTGTGGACAGTTTTCAGCAAGTTGCAACATTGAAATACAGAAGTAACTTTTTTTCATTAACAAGCTCTAAATATGGTTTATGCACTCTGGATGCCCAATTTTTCCTGTGCTATCTTTTTGAGAAGAAATTAACATTGTGGACAGTTTTCAGCAAGTTGCAACATTGAAATACAGAAAAAAATTGTTTTCCATAAACAAGCTCTAAATCATGTTTGATGCACTCTGGTTGTCCAATTTTTGCTGTGCTATCTATTTGAGATGAAATGGACATTGTGGACAGTTTTCAGCAAGTTGCAACATTGAAATACAGAAGTAACTTTTTTTCATAAACAAGCTCTAAATCATGTTTGATGCACTCTGGGTGTCCAATTTTTGCTGAGCTATCTTTTTGAGAAGAAATTAACATTGTGGACAGTTTTCAGCAAGTTGCAACATTGAAATTACAGAAGTAACTTTTTTTCATAAACAAGCTCTAAATATGGTTTGATGCACTCTGGATGCCCAATTTTTCCTGTGCTATCTTTTTGAGAAGAAATTAACATTGTGGACAGTTTTCAGCAAGTTGCAACATTGAAATACAGAAGTAACTTTTTTTCATAAACAAGCTCTAAATCATGTTTGATGCACTCTGGTTGTCCAATTTTTGCTGTGCTATCTATTTGAGATGAAATGGACATTGTGGACAGTTTTCAGCAAGTTGCAACATTGAAATACAGAAGTAACTTTTTTTCATAAACAAGCTCTAAATCATGTTTGATGCACTCTGGATGTCCAATTGTGGCTGTGCTATCTATTTGAGATGAAATGAACACTGTGTCCAGTTTTCAGCAAGTTGCAACATTGAAATACAGAAAAAAAAAATCCATAAACAAGCTCTAAATCATGTTTGATGCACTCTGGATGTCCAATTTTTGCTGTGCTATCTATTTGAGATGAAATGGACATTGTGGACAGTTTTCAGCAAGTTGCAACATTGAAATACAGAAGTAACTTTTTTTCATAAACAAGCTCTAAATCATGTTTGATGCACTCTGGATGTCCAATTGTGGCTGTGCTATCTATTTGAGATGAAATTAACACTGTGTCCAGTTTTCAGCAAGTTGCAACATTGAAATACAGAAGTAACTTTTTTTCATAAACAAGCTCTAAATATGGTTTGATGCACTCTGGATGTCCAATTTTTGCTGAGCTATCTTTTGAGAAGAAATTAACATTGTGGACAGTTTTCAGCAAGTTGCAACATTGAAATACAGAAGTAACTTTTTTTCATAAACAAGCTCTAAATCATGTTTGATGCATTCTGGATGTCCAATTTTTGCTGAGCTATCTTTTTGAGAAGAAATTAACATTGTGGCCAGTTTTCAGCAAGTTGCAACATTGAAATTACAGAAGTAACTTTTTTTCATAAACAAGCTCTAAATATGGTTTGATGCACTCTGGATGCCCAATTTTTCCTGTGCTATCTTTTTGAGAAGAAATTAACATTGTGGACAGTTTTCAGCAAGTTGCAACATTGAAATACAGAAGTAACTTTTTTTCATAAACAAGCTCTAAATATGGTTTGATGCACTCTGGATGTCCAATTTTTGCTGAGCTATCTTTTGAGAAGAAATTAACATTGTGGACAGTTTTCAGCAAGTTGCAACATTGAAATACAGAAGTAACTTTTTTTCATAAACAAGCTCTAAATATGGTTTGATGCACTCTGGATGCCCAATTTTTCCTGTGCTATCTTTTTGAGAAGAAATTAACATTGTGGACAGTTTTCAGCAAGTTGCAACATTGAAATACAGAAAAAAATTGTTTTCCATAAACAAGCTCTAAATCATGTTTGATGCACTCTGGTTGTCCAATTTTTGCTGTGCTATCTATTTGAGATGAAATGGACATTGTGGACAGTTTTCAGCAAGTTGCAACATTGAAATACAGAAGTAACTTTTTTCATAAACAAGCTCTAAATCATGTTTGATGCACTCTGGATGTCCAATTGTGGCTGTGCTATCTATTTGAGATGAAATGAACACTGTGTCCAGTTTTCAGCAAGTTGCAACATTGAAATACAGAAAAAAATTGTTTTCCATAAACAAGCTCTAAATCATGTTTGATGCACTCTGGATGTCCAATTTTTGTTGAGCTATCTTTTGAGAAGAAATTAACATTGTGGACAGTTTTCAGCAAGTTGCAACATTGAAATACAGAAGTAACTTTTTTTCATAAACAAGCTCTAAATATGGTTTGATGCACTCTGGATGTCCAATTTTTGCTGAGCTATCTTTTGAGAAGAAATTAACATTGTGGACAGTTTTCAGCAAGTTGCAACATTGAAATACAGAAGTAACTTTTTTTCATAAACAAGCTCTAAATCATGTTTGATGCACCCTGGATGTCCAATTTTTGCTGAGCTATCTTTTTGAGAAGAAATTAACATTGTGGACAGTTTTCAGCAAGTTGCAACATTGAAATACAGAAGTAACTTTTTTTCATAAACAAGCTCTAAATATGGTTTATGCACTCTGGATGCCCAATTTTTCCTGTGCTATCTTTTTGAGAAGAAATTAACATTGTGGACAGTTTTCAGCAAGTTGCAACATTGAAATACAGAAAAAAATTGTTTTCCATAAACAAGCTCTAAATCATGTTTGATGCACTCTGGTTGTCCAATTTTTGCTGTGCTATCTATTTGAGATGAAATGGACATTGTGGACAGTTTTCAGCAAGTTGCAACATTGAAATACAGAAGTAACTTTTTTTCATAAACAAGCTCTGAATCATGTTTGATGCACTCTGGATGTCCAATTGTGGCTGTGCTATCTATTTGAGATGAAATGGACATTGTGGACAGTTTTCAGCAAGTTGCAACATTGAAATACAGAAGTAACTTTTTTTCATAAACAAGCTCTAAATCATGTTTGATGCACTCTGGATGTCCAATTTTTGCTGAGCTATCTTTTTGAGAAGAAATTAACATTGTGGACAGTTTTCAGCAAGTTGCAACATTGAAATACAGAAGTAACTTTTTTTCATTAACAAGCTCTAAATATGGTTTATGCACTCTGGATGCCCAATTTTTCCTGTGCTATCTTTTTGAGAAGAAATTAACATTGTGGACAGTTTTCAGCAAGTTGCAACATTGAAATACAGAAAAAATTTGTTTTCCATAAACAAGCTCTAAATCATGTTTGATGCACTCTGGTTGTCCAATTTTTGCTGTGCTATCTATTTGAGATGAAATGGACATTGTGGACAGTTTTCAGCAAGTTGCAACATTGAAATACAGAAGTAACTTTTTTTCATAAACAAGCTCTAAATCATGTTTGATGCACTCTGGGTGTCCAATTTTTGCTGAGCTATCTTTTTGAGAAGAAATTAACATTGTGGACAGTTTTCAGCAAGTTGCAACATTGAAATTACAGAAGTAACTTTTTTTCATAAACAAGCTCTAAATATGGTTTGATGCACTCTGGATGCCCAATTTTTCCTGTGCTATCTTTTTGAGAAGAAATTAACATTGTGGACAGTTTTCAGCAAGTTGCAACATTGAAATACAGAAGTAACTTTTTTTCATAAACAAGCTCTAAATCATGTTTGATGCACTCTGGTTGTCCAATTTTTGCTGTGCTATCTATTTGAGATGAAATGGACATTGTGGACAGTTTTCAGCAAGTTGCAACATTGAAATACAGAAGTAACTTTTTTTCATAAACAAGCTCTAAATCATGTTTGATGCACTCTGGATGTCCAATTGTGGCTGTGCTATCTATTTGAGATGAAATGAACACTGTGTCCAGTTTTCAGCAAGTTGCAACATTGAAATACAGAAAAAAAAAATCCATAAACAAGCTCTAAATCATGTTTGATGCACTCTGGATGTCCAATTTTTGCTGTGCTATCTATTTGAGATGAAATGGACATTGTGGACAGTTTTCAGCAAGTTGCAACATTGAAATACAGAAGTAACTTTTTTTCATAAACAAGCTCTAAATCATGTTTGATGCACTCTGGATGTCCAATTGTGGCTGTGCTATCTATTTGAGATGAAATTAACACTGTGTCCAGTTTTCAGCAAGTTGCAACATTGAAATACAGAAGTAACTTTTTTTCATAAACAAGCTCTAAATATGGTTTGATGCACTCTGGATGTCCAATTTTTGCTGAGCTATCTTTTGAGAAGAAATTAACATTGTGGACAGTTTTCAGCAAGTTGCAACATTGAAATACAGAAGTAACTTTTTTTCATAAACAAGCTCTAAATCATGTTTGATGCATTCTGGATGTCCAATTTTTGCTGAGCTATCTTTTTGAGAAGAAATTAACATTGTGGCCAGTTTTCAGCAAGTTGCAACATTGAAATTACAGAAGTAACTTTTTTTCATAAACAAGCTCTAAATATGGTTTGATGCACTCTGGATGCCCAATTTTTCCTGTGCTATCTTTTTGAGAAGAAATTAACATTGTGGACAGTTTTCAGCAAGTTGCAACATTGAAATACAGAAGTAACTTTTTTTCATAAACAAGCTCTAAATATGGTTTGATGCACTCTGGATGTCCAATTTTTGCTGAGCTATCTTTTGAGAAGAAATTAACATTGTGGACAGTTTTCAGCAAGTTGCAACATTGAAATACAGAAGTAACTTTTTTTCATAAACAAGCTCTAAATATGGTTTGATGCACTCTGGATGCCCAATTTTTCCTGTGCTATCTTTTTGAGAAGAAATTAACATTGTGGACAGTTTTCAGCAAGTTGCAACATTGAAATACAGAAAAAAATTGTTTTCCATAAACAAGCTCTAAATCATGTTTGATGCACTCTGGTTGTCCAATTTTTGCTGTGCTATCTATTTGAGATGAAATGGACATTGTGGACAGTTTTCAGCAAGTTGCAACATTGAAATACAGAAGTAACTTTTTTCATAAACAAGCTCTAAATCATGTTTGATGCACTCTGGATGTCCAATTGTGGCTGTGCTATCTATTTGAGATGAAATGAACACTGTGTCCAGTTTTCAGCAAGTTGCAACATTGAAATACAGAAAAAAATTGTTTTCCATAAACAAGCTCTAAATCATGTTTGATGCACTCTGGATGTCCAATTTTTGTTGAGCTATCTTTTGAGAAGAAATTAACATTGTGGACAGTTTTCAGCAAGTTGCAACATTGAAATACAGAAGTAACTTTTTTTCATAAACAAGCTCTAAATATGGTTTGATGCACTCTGGATGTCCAATTTTTGCTGAGCTATCTTTTGAGAAGAAATTAACATTGTGGACAGTTTTCAGCAAGTTGCAACATTGAAATACAGAAGTAACTTTTTTTCATAAACAAGCTCTAAATATGGTTTGATGCACTCTGGATGCCCAATTTTTCCTGTGCTATCTTTTTGAGAAGAAATTAACATTGTGGACAGTTTTCAGCAAGTTGCAACATTGAAATACAGAAAAAAATTGTTTTCCATGAACAAGCTCTAAATCATGTTTGATGCACTCTGGATGTCCAATTTTTGCTGTGCTATCTATTTGAGATGAAATGGACATTGTGGACAGTTTTCTGCAAGTTGCAACATTGAAATACAGAAAAAAATTGTTTTCCATAAACAAGCTCTAAATCATGTTTGATGCACTCTGGTTGTCCAATTTTTGCTGTGCTATCTATTTGAGATGAAATGGACATTGTGGACAGTTTTCAGCAAGTTGCAACATTGAAATACAGAAGTAACTTTTTTTCATAAACAAGCTCTAAATCATGTTTGATGCACTCTGGATGTCCAATTGTGGCTGTGCTATCTATTTGAGATGAAATGAACACTGTGTCCAGTTTTCAGCAAGTTGCAACATTGAAATACAGAAAAAAATTGTTTTCCATAAACAAGCTCTAAATCATGTTTGATGCACTCTGGGTGTCCAATTTTTGCTGAGCTATCTTTTTGAGAAGAAATTAACATTGTGGACAGTTTTCAGCAAGTTGCAACATTGAAATACAGAAGTAACATTTTTTCATAAACAAGCTCTAAATATGGTTTGATGCACTCTGGATGCACAATTTTTCCTGTGCTATCTTTTTGAGAAGAAATTAACATTGTGGACAGTTTTCAGCAAGTTGCAACATTGAAATACAGAAAAAAATTGTTTTCCATAAACAAGCTCTAAATCATGTTTGATGCACTCTGGTTGTCCAATTTTTGCTGTGCTATCTATTTGAGATGAAATGGACATTGTGGACAGTTTTCAGCAAGTTGCAACATTGAAATACAGAAGTAACTTTTTTTCATAAACAAGCTCTAAATCATGTTTGATGCACTCTGGATGTCCAATTGTGGCTGTGCTATCTATTTGAGATGAAATGGACATTGTGGACAGTTTTCAGCAAGTTGCAACATTGAAATACAGAAGTAACTTTTTTTCATAAACAAGCTCTAAATCATGTTTGATGCACTCTGGATGCCCAATTTTTCCTGTGCTATCTTTTTGAGAAGAAATTAACATTGTGGACAGTTTTCAGCAAGTTGCAACATTGAAATACAGAAAAAAATTGTTTTCCATAAACAAGCTCTAAATCATGTTTGATGCACTCTGGTTGTCCAATTTTTGCTGTGCTATCTATTTGAGATGAAATGGACATTGTGGACAGTTTTCAGCAAGTTGCAACATTGAAATACAGAAGTAACTTTTTTTCATAAACAAGCTCTAAATCATGTTTGATGCACTCTGGATGTCCAATTTTTGCTGAGCTATCTTTTGAGAAGAAATTAACATTGTGGACAGTTTTCAGCAAGTTGCAACATTGAAATACAGAAGTAACTTTTTTTCATAAACAAGCTCTAAATATGGTTTGATGCACTCTGGATGCCCAATTTTTCCTGTGCTATCTTTTGAGAAGAAATTAACATTGTGGACAGTTTTCAGCAAGTTGCAACATTGAAAAACAGAAAAAAATTGTTTTCCATAAACAAGCTCTAAATCATGTTTGATGCACTCTGGTTGTCCAATTTTTGCTGTGCTATCTATTTGAGATGAAATGGACATTGTGGACAGTTTTCAGCAAGTTGCAACATTGAAATACAGAAGTAACTTTTTTTCATAAACAAGCTCTAAATCATGTTTGATGCACTCTGGATGTCCAATTGTGGCTGTGCTATCTATTTGAGATGAAATGGACATTGTGTCCAGTTTTCAGCAAGTTGCAACATTGAAATACAGAAGTAACTTTTTTTCATAAACAAGCTCTAAATATGGTTTATGCACTCTGGATGCCCAATTTTTCCTGTGCTATCTTTTTGAGAAGAAATTAACATTGTGGACAGTTTTCAGCAAGTTGCAACATTGAAATACAGAAAAAAATTGTTTTCCATAAACAAGCTCTAAATCATGTTTGATGCACTCTGGATGTCCAATTTTTGTTGAGCTATCTTTTGAGAAGAAATTAACATTGTGGACAGTTTTCAGCAAGTTGCAACATTGAAATACAGAAGTAACTTTTTTTCATAAACAAGCTCTAAATATGGTTTGATGCACTCTGGATGTCCAATTTTTGCTGAGCTATCTTTTGAGAAGAAATTAACATTGTGGACAGTTTTCAGCAAGTTGCAACATTGAAATACAGAAGTAACTTTTTTTCATAAACAAGCTCTAAATATGGTTTGATGCACTCTGGATGCCCAATTTTTCCTGTGCTATCTTTTTGAGAAGAAATTAACATTGTGGACAGTTTTCAGCAAGTTGCAACATTGAAATACAGAAAAAAATTGTTTTCCATGAACAAGCTCTAAATCATGTTTGATGCACTCTGGATGTCCAATTTTTGCTGTGCTATCTATTTGAGATGAAATGGACATTGTGGACAGTTTTCTGCAAGTTGCAACATTGAAATACAGAAAAAATTTGTTTTCCATAAACAAGCTCTAAATCATGTTTGATGCACTCTGGTTGTCCAATTTTTGCTGTGCTATCTATTTGAGATGAAATGGACATTGTGGACAGTTTTCAGCAAGTTGCAACATTGAAATACAGAAGTAACTTTTTTTCATAAACAAGCTCTAAATCATGTTTGATGCACTCTGGATGTCCAATTGTGGCTGTGCTATCTATTTGAGATGAAATGAACACTGTGTCCAGTTTTCAGCAAGTTGCAACATTGAAATACAGAAAAAAATTGTTTTCCATAAACAAGCTCTAAATCATGTTTGATGCACTCTGGGTGTCCAATTTTTGCTGAGCTATCTTTTTGAGAAGAAATTAACATTGTGGACAGTTTTCAGCAAGTTGCAACATTGAAATACAGAAGTAACATTTTTTCATAAACAAGCTCTAAATATGGTTTGATGCACTCTGGATGCACAATTTTTCCTGTGCTATCTTTTTGAGAAGAAATTAACATTGTGGACAGTTTTCAGCAAGTTGCAACATTGAAATACAGAAGTAACTTTTTTTCATAAACAAGCTCTAAATCATGTTTGATGCACTCTGGATGTCCAATTGTGGCTGTGCTATCTATTTGAGATGAAATGGACATTGTGGACAGTTTTCAGCAAGTTGCAACATTGAAATACAGAAGTAACTTTTTTTCATAAACAAGCTCTAAATCATGTTTGATGCACTCTGGATGTCCAATTTTTGCTGAGCTATCTTTTTGAGAAGAAATTAACATTGTGGACAGTTTTCAGCAAGTTGCAACATTGAAATACAGAAGTAACTTTTTTTCATAAACAAGCTCTAAATATGGTTTATGCACTCTGGATGCCCAATTTTTCCTGTGCTATCTTTTTGAGAAGAAATTAACATTGTGGACAGTTTTCAGCAAGTTGCAACATTGAAATACAGAAAAAAATTGTTTTCCATAAACAAGCTCTAAATCATGTTTGATGCACTCTGGTTGTCCAATTTTTGCTGTGCTATCTATTTGAGATGAAATGGACATTGTGGACAGTTTTCAGCAAGTTGCAACATTGAAATACAGAAGTAACTTTTTTCATAAACAAGCTCTAAATCATGTTTGATGCACTCTGGATGTCCAATTGTGGCTGTGCTATCTATTTGAGATGAAATGAACACTGTGTCCAGTTTTCAGCAAGTTGCAACATTGAAATACAGAAAAAAATTGTTTTCCATAAACAAGCTCTAAATCATGTTTGATGCACTCTGGATGTCCAATTTTTGTTGAGCTATCTTTTGAGAAGAAATTAACATTGTGGACAGTTTTCAGCAAGTTGCAACATTGAAATACAGAAGTAACTTTTTTTCATAAACAAGCTCTAAATATGGTTTGATGCACTCTGGATGTCCAATTTTTGCTGAGCTATCTTTTGAGAAGAAATTAACATTGTGGACAGTTTTCAGCAAGTTGCAACATTGAAATACAGAAGTAACTTTTTTTCATAAACAAGCTCTAAATATGGTTTGATGCACTCTGGATGTCCAATTTTTGCTGTGCTATCTATTTGAGATGAAATGGACATTGTGGACAGTTTTCTGCAAGTTGCAACATTGAAATACAGAAAAAAATTGTTTTCCATAAACAAGCTCTAAATCATGTTTGATGCACTCTGGTTGTCCAATTTTTGCTGTGCTATCTATTTGAGATGAAATGGACATTGTGGACAGTTTTCAGCAAGTTGCAACATTGAAATACAGAAGTAACTTTTTTTCATAAACAAGCTCTAAATCATGTTTGATGCACTCTGGATGTCCAATTGTGGCTGTGCTATCTATTTGAGATGAAATGAACACTGTGTCCAGTTTTCAGCAAGTTGCAACATTGAAATACAGAAAAAAATTGTTTTCCATAAACAAGCTCTAAATCATGTTTGATGCACTCTGGGTGTCCAATTTTTGCTGAGCTATCTTTTTGAGAAGAAATTAACATTGTGGACAGTTTTCAGCAAGTTGCAACATTGAAATACAGAAGTAACATTTTTTCATAAACAAGCTCTAAATATGGTTTGATGCACTCTGGATGCACAATTTTTCCTGTGCTATCTTTTTGAGAAGAAATTAACATTGTGGACAGTTTTCAGCAAGTTGCAACATTGAAATACAGAAAAAAATTGTTTTCCATAAACAAGCTCTAAATCATGTTTGATGCACTCTGGTTGTCCAATTTTTGCTGTGCTATCTATTTGAGATGAAATGGACATTGTGGACAGTTTTCAGCAAGTTGCAACATTGAAATACAGAAGTAACTTTTTTTCATAAACAAGCTCTAAATCATGTTTGATGCACTCTGGATGTCCAATTGTGGCTGTGCTATCTATTTGAGATGAAATGGACATTGTGGACAGTTTTCAGCAAGTTGCAACATTGAAATACAGAAGTAACTTTTTTTCATAAACAAGCTCTAAATCATGTTTGATGCACTCTGGATGTCCAATTTTTGCTGAGCTATCTTTTTGAGAAGAAATTAACATTGTGGACAGTTTTCAGCAAGTTGCAACATTGAAATACAGAAGTAACTTTTTTTCATAAACAAGCTCTAAATATGGTTTATGCACTCTGGATGCCCAATTTTTCCTGTGCTATCTTTTTGAGAAGAAATTAACATTGTGGACAGTTTTCAGCAAGTTGCAACATTGAAATACAGAAAAAAATTGTTTTCCATAAACAAGCTCTAAATCATGTTTGATGCACTCTGGTTGTCCAATTTTTGCTGTGCTATCTATTTGAGATGAAATGGACATTGTGGACAGTTTTCAGCAAGTTGCAACATTGAAATACAGAAGTAACTTTTTTTCATAAACAAGCTCTAAATCATGTTTGATGCACTCTGGGTGTCCAATTTTTGCTGAGCTATCTTTTTGAGAAGAAATTAACATTGTGGACAGTTTTCAGCAAGTTGCAACATTGAAATTACAGAAGTAACTTTTTTTCATAAACAAGCTCTAAATATGGTTTGATGCACTCTGGATGCCCAATTTTTCCTGTGCTATCTTTTTGAGAAGAAATTAACATTGTGGACAGTTTTCAGCAAGTTGCAACATTGAAATACAGAAGTAACTTTTTTTCATAAACAAGCTCTAAATCATGTTTGATGCACTCTGGTTGTCCAATTTTTGCTGTGCTATCTATTTGAGATGAAATGGACATTGTGGACAGTTTTCAGCAAGTTGCAACATTGAAATACAGAAGTAACTTTTTTTCATAAACAAGCTCTAAATCATGTTTGATGCACTCTGGATGTCCAATTGTGGCTGTGCTATCTATTTGAGATGAAATGAACACTGTGTCCAGTTTTCAGCAAGTTGCAACATTGAAATACAGAAGTAACTTTTTTTCATAAACAAGCTCTAAATCATGTTTGATGCACTCTGGATGTCCAATTGTGGCTGTGCTATCTATTTGAGATTAAATGAACACTGTGTCCAGTTTTCAGCAAGTTGCAACATTGAAATACAGAAAGAAAAAAAATCCATAAACAAGCTCTAAATCATGTTTGATGCACTCTGGATGTCCAATTTTTGCTGTGCTATCTATTTGAGATGAAATGGACATTGTGGACAGTTTTCAGCAAGTTGCAACATTGAAATACAGAAGTAACTTTTTTTCATAAACAAGCTCTAAATCATGTTTGATGCACTCTGGATGTCCAATTGTGGCTGTGCTATCTATTTGAGATGAAATTAACACTGTGTCCAGTTTTCAGCAAGTTGCAACATTGAAATACAGAAAAAATTGTTTTCCATAAACAAGCTCTAAATCATGTTTGATGCACTCTGGATGTCCAATTTTTGCTGAGCTATCTTTTGCGAAGAAATTAACATTGTGGACAGTTTTCAGCAAGTTGCAACATTGAACTACAGAAGTAACTTTTTTTCATAAACAAGCTCTAAATATGGTTTGATGCACTCTGGATGTCCAATTTTTGCTGAGCTATCTTTTGAGAAGAAATTAACATTGTGGACAGTTTTCAGCAAGTTGCAACATTGAAATACAGAAGTAACTTTTTTTCATAAACAAGCTCTAAATCATGTTTGATGCATTCTGGATGTCCAATTTTTGCTGAGCTATCTTTTTGAGAAGAAATTAACATTGTGGACAGTTTTCAGCAAGTTGCAACATTGAAATTACAGAAGTAACTTTTTTTCATAAACAAGCTCTAAATATGGTTTGATGCACTCTGGATGCCCAATTTTTCCTGTGCTATCTTTTTGAGAAGAAATTAACATTGTGGACAGTTTTCAGCAAGTTGCAACATTGAAATACAGAAGTAACTTTTTTTCATAAACAAGCTCTAAATATGGTTTGATGCACTCTGGATGTCCAATTTTTGCTGAGCTATCTTTTGAGAAGAAATTAACATTGTGGACAGTTTTCAGCAAGTTGCAACATTGAAATACAGAAAAAAATTGTTTTCCATAAACAAGCTCTAAATCATGTTTGATGCACTCTGGTTGTCCAATTTTTGCTGTGCTATCTATTTGAGATGAAATGGACATTGTGGACAGTTTTCAGCAAGTTGCAACATTGAAATACAGAAAAAAATTGTTTTCCATGAACAAGCTCTAAATCATGTTTGATGCACTCTGGATGTCCAATTTTTGCTGTGCTATCTATTTGAGATGAAATGGACATTGTGGACAGTTTTCTGCAAGTTGCAACATTGAAATACAGAAAAAAATTGTTTTCCATAAACAAGCTCTAAATCATGTTTGATGCACTCTGGTTGTCCAATTTTTGCTGTGCTATCTATTTGAGATGAAATGGACATTGTGGACAGTTTTCAGCAAGTTGCAACATTGAAATACAGAAGTAACTTTTTTTCATAAACAAGCTCTAAATCATGTTTGATGCACTCTGGATGTCCAATTGTGGCTGTGCTATCTATTTGAGATGAAATTAACACTGTGTCCAGTTTTCAGCAAGTTGCAACATTGAAATACAGAAAAAAATTGTTTTCCATAAACAAGCTCTAAATCATGTTTGATGCACTCTGGATGTCCAATTTTTGCTGAGCTATCTTTTGCGAAGAAATTAACATTGTGGACAGTTTTCAGCAAGTTGCAACATTGAACTACAGAAGTAACTTTTTTTCATAAACAAGCTCTAAATATGGTTTGATGCACTCTGGATGTCCAATTTTTGCTGAGCTATCTTTTGAGAAGAAATTAACATTGTGGACAGTTTTCAGCAAGTTGCAACATTGAAATACAGAAGTAACTTTTTTTCATAAACAAGCTCTAAATCATGTTTGATGCATTCTGGATGTCCAATTTTTGCTGAGCTATCTTTTTGAGAAGAAATTAACATTGTGGACAGTTTTCAGCAAGTTGCAACATTGAAATTACAGAAGTAACTTTTTTTCATAAACAAGCTCTAAATATGGTTTGATGCACTCTGGATGCCCAATTTTTCCTGTGCTATCTTTTTGAGAAGAAATTAACATTGTGGACAGTTTTCAGCAAGTTGCAACATTGAAATACAGAAGTAACTTTTTTTCATAAACAAGCTCTAAATCATGTTTGATGCACTCTGGTTGTCCAATTTTTGCTGTGCTATCTATTTGAGATGAAATGGACATTGTGGACAGTTTTCAGCAAGTTGCAACATTGAAATACAGAAGTAACTTTTTTTCATAAACAAGCTCTAAATCATGTTTGATGCACTCTGGATGTCCAATTGTGGCTGTGCTATCTATTTGAGATGAAATGAACACTGTGTCCAGTTTTCAGCAAGTTGCAACATTGAAATACAGAAAAAAATTGTTTTCCATAAACAAGCTCTAAATCATGTTTGATGCACTCTGGATGTCCAATTTTTGCTGTGCTATCTATTTGAGATGAAATGGACATTGTGGACAGTTTTCAGCAAGTTGCAACATTGAAATACAGAAGTAACTTTTTTTCATAAACAAGCTCTAAATCATGTTTGATGCACTCTGGATGTCCAATTTTTGCTGAGCTATCTTTTTGAGAAGAAATTAACATTGTGGACGGTTTTCAGCAAGTTGCAACATTGAAATACAGAAAAAAATTGTTTTCCATAAACAAGCTCTAAATCATGTTTGATGCACTCTGGTTGTCCAATTTTTGCTGTGCTATCTATTTGAGATGAAATGGACATTGTGGACAGTTTTCAGCAAGTTGCAACATTGAAATACAGAAGTAACTTTTTTTCATAAACAAGCTCTAAATCATGTTTGATGCACTCTGGATGTCCAATTGTGGCTGTGCTATCTATTTGAGATGAAATGAACACTGTGTCCAGTTTTCAGCAAGTTGCAACATTGAAATACAGAAGTAACTTTTTTTCATAAACAAGCTCTAAATCATGTTTGATGCACTCTGGATGTCCAATTTTTGCTGAGCTATCTTTTTGAGAAGAAATTACCATTGTGGACAGTTTTCAGCAAGTTGCAACATTGAAATACAGAAGTAACTTTTTTTCATAAACAAGCTCTAAATCATGTTTGATGCACTCTGGATGTCCAATTTTTGCTGTGCTATCTATTTGAGATGAAATGGACATTGTGGACAGTTTTCAGCAAGTTGCAACATTGAAATACAGAAAAAAATTGTTTTCCATAAACAAGCTCTAAATCATGTTTGATGCACTCTGGATGTCCAATTTTTGCTGTGCTATCTATTTGAGATGAAATTGACATTGTGGACAGTTTTCAGCAAGTTGCAACATTGAAATACAGAAGTAACTTTTTTTCATAAACAAGCTCTAAATCATGTTTGATGCACTCTGGATGTCCAATTGTGGCTGTGCTATCTATTTGAGATGAAATTAACACTGTGTCCAGTTTTCAGCAAGTTGCAACATTGAAATACAGAAAAAAATTGTTTTCCATAAACAAGCTCTAAATCATGTTTGATGCACTCTGGATGTCCAATTTTTGCTGTGCTATCTTTTGAGAAGAAATTAACATTGTGGACAGTTTTCAGCAAGTTGCAACATTGAAATACAGAAGTAACTTTTTTTCATAAACAAGCTCTAAATCATGTTTGATGCACTCTGGATGTCCAATTTTTGCTGAGCTATCTTTTTGAGAAGAAATTAACATTGTGGACAGTTTTCAGCAAGTTGCAACATTGAAATACAGAAAAAAATTGTTTTCCATAAACAAGCTCTAAATCATGTTTGATGCACTCTGGATGTCCAATTTTTGCTGTGCTATCTATTTGAGATGAAATGGACATTGTGGACAGTTTTCAGCAAGTTGCAACATTGAAATACAGAAGTAACTTTTTTTCATAAACAAGCTCTATATCATGTTTGATGCACTCTGGATGTCCAATTGTGGCTGTGCTATCTATTTGAGATGAAATGAACACTGTGTCCAGTTTTCAGCAAGTTGCAACATTGAAATACAGAAAAAAATTGTTTTCCATAAACAAGCTCTAAATCATGTTTGATGCACTCTGGATGTCCAATTTTTCCTGTGCTATCTTTTTGAGAAGAAATTAACATTGTGGACAGTTTTCAGCAAGTTGCAACATTGAAATACAGAAAAAAATTGTTTTCCATAAACAAGCTCTAAATCATGTTTGATGCACTCTGGATGTCCAATTTTTGCTGTGCCAGCTTTTTGAGAAGAAATTAACATCGTGGCCAGTTTTCAGCAAGTTGCAACATTGAAATGCAGAAGAAATATTTTTTCCATTAACAAGCTCTAAATCATGTTTGATGCACTCTGGATGTCCAATTTTTGCTGAGCTATCTTTTGAGAAGAAATTAACATTGTGGAAGGTTTTCAGCAAGTTGCAACATTGAAATACAGAAGTAACTTTTTTTCATAAACAAGCTCTAAATCATGTTTGATGCACTCTGGATGTCCAATTTTTGCTGAGCTATCTTTTTGAGAAGAAATTAACATTGTGGACAGTTTTCAGCAAGTTGCAACATTGAAATACAGAAGTAACTTTTTTTTCATAAACAAGCTCTAAATATGGTTTGATGCACTCTGGATGCCCAATTTTTCCTGTGCTATCTTTTTGAGAAGAAATTAACATTGTGGACAGTTTTCAGCAAGTTGCAACATTGAAATACAGAAAAAAATTGTTTTCCATAAACAAGCTCTAAATCATGTTTGATGCACTCTGGTTGTCCAATTTTTGCTGTGCTATCTTTTGAGAAGAAATTAACATTGTGGACAGTTTTCAGCAAGTTGCAACATTGAACTACAGAAGTAACTTTTTTTCATAAACAAGCTCTAAATCATGTTTGATGCACTCTGGTTGTCCAATTTTTGCTGTGCTATCTATTTGAGATGAAATGGACATTGTGGACAGTTTTCAGCAAGTTGCAACATTGAAATACAGAAGTAACTTTTTTTCATAAACAAGCTCTAAATCATGTTTGATGCACTCTGGTTGTCCAATTTTTGCTGTGCTATCTATTTGAGATGAAATGAACACTGTGTCCAGTTTTCAGCAAGTTGCAACATTGAAATACAGAAAAAAATTGTTTTAAATAAACAAGCTCTAAATCATGTTTGATGCACTCTGGATGTCCAATTTTTGCTGTGCTATCTATTTGAGATGAAATGGACATTGTGGACAGTTTTCAGCAAGTTGCAACATTGAAATACAGAAGTAACTTTTTTTCATAAACAAGCTCTAAATCATGTTTGATGCACTCTGGATGTCCAATTTTTGCTGAGCTATCTTTTTGAGAAGAAATTAACATTGTGGACAGTTTTCAGCAAGTTGCAACATTGAAATACAGAAAAAAATTGTTTTCCATAAACAAGCTCTAAATCATGTTTGATGCACTCTGGATGTCCAATTTTTGCTGTGCTATCTATTTGAGATGAAATGGACATTGTGGACAGTTTTCAGCAAGTTGCAACATTGAAATACAGAAGTAACTTTTTTCATAAACAAGCTCTAAATCATGTTTGATGCACTCTGGATGTCCAATTGTGGCTGTGCTATCTATTTGAGATTAAATGAACACTGTGTCCAGTTTTCAGCAAGTTGCAACATTGAAATACAGAAAAAAATTGTTTTCCATAAACAAGCTCTAAATCATGTTTGATGCACTCTGGATGTCCAATTTTTGCTGTGCTATCTATTTGAGATGAAATGGACATTGTGGACAGTTTTCAGCAAGTTGCAACATTGAAATACAGAAGTAACTTTTTTTCATAAACAAGCTCTAAATATGGTTTGATGCACTCTGGATGTCCAATTTTTGCTGAGCTATCTTTTGAGAAGAAATTAACATTGTGGACAGTTTTCAGCAAGTTGCAACATTGAAATACAGAAGTAACTTTTTTTCATAAACAAGCTCTAAATCATGTTTGATGCACTCTGGATGTCCAATTTTTGCTGAGCTATCTTTTTGAGAAGAAATTAACATTGTGGACAGTTTTCAGCAAGTTGCAACATTGAAATACAGAAGTAACTTTTTTTCATAAACAAGCTCTAAATATGGTTTGATGCACTCTGGATGTCCAATTTTTGCTGAGCTATCTTCTGAGAAGAAATTAACACTGTGGACAGTTTTCAGCAAGTTGCAACATTGAACTACAGAAGTAACTTTTTTTCATAAACAAGCTCTAAATCATGTTTGATGCACTCTGGATGTCCAATTGTGGTTGTGCTATCTATTTGAGATGAAATGAACACTGTGTCCAGTTTTCAGCAAGTTGCAACATTGAAATACAGAAGTAACTTTTTTTCATAAACAAGCTCTAAATCATGTTTGATGCACTCTGGATGTCCAATTGTGGTTGTGCTATCTATTTGAGATGAAATGAACACTGTGTCCAGTTTTCAGCAAGTTGCAACATTGAAATACAGAAAAAAATTGTTTTCCATAAACAAGCTCTAAATCATGTTTGATGCACTCTGGATGTCCAATTTTTGCTGTGCCAGCTTTTTGAGAAGAAATTAACATCGTGGCCAGTTTTCAGCAAGTTGCAACATTGAAATGCAGAAAAAACAATTTTTCCATTAACAAGCTCTAAATCATGTTTGATGCACTCTGGATGTCCAATTTTTGCTGAGCTATCTTTTTGAGAAGAAATTAACATTGTGGACAGTTTTCAGCAAGTTGCAACATTGAAATACAGAAGTAACTTTTTTTCATAAACAAGCTCTAAATATGGTTTGATGCACTCTGGATGCCCAATTTTTGCTGTGCCGTGTGTTTGCGATGAAATGAACATTGTGGACAGTTTTCAGCAAGTTGCAACATGTCCTATTCGGTGTCCTGTGTGAATCTAAGTGTGCGTTCTCTCCTTCTCTATTTCTTTCTCTCTCTCGGAGGACCTGAGCCCTAAGACCATGCCCCAGGACTACCTGACATGATGACTCCTTGCTGTCCCCAGTCCAACTGACCGTGCTGCTGCTCCAGTTTCAACTGTTCTGCCTTATTATTATTCGACCATGCTGGTCATTTATGAACATTTGAACATCTTGGCCATGTTCTGTTATAATCTCCACCCGGCACAGCCAGAAGAGGACTAGCCACCCCACATAGCCTGGTTCCTCTCTAGGTTTCTTCCTAGGTTTTGGCCTTTCTAGGGAGTTTTTCCTAGCCACCTGCATTGCTTGCTGTTTGGGGTTTTAGGCTGGGTTTCTGTACAGCACTTTGAGATATCAGCTGATGTACGAAGGGCTATATAAAATAAATAAATTTGAAATGTGAAAATAATGGACAGAGCCAAAGTGGCTGCTGGAGAGAGGCCCTTGTCTTTTTTCAATGTAACGTGTCTGTCTAAGACTAATTTCAGGACCATTAATGTACATATGTACAATCTTTATGTAACGGATATCGCCATAAGGGCATTCCTGGGCCGTTTTTGTGACGTCACATCGGGGGCAAGATATGTGAAGGACTCTTTGGGGTTCTGGATTGGCCGCAGTCAGTTCCAGGTGCTCCTTAGGCCAGATCAGGGAGGTTTTGATGGTTTCCTCCATCCCCCGGCGGTCTTTTCACTGGGCTCAGACAGGGGGATGCTTTTCTACACCCGTCAACCCCCTTTCTGTAAGAAATGTAGGGAGTATGGGCACGTCATGGCAGCCTGCAGTACAGGGAGATGCCGGTTTTGCAAATCGGGGGAGCATGAGGCATGAAACTGTAGGGAGCCGAAGGAGTGCCACGGGTGTGGTAGTAGGCTGCACCTGTTCCGGGACTGCCCGTCCCGTCGACAGTCATATGCCGAGGCGGCGTCAGGGAGAAAGGACCCTGGGTCTAGGGAGGATTGCCCAGAGAGGAAAGATCAGGAGAGACCATCCCCAACAACACACACTCCAAGTGCCAAGATCAGGAAGGAGTTGGCATCAGGACCGCCAGCAGAAGAGAGGAAGGAGTCCGATATTCAGCAGCCGGAGGTGGAGGAGGTAGGGGGCAGAACGGAAGAGCTGGGGTCCTCACTGGATGAGGTGGAAGGGCTAGGGGCCCTAGTAGAGATGGTGGAGAATCTACCGGTCCTGGGATCAAGGGAGGCCTCTGCCTCCATTATGTTGCTCCCACCCGGGCAGGATGGTGAGGAGCAATCATAGAGCTGAAGACGGACCCCTATGAAGGAAAGAAGAGAAGGGTGAAGCGGAAGGGTGGGGTGCAGAGGGAGGTGGGGGGCTTAGGGGAGGGGGCAGGCAAGCGAGTGATGGGGGAAAAAGACAGTGGTTTGCACGACTCATCTGTCCCTGTGCCCCTAGAGGATATTGACAGTACGATCTCCACTCTATGGCCCTGGGGGAAGAGGGGCTGCAGGGGTTCTCTGGGAAACCGCAAGTCTGTGTCCCAAACCCAATCCCGGCATCATGGGCAGAAGAGGACCTGCGGAAGGGTAAAACATGGAGAGCCTAGTCGGTGGCGAGCAGGGGGCTATTTCTGAAGAGGACCTGTTTTCGTTGAACGAGTGGAGCATCTTTGCATCCCTGTCGGAGGAGATGGAGCAGGGGAGCATCGGGTGAGCCTCCTGTTTTGTTTTTGGGGAGTTAGGAGAATAATATTTTTGTTTCCTTATGGATACAACCACTTTTGTTAGTGTAAATGTAAGTGGTTGAGGGATAGGGTACAAAGAAGGGCGGTTTTTAGTTATTTAGAGGGTGTGGGGTTTGACTTTTGTTTTTTACAGGCGGTTCACCTAAGGGATAGAGGGGATGTTGTGAGGTTTAAAAGGGAGTGGGATAAGGGGGGAATCAGTTTGGGGTATAGTGGGGGGTTCACTCTTCGGGGGTAGGGATTTTGTGTGGGAATAGGGAGGTTAAGGTAGAGGATACTTTTGTTGTTAGGCAAGGGAGGGTATTGGGGGTGGATGTCACATTAAGGGATTGTAGGTATAGATTAGTTGGGGTGTACGGGCCACAGGTGGCGGCAGACAGGAGGGAGATGGTGGACTGTCTGACGCCCCTGTGTGCTACAAATAGGCAGTTGGTGATAGGGGGGATTTTAATATAGATCTAGGGGTAGGGGGGATAGCAGTGCAGGCGCCATTACCAGGCTAATGGCTTGCCATGGTCTGGTAGATGGAGGCCTGCACTCTATTCCGACAATGGCGGGTCCCACTTGGCGCAACTCCTGGGGGATTGCGCGGAGGCTTGACTATATTTTTCTATCTAGGTCTTTGGGTCAGTTGTCTTCTTTTCAGAACACGGCGGGGTGCTCCTGCAGGTGAGATCTCCAGTCTGCCTCTTCGGTAGGGGGTACTGGAAATTCGATCGGGATGTGCTGGATGAGCAAGCTTTTGTTAATTGCCTTTATTGGTGTGTTTCGGGGGCTTGAAGGCCTCCGGTCCATGTGCGAGGGTGTGTTAGAGTGGTGGAACTTAGTCAAGGTAAGGATTAGGGTCTTTATTATAGGATATTGTAAGAGGAGAAAAAGGGAGAAAAGGAGGGAGGTGGATCACATCCAAAGGTTGCTAGAGCTCGAGTACGAGGCAGGCAACCTCGGCGGGTCAGTTGACTGGGAGAGATCCACTGCTCTGAAGGCGAAACTCAGGGAGCTGCAGGAGCGGAAGGCTTGAGCTTTCCTGGAGCGTGCGCAGTGGCTTTTTAGAACATAGAGACTTGTTCCGCCATGTTCTTTAAGTCGGTTAGGGATAGACAGAGTAGGAAGGTAATGCACGGGGTGAGGGAAGAAAATGGTAGTGTAGCTAGAGAGCCGGGGGAGATGGTCAGAGTGACCACTAACCATTTCCGAGGTTTCTTTAAGGAGAGGGAAGTAGATGTAGAGCAGGGAAGTGTGTTTTTAGAACACTTGCCCCGGCAATTGCCGGAGGACATTAGAGAAGCGATGGAGGCTCAGATCTCCCTTGAATAGGTTGAGAGCGCCCTCAGGAGGATGGGAAAAGGGAAGGTACCTGGGATGGATGGGCTGCCGGCCGAGTTTTACCTCAAGTTTTGGGGGATACTCGGACCGGTGGTCCTCAAAGTCTTAAAGGCCATCCTCGAGACGGGGGTCCCGGGGGGGATCAATGGCCGTCGGTGTGCTGTCACTTCTTTACAAGAAGGGGGACGCCACAGACCTTGGCAACTGGTGGCCATTGGCCATGCTGTGTGTAGACTACAAGCTGCTTGCAAAGGTCCTAGTGGATCGGTTGCGCACAGCCCTTCCCTACGTCGTTCATGAGGATCAGACGTGCGGGGTAGAGGGCTGCTCTATCAGGTGGAACCTGCAGTTGGTCAGGGACTCCATCGCTTGGGTAGAAGAGAGATGGCTGCCTTTAATGGTAGCAGCGCTAGATCAAGCAAAAGCCTTTGATCGCGTGAATAGATATTTTCTTTACAGGGTGTTAGGTAGAATAGGATTTGGGGAGAAATTCATAGGATGGATCCGTACTTTATAATGTCGGAGCGGGGTGCCGGGTTAGCGTAAACGGTCACATGGGTGACGTTTTTGACCTCTCGTCAGGGGTCAGGCAGGGGTGCCCGCTCTCGGCTCTCCTCTTCATTCTGTACATGGAGCCTCTGGGGGCTGCCATCAGGGCAGACACAGGGGTGGAAGGCTTGCTAATCCCTGGAATTGGTGGTCTACGCGTCAAGTTGACGCAGTACGCCGATGACAATTCCTTGCTTCTTTGAAAGGACTCGTGTCTTACAAGGTCCTGGTTCTCAAGGTGGATGTATTGCTGTTGTGCCGGTTGGATTTAAAGATCATCACCGTGCACATTTACAATGCCTATGTGGGAGATGACAGAATCGGGGCTCTCCTATGCCGGTTTGGGAAAGTGAGTCCTGGGGTACGGTACCTGCGGGATCTGGTCAGGGAGGAGACAGTTCCGTGTCGCACTGAACAGGGATCCGGAAGGAGTCCATAAGTTGGTTCACCCACCAGCCTATTTCTCCATTGGAGAGGACCGGAGTTACCTGTTTATTTCAGACACTGTCGTAGCTTCAGTCATTTGGCCACGGGGTGCAACCTGCTGAAGTGCAGAAACTGTGGGAAACCAGGTCAAGGCGCAAGTCTCCAATGGCTGTGGGAAGCAGGGCCACTTGTTTAAAGGCTAATAGACAATAGACAATGGACCTATGCGGAGGCAGCCGGTGATGGCCTCAAGGAAGGTGCTGCGGGCTCTCCTCTCCGGCCAATAGAGGAAGTTCTTAAGGAAATTTGAGTGGCAGCAGCGGAGGTGGCGAAAGCCCAAGGGGAAGCTGCAGTAAAGGAGGTCCGAAGGGGACTGAGGAGGAGATGGAGCTGCTGACTGGAGCCTGGGAGGATAGTCTGCTGAGTGAAATGTCAGACAACTCGGCTACCTGAACCATTTCGTGAAAGATGAGGTCGTCTTCGGCTAGCGGGTCGACTGGATAGGTATCTTAGGACAATAGAGAGTCCGGGATGGTGTACAAGGGGAAAAGGAAGAAGAGGAGGGTCACTGACCGGGTGGCGGTGGAAAGCACAGGAGGCCATTGGTGGCCATCTCCAACCGGTGATACCGGGGATGAAGGGTCAGATGTGGGGGCTGAGACCCAGCATCCAGTTGTTTTGAAGGTTCTTGCACTGGCAGTCTCTGAAGCCTCGATGGGCGGGGGTCTGGGGATCAGGTCCAGGGGTCCTGTTTGGTTCCTGCGCTTCCTGGGACAGGCACCTCGGAGATGGACACCAATCCTGAGGAGGCTTCAATGGACTGTGCGCAGGTACTGTCCGGGGGAGACCACTCTTCCAGTCCTGTGCAAGCATCGCAGGTCTGTGGACAGGTACCAACCTGTGTGGACTCCTTTTCCAGCCCTGCCGAACAGTTACCTGGAAGGGGTGAATGGCTTTGGTATGGGGGTGGCTCCTGTCTGACAGACTGCATTGAGACCCTGGGTGATCTTGTTTAGTTCCTTCCTTTGTATGGCCCTTTTTACAGTAGTAACAGTGAATGTAAGGGGATTGAGGGATATGGGGAAGAAAGGGGTGTTTCAGTACCTTTCCTGTGTCTCCTTACAGTTTCTCTTTTTACAAGAAGTTTATTTAATGTCTAGGCTATACGGGACGTTAGCGTCCCGCATAGGCTAACATCCAGTAAAATAGCATATCGCAAAGATACTAAATGCACAATTCGTAATATTAAAAGTTCTTGTAAATACATGTATCTAACATCATTTAAAAGCTTAACTTCCTCTTAATCCAACCGCAGTGTCAGATTTTTTAAATGCTTTTCGGCGAAAGCAATCCTTACGATAATCGCACACATATTACTAGCATTTTCCAACCAAGCATTAGCGTCACAAAAGTCAGAAAAGGCAATAAAATAATCAATTCCATTTGAAGATCTTCTTTTGGCAATACAAAAGGTCCAATCTTCACAATAAATGGTTGTTTTGTTCGATTAAATCCATTTTTATAGCATAACACGACACATTTTGTAAACGGCTTGAGTCATGAATTCCGTATCCTTCACCTTTCAATGAAACATTCGATGCAATTACTCACACTTGGTTTCATTGTAATCCTCTGTTTGTAAGTAACACAACCATACATGATGGTTCTTTTTACGGGGCGTATTGACCGAAAGGAACTGATTTGAACACACCAAACAATGACCTCCTGCGTGCCAATGATATCACCAGAGCTTCTTTGAATGACTGTAATTTCTTCCCAATCACCACTGATCGTCTTGAAATCTCGCTTGGTAGATAGCCAATGGGCTGAGGTAAACGTCAATATCTAATATTTATATCCGGGAAGACCAGCTCTTGAACGAAAGTCGAGTGTAACACAGCCATGGAAATTTCTACCCTAAGGAGACACTTTGTTTGCGCGAAGCAGTATTGAGTCGAGATCATTTTCTGCTATTTTATTGAAAGAATAATGGCGAATAAATCTGGAAAATCAAAGGCAAAGTCCAGGTATACAGATCTACATGATATTATTGACGAGATTGATAGAGAAAGTGACACAGAGTTATAAGAAGATGTATCAGATTGTGAGACAAGTTTGGACTCCCAATTTCAGGAGATATTTCTGTATGGAGAAGATGCAATTCGATTGGTAAGTAATTCTCATGCCGTTGTTTGAAATTAATAATATCAAATATTATTCATTTGAGTTGTTTGAGATATTTTTATTTTATTTGACATGTTTTTATATATTCAGTAATGAAATGTTTGAAGTGGCTCCACATGGCTCTACATTGTGGGTGTGTGTGTCTGTAAATAGATGTATTTTATCTAAATATGGAACGGAACAGAACCTCACCTTAGTTATTTATGTTCCCTACTCTGTATATAATTTGTGTTTCTGTATATATTAGATCTTTTTTACATGTATTTTATCTGACATATATGAAATGTTTGAAGTGGCTCCACATGGCTCCACATTGTGGGTGTATGTCTGTAAATATTAGATGTATTTTATCTAAACATGGAACGGAACAGAACCTCACCTTAGTGATTTTACGTTCCCTACTCTGTATATAATCTGTTTGTGTCTTTATTTCACAGTCCCTCCGATTCTGATTGGGAGCCCCCACTGCCAAGGTGCCCATCCCCCACAGTAGCAGGATCATCTAGCTGGACCCCTGCTGTGTCCGGCTCCACACCTACCCCCGCCCTGCCAGGCGTGAAGTTTGTGACAAGAAGCGGAGGTGGGGAAGAGCTAAACCTGCAATCAGAGAGGAGAAGGGTCATTGGCACTCTGTGCTGGAGGAGGCCACCTCCAGTATTCAGACCGAAAAGTCCATCGGGACCTCAGCTGGATATAACCTCCAAGTACAGTCCCATGCAACTTTTCAGCTGTTTTTCACCTCGGCAGTGTTGATTCCCTGGTGTCGAACACAAATAAGTATGGTGCTAAGAAGCAGGCAGGCAAGAAAGAGGGATAGAAGCCCATTTCCATGTCAGATGTTTCTTGTTTCATGTCAATGGTCATTTACATGGATCTTGTGAAGCTAAAAACCCTGAAAGACTACTGGAAAACTGCTCCCCTCTATCAACTGCCTTTTCCCTCCACTGCCATATCATGCAAAAGGTTTCTGACAATCTCACGGGCGCTTCATATCAGTGACCGAGAAGAAGAGAGGCACAGCAAGGTTTGATAGGCTCTGCAAAATAAAACCTCTCTACCCCAGCATCGTCGAGGCCTGCAAAACCCATTTTCAGCCTGCCCAGAACGTTTCCATCGATGAGAGGATGGTAGGTAGCTTCAAAGGTCAGAATTGGCCTAAAACAATGCATGGGGGATGTTTCTGTTTTTTCAAAGGGGTGGATGAAGGGAGAGTCCAGATGGGGGTTGGGAGGGTGCACTCCTCTGGGGTGGGATTTTGTTTGGTGGGTTATTTTTCTGTCATACAGGGGAGTGTTTAGTGGTTGATGCAGACTGGAGGGGGCACCTGCTGAACCTCGAGGTAGAATATATATTTTTTTGTTCCTGCCAGATGTTGGCGTTGCTAACCGAACTGTGGTTTTGGGCGGGGATTTCATTGACTCCTTCGAAAGCACTGGAGACTTTAGCCTACCTTATTTGGTTTCTGTGGTTACATTTTTTTCAGTGACCCCAATGGGGAGGAGGGTATGACTTGGTCACCGTTTCTCCAGCCCAGGTAGTGTTCTCGGTAGAAGTGCCAATTTTTGGCAGAGGTTTTGGGGAATTAAATTCCCACATTTTGGCAGCTCTTTCTTTTAGGGAGGCTTTTAAATCCCATTATGAGATATTGGGTGACCTCAAGCCATTTTTTGGTTCCCTAGTCGAATGGTGGGGTGTGTAAAGCGCAATGTGCGCACCCTGGCCATTTCGCATTGTGTCGCTACGGCCCGTACAGATAGGGAGGTTTTTCAATGGCTTCAGGGGGAGCTGATTGCCTTGGTGTCAGCTGAGAACAAGCGTGAGGGGAGTGGTGTGGAGAGGATGGAGGTTTTAAAAAGTAAGTTGGGGCTGTATTTTCAGGGGAAGGCCAGGGACTTTCTCTTTAGGTGTCAAAGAGACAAGTTCGAGTTTGGGGAGGCTAGCAGCTCATATATTTTTTAAACAGGTTAAAGCCGACCGTGCCAAAGCAGGTATTGCTCAGCTGCAAACAGAAGGGGGGGAATGGTTTCTGACCCCAAGGGCATGGTAGAAGCAGCGTCCTCCTACCAATAATCTTTTAGGGAGAAGGACATAGATAGTTCAACAGAACATGTCTTCTTAGGGTTTTTGAGGGAAAAGGTTCCCCCGGAGGCAGCCTCTGATCTTGACCGCCCTTTCGAGCTTGCGGAGGTTGAGGTTGCTTTGTGGGTTTTACCAACCGACAAGGTTCCAGGTTACGATAGGCATCCTCAGGAGTTTTATGTTACCTTTTGGAAAATTTTGGGCAGAGATTTTCTTTTGGGAAAAAAAGGAGTGTATGTATCAGGGCTTCTGGGGTCTTGACACTGCTTTTCAAGAAAGGGGAAAGGGATAACTTAGGGAACTACAGGCCCATTACGCTATTGTGCGCAGACTACAAGGTGGCAGCCCATGTCCTAGCGGGCCGCCTAAGGAAGGGACGTGTTCCCCTTGGTTATAATTTGGGGTTTTCGTTTGTTTTGTGATTTAAATGCCTTGTTTTGAGTACTTGTGGTCTTTTTTTTTTGCTGAGAGTTTAATAAAACCTTTTAATCATCTGATGTCTTTGATTTTAACGATGAAATTAAAGAAGGAAATTGCATTTTTATCAAAACAGAAAAGTAGGGGGTTATTTTAAGAAGTAAGGAGAGGGAATTAGAAGGGAAGAAGTGTACGAGGCACTTTAAGAAAATAGTTCGAAAGGGTAGGACAATGACAGGATTAAAAACAAAGATGGGTTTTAAAAACAGATAGAGGGAATAAAAGAAGTAGTCGAGGATGTTTATGGGGAACTGTTTTGATTAAAATATTTGTGTGAGGAAACCATGGGGGACATTTTAACATACATTGACAGGACCTTACTCAACACAGACAACCTGACAATGACAGAAATTGATAAAGGACTGAAACATTTTAAGAGGGGTAAGTCACCAGGGGAGGACAGCCTCCCCTTGGAGTTTTATCTGAACTTTTGGGATTTCTTAGCCGACAAACTTCTGTCTTTACTGACTTTGAACAACTTGACAAACTACCTGACAGTTTTAGAGTAGGGATTGTGACTCCTTTACACAAGACAAACTGGAGACCGATTACCCTTTCAAATTTTGACTGTAAACTTTTTACAGGTTCTAACACTCAGAATGTCTTCCGTTTTAGGGAAGGTGATCCACCCGGACCAAACCTGTGCCGTTCCTAGAAGGAAGATCACGGACAGCCTGATATTGATCCGAGATGCCATCTGTTATGCGAGAGACAGAAACATGCGACTTGTAGTCCTAAATTTAGATTTTGATCGAGCCTCGCACCAGTACCTCTTCAAGGTACTGGGAGTACACTGCGGAGTCTATCAGGGCTGTCCGTTATCTCCTCTTCTGTTTGTGGCCTGCATCGAACTACTGGCACAGGTCTTGAGAAGGGACCAACGGATCAGTGGGGCGGGTATCCCGGGGAGTGGGGAGGATGACCGCCCAGTGCGGTTTTTACATGGACGTCGTCAACCTTTTATCTGTCGACAGGACCCTGGACAGAACAGACTGGTACGGACGAGCCTCTGGGGCGAGACTGTACAGAGACAAAACAGAAGCCCATTTTTTCTAACCATGGGCAGACCCAGACTTAACCAGACTACCACTGACTGTTAAAATGACCAACATAAGGGTACTGGGGGAAAGTTTGACAGGGAGGGAGGAGGAAGCGGCAAATGGAGTGGGATCCTGGGGACAGTAAGACAGAAACTCGGTTTTAATCAGTTCTGTTTTTATCCCCCCACGAAGAACACTTTTAGCACAGGAACAGATGCAGTTTTACTTCCTGTGGGGAAGCAAGTGGGAGAGGCTGAGAGGGAGGTGGTCAAGAGGCCCAGGTCCAAGGGGGGGGAAGGCTTGCCTGACCTCTACTTGTTCCTGGGCAACCGCTACACAGCGTTACATCTGACTCTTGCCACCTCCCCGGTTAACAACAAGACCCAGGCCCTCCCCTGGCTGGGATCTTACCTCAGAACCCTGAGGCTGATCCCAGTCGACCTGCGAGCCCCAGTCTCTTTCCTGCTCCCTGCACACTATACCCAGCTCCAGAAGTTAAGACATTTTTAACTGGAAAAAGAGGCAGTAACCGTTTGAGCTATACATTGTGCTCTTCTCTCTCTTTTGCAGGAGCGGGAACCAGTGTGTCCAGTGCACGGGCTTGCTACAGGCGAGCCCACAACAGTTTGGCGCAACATGGCCCATCCGGCTCTGCTGAACCCGTCAACGGGACTTGTTCTGGATTGTCACCCACGAGATCCTCCAGGTCAGGGCCGTTATTCAGTCCCGGAGCATGGTGAGGACACCCGACCAGACTGCGGCCAAGAGGGGTCGGTGAGGCACTTGCTCTGGGAGTGCAGAGCTGCCAGGGGCCTGTAGAAGGAAGCACTGTGGTCCTCCCACAACCTGCTGGTAGCAAAACGAGTCGTGTCCACCCCCCAGGCAGTGGCCATGGTAGCCACGGTAGACCTGGGGTGGTACAGAAGGGGGCCTCAACCCAAGGCGAAGGGTTCCCCACAACACCCAAGGTCCCAGCCTGACAGCGCTGCGGCGCCTAGGGCGATGCGCCTAGGAGAGGGATCTCCTCTGGGCCCCGAACGACAGGACGGTTATTTCATTCGGAATAACACTTTTTTAAACAAAGTTTGTTTTTAAACATGTTTTACTTTTGTTAAATAATTTGTACACATTTGAAATGGCTTTTACAGATTGGATGTTTTACAAGAAAAAATACATTTATTCATGGTTGTTTCTATTGTTTTTAACATAGACTAACAATTTAAATGTAATATTCAAATGCTGTTTTTATGTGTATAAATGTTGTACAAATATAAATGAGCTGTTTTAAAGTGAAATGTCACGACACTTAAATAATAGTAATGTTAATAATCTGTTCTGTGTGTATTTCTATGACAGTTGCTGCATTTGATCAGAGAGGCGATCATAGGCCGGAGTTATTTTGTTAAGTGTATTATTGTTGTTCTGTTTCACAATTATTTTATTTTGTCCTGGGTAAGGAGGTGGTCTCGGTGATAGACTACAGGCCTGCTGCTCCTTTTCCTTTCTTTATTAATTTATATTTTGTTTTTCTTTTTTGCATTTCCCCTCTCCTGTATATCATTTTGTCTTCCCTTAGCTCCTCCCAGTGTCTTCAGTTTTGTGTTGTCTGCTAGCTGGGGTGGCCTGCTAGCCTGGTATGCGATCTCATCTGATCTTGGAAGCTAAGCAGGGTCAGTGATTAAAGACGTTTTTGCAGGCAAGTTCGCTGCTTTTTGGTATATATATTTTGGTTGGCAATTTTGTTTTATTATTCGTTGAGTTGATTTTCACCAGCTTATGTTGTTGGGGGAAAGGTCTATGTATAACCAGATGGATTACAATGGCTTCTATGACCATCGCGAGGAAACTGAAAGAGTGCAAGACATGAAGTAAATGATCATGGTGCACCACCCTTCGAGGGAGAAATCCTATGATAGGGCTTGTATTGTGGAGGTGGATATCACTGGGAATCGTAAACTAACGATGGAATTGCTGCGAGGGATAGAGATAAGGCATGCTGAGCAGTGACAGGGTGCAGATGCAAGGGGGATCAGGAGTACGAGAAAACGATGTCGCATGTCCATGGGAAGGAGTAACTGATGGATGGACTGAAAATCAAATTGTGTACGGTAATGACGAGGGACTTTTCATCGGATGAACTGGTGGCGTCCTTCATGTATATTAGCGATGATGCTATTGTTGCCAAATTGGAAGGATGGGGTGCGTTGGCGGTTTCTGATTTAGAATACATTTTGGCTGGTAACGGAGATAGCGGATGTCACAAGATTCTGCAAGGTCCGGTTCACAGACGTGATGCACTCACTACCGTATTCTGCAAAGTTCGAGATGTTGGAGGGGGCTGAATAATTCCGTGTGATACACGACAGGCAAGTTAAAGTGTGCTGAATTTGTATTCAGCCTGGCCACGTAGTCCGGAATTGCTATGATTTTTTTATGACGGCGATGCAGAAACAAGGCCATTATGCGAGAGTGCGTCGCGAAAGTGGGAAGACCTTACAATGGGTGTGGTGAGAGAGGCATCCACTGCACGTGTACTAGGCCGACAGACAGTGATGACATGGAACAACAGGAGGGGGTGATAGAAGAGAGTGTGACGGAGGAGAGGACGGGAGGGAGAAAAAGGAGGCCAGGATGGTGAAGGAGAAGAGGGTGATGAATCTACTGTGGCAGATGGAATCGGGTCTAGCATGGAAATGAGCCGGAGGGTGGAGGAGGAGTCTGGATCGGATCTGTCTGAAGGTGCAGGGGGTGCTGATCATGAAGTGGAGCTCTTGATGACAAAGGCACCTGCCAGTAACCATTCAGCAAAATCAAACTTGCTGAAAAACCAGGCAGCACCAACCTATTAAACACAATCTTCCATCCGTGGGAGTGGGTAACAGTCCAGTTGTCAGTGCAAAATCTAAGAACCATCTGGCTTGCTCACCAAGAGACACGGGGAGGCCCAACTGGAGAATGATGGTACAGCGATATCATTAACCAGCATGTACTTAAGACGTCTTAAGTCTAGACGTCCCGCTAGAGGGACAACTTCCGCTGACACTGAAGGGCTCACAACTCAAATAAATAATCTTTAAAATTTTGGATATTAAACATTTAGGTACATACAAGTGTCTTATATTGGTTGAAAGCTTAAATTATTGTTAATCTAACTGCACTGTTTGATTTACAGTAGGCTTTACAGCGAAAGCATGCCATCAGATTGTTTGAGGACAGCGCCCCACAACAACATTTCCCACAATTATAGGTTTCATTAAATATTCACTTTTTGAAAATCTTCCTCTGATTTGTCAACCAAAGGGTCCCAGCTATAACATGTAGTGTCATTTTGTTAGATAAAATCCTAATTCATATCCCAAAAAGTTGGCACCATCGTTTTGAGTAATCCACACGTTCAACATGCAGAGAAAGGAATCCAGAAATCTACACCGAAACTTTGTTTCAACAAGTCAAAGTACGTTTCTACCCAGTGCTCTGGTACCCAGTGCTCTGGTACCCTAAAATGTAATTAAACTATAATATTTCATACGGAAAGAAGTATGTTCAATAGGAAAGCAATTTCAGATTTCCAAACTGGTGGTGTGTACTAAAACTCATATTTATTACTCCTTATTCAAGTTACAAGCCTGAAGCCATGAACAAAGACTGTTGACACCTTGTGGAAGCCATGGGAATTGCAATATGGGAGCTGGAATTGGATATTCCCCTATGCTTTCCATTGTAAGAGCATGGGCTCTCTAAATTCTTTTTTATTAAGGTTGGATTTTCTCCTACCATATCTATGTGTCAGCAAAACAAGACTGAAAATCAGTGATCAAATCAGTTAACTCTGCTTGACAATCAGACAGGTGACCCAACAAACTCTCCAAGTTTGCAAGGGACTCAGAATTCAACCTACCCTGCAAAATACCACCATCAGGGCCCAGCACCCCCTGTTCATCACACTGCATGTGAAGGTGAAGTGGCTGACAACGGATTCCACCAAAAGAACAGGGACTAACCACGTCAGTTTTAGCAAATAGTTCTGCAAATAGTCAATTCAGAAGACAAACAAGCATAATAGGGCTTTAACAAATTGACGTGGCAGAGCTGATTCGCCTTTCTGTGCTCATGGGTTGCAATCAGTTCAGATCAGACAATTTGCGAACCACAGTGTATGGGCCGCTGAATTTGGCCTGAAAAGGAGAACCCTGGACTAAATTGTTGCGGCTCTGCGAGCCGGTCAAACAACCTTTTCATCCTCACCTGAGAGGAAGCTAGTTTTTCTTTAGCCATTTCACAAGCTACATACAACGGTGTCAGAAACACTAACAGATGACAACAAATTTGGGGGAGGCTCAACCACCTTCCAATCCTCCTTTAATACAGCAAGAGGGATTTGGACAGTATGACTAAAATCAAGGTCATTAGAACTGGAACCAGTGCTCTCGTGATCCTTCTTTAACAGCATGTAGCAACCAGCGTAACCCATCTTCCCAGTCACGTTTTAATTCAGTGCAGTACGCACGTAACAGTGACTTCAAAGTCTGATAAAGGCTCAAGGGCCCCTTGACTCTGCACATGATAAGCACTGGACGGATTATGTTTTTAACACAATTGTCACAAGACTTGTAAAAATATGTGCAAAGTTAAGTTGGAACACTGATGGCTCTGAATCAACTGAGGTATTCCAAAAATGTAGAGAACGGTGACAAAGCCTTCACAACAGATTTAGTGGTAATGTTGCGAAGTGGATAGGCTGCAGGATCTCGTAGCCTGACACATCACAGTTAACGTGTAGGTGCTACCAGCTTTAGAACGGGGTAAGGATCCAACACAATCAATAAGCAAATGCTCAAATGGCTGGCCTGTAACAGTAGTAGGTTGTAGCGGAAGGGGCCTTAACATCTGATTAGGCTTCTGAGTCAGCTGACAAACATGGCATGTTTTGATGTAAGCGGAAATGTCTTTAAACGAGGCCAATAAAAATGACGCACAATTCGATCATAGGTTTTACTAACCCCTAAGTGATCAGAAATGTCATGAGATGTTTTCAGCTTAGAAAGAGCACGATCTGAACAATAGCATCACCCAGCAACACGCCTTACCTCAACCAGACGTACTTGATCAAATAAACCTTAATTAAGGTATGATCAGCATACTGCTCCATCACAATATCCCTACGGGACAGATATTCCATTAAATTATTCACCTTTGCCTAACTGTTCGGTTACGTATTGTGTATATTCCGTTTTGACGTTAGTGTCAGCACCGCTCATAGCACGAGTCACAGTGCATGCAGAGAATACCTCCAGGATTCGCTGTATGTTTTCATCGATAATCCCGACATGGGATGGGGTAAGAGAAACCGCCAGACACGACTACAGGCAAAGTTGTTACCAAAAATCACATGAACACCATTAATGGGCAGAAAGGGATACACCCCAAGGGAAACTTCACCTTGCACTTGGTCAGATATAAGTTTGACTTTGTGCAAGGGTACAGACAATGTATTCAAACCTATCCCTTGAATCAGAACACTGGTTCCTGTATCTGTCTACAAAGAAAAAGTAAGAACAGGCTCCAAAACAAATAATTCAGAGGCACCAGTGTCTCGCAGAATATTTACTGGCACATCACTTCCCAACAGTGAAACAACCCTCTTTGAAAAATGGCAAATAATCAGTACTAAAAGTTTTGGACAATTCTTGGGCTTCCCCAAGAGGAGGAACAGGCCCAGCTAACGCAACAGGTTTTACATTTGTGCTGGCCAATCTGCTGACTTTTTTTTTTAACCAAGAACAGGACACGCATTCTTCCAGTGGTCTTCACCTTGACAATAGTTACAGATTTTACTTACAGCATTCTGTCCACATGAACCATGTTTGGATCTAGATGGAATTTGCTGACCGAAATCCACCTGAACTGTTCCTCTGCCCCCAATCTCGCATACGTGTGGGTCAGTACGTACAGTTGAAGTTGGAAGTTTACATACACTTAGGTTGGTGTCATTGAAACTCGTTTTTCAACCACTCCACAAATGTCTTGTTAACAAACTGTAGTTTTGGCAAGTCGGTTAGGACATCTACTTTGTGCATGACACAAGTCATTTTTCCAGACAGATTATTTCACTGAAAATTCACTGTAGCTATAAACGTCTTGGAAAATTCCTGAAAATTTTGTCATGGCTTTAGAAGATTCTGATAGGCTAATTGACATTGAGTCAATTGGTGGTGTACCTGTGGATGTATTTCAAAGCCTACCTTCAAACTCAGTGCCTCCTTGCTTGACATCATGGGAAAATCAAAAGAAATCAGCCAAGACCTCAGAAACAAAATTGTAGATATCCACCATTCTGGTTCATCCTTGGGAGCAATTTCCAAATACCTGATGGTACCACGTTCATCTGTATAAACACCATGGGACCACGCAGCCGTCATACCACTCAGGAAGGAGACGCCTTCGATCTCCTAGAGATGAACGTACTTTGGTGCAAAAAGTGCAAATCAATCCCAGAACAACAGCAAAGGACCTTGTGAAGTTGCTGGAGGAAACAGGTACAAAATTATCTCTATCCACATAACCTGAAAGGCAGCTCAGCAAGGAAGAAGCCACTACTCCAAAACCGCCATAAAAATAGCTCGACTATGGTTTGCAACTGCACATGGGGACAAAGATCATACTTTTTGGAGAATTGTCCCCTGGTCTGATGAAACAAAAATAGAACAGTTTGGCCATCGTTATGTTTGGAGGAAAAAGGGGGAGGCTTGCGAGCCGAAGAATACCATCCCAACCGGGAAGCACTGGGGTGGTAGCATCATGTTGCGGGGGTGCTTTGCTGCTGGATGAACTGGTGCACTTCACAAAATAGATGGCATCATGAGGAGGAAAATTGTGGATATATTGAAGCAACATCTGAAGACATCAGTGCTTGGTCACAAATGTGTCTTCCAAATGGACAATGACCAAGGATACTTCCAAAGTTGTGGTAAAATTGCTTAAAGACAACGAAGTCAAGGTATTGGAGTGGCCATCACAAAGCCCTCACCATAATCCAAATGAAAATTTGTGGGCACAATTGAAAAAGCAGGCCTACAAACCGGACTCAGTTACACCAGCTCTGTCAGGAGGAATGGGCCAAAATTTACCCAACTTATTGTGGGAAGCTTGTGGAAGGCTACCCAAGTTAAACAATTTAAAGGCAATGCTACCAAATACACTAAATTAGTATGTAAACTTCTGACCAACTGGGAATGTGCTGAAATGAATGTACAATTTTTTCTGACATTTCACATTCTTAAAATAAAAAGTGGTGATGCTAACTGACCTAAGACAGGGAATTTTTACTAGGATTAAATGTCAGAAATTGCGAAAAACTGGGTTTACATGTATATGGCTAAGGTATATGTAAACTTCTGACTTGAACTCATCTGCGGACTTGTGGGATTGCTATTTTAAATAAGCGGGATAGTGTGCAGAATATTAGGGAAGTGCACACGGGTGACGGTAGGCTTTTAAGCGTTAATTTTTTAAAAATGTTTATGCACCTAATAATGAGATTGACCGAGACGTGTTTTTTCAGTCACCTGAGCAACATTGTGTGGGTAACTTTAACATGAGTTTGACTAAACTGGACACGTCAAGGAGTGCATTGTTGTGCACTGTCTAGGCTAGTCTTGCTGGGGGTAATGAAGGATAATTTAGTGATGTATGTCGGGGTATGCATCCAGGTGAGAGAGCTTTCTTGAAGAGGCTGGTTGTTTTAAACTGTCTCAGGCAAAGCCGCATTGATTATTGTTCAGCGGCTGTAAATGTGGTGCAATATGTTCACAAGATTAGGTACGATTTAAATGTTTTAAGTGATCATGCATCTCTTGGGCTCCTGCTGGGTCATAGTGTGCCTACTAGAGGGGGTGGTGTATGGTGTTTGAATGCTGAGCTACTAAAAGAAGAAAAATATATGAAATGATTGGCGATTGTATTAAACAGAGTAAGTGATTTTAAATGTGTTAATATTAGATTGTGGTGGGACGGTCTAAAAGAGAAGATTAGATGGTTGAGTGTTGACTACGCAAGACGGAGGAATTTTCTTTTAAAGAGGGAGCGGACAGCTTTGAATAAACAAATTGACATTGAGCTGGAAAAAGTTGATAGGGTGGAGGGTTATGATGTGGCAGGCTTTAATGGAAGCTCGGGCTGCTGTACATAACTTTGAAAGGAGTGCATGTATGGGGGCAACGAAAAATGTATTACAAAGATATGACGGTTAAGGAGATATGGGAGGCTATCTTGGCCAGTAATAGGAAAAAAAAGTCTGCGATCAGATGGGCTGAAATGTGAGTTTTATTATCAATTTGTGGATATTTTAGCACCTGTATTGTTGGATGTGTACATGGAACAGGCACAGATAGTTCCAGAATAATTTTCCACAGGATTGTTAAATATTATAAAACCAATGGAGCAGGGAGAAGCTGGAAAGTGTTAGGCCTTTAAGTTCACGGAATACTGATAAGATTTTGGCAAGGGTTTTCGCTAACCGTGCTAATAAAGTGATGGGGAGTATCGTATCTAAGTCAGATGTACAGCGTTCCTGGGAGGGATATTATGGATATTACTTGTACAATAAGGGATGTTGTTTGACATATGACTGTTCAGGTAGGCATAGTGCTTAGCCTAGATTTGAACAAGAAAACTAACTTGTGAGGGATGTAATGGAGATGCATGGATGAATGTAAAATGTGTGTAAGTGTTAATGGTGCACCTAATCAAAAACAAATCAACCAGATCACAAAACAAAATGGTGCTTGTGGAGCGAGAGAGAGAGGCAGGACTAGGCACCAGGACCTTTTATCACCTAGTTGATCCCAAACCCAGGTGCAACTTGTCACCTTTAACGACCCAATCAGCTCCACCTGTCCCCAATCTGCAAATATAAACACAGAGAAGGAGGCAGGGAAACCGAGGGGGGTATAACACACACAGGAGAGCAGAAGCCAGAGCAACAGGAAGGACAAAATAAACCCTGTGAAGACCACCAACCGAAAATAAAAACAAACAACAAAGGCGTCCGAAGATCGACAAAATCGGGGCACGTTAAAGCACATTATCCACACTTTTTCCATGTCGTACATCCAAACGCCTGCAGGAATAAACACCAGCGCATAATCCTGCTTTTTAGGCAAAGCATGGTGTGCAGGAAAGTAAGTGGGTTGTGGTCAGTGTAAACCACAATAGGAACCACACACTGTTAAGGGAATTTTTATCTATAATGACTAATTATGTATACATTGCAATCAGGATGTACTAATCAGAATACTTTTATGCTACTGTACATGGATGAATTTTCTCTATTGATCCCAGTATTGAATATAATGTAGTGAATGTAGTCAAGAGTTTAGAACAATGACGGTCTGTTCCTTGGTACAAATGAATGAACTATGAATCCAGACTGTCTAGAATGCTTATCTACACTGACTGACCTTGGCTCTAGGCGAGGAGGGAAGGTTTGAGAGCTAAGAGCCTTTCTACCAGTGTCAAGAAGAGACGGAACATTTAGAAAACGCTGACGTCATTTTCAGTTGGAGCAGGGAGCGGACAGCTTTGAATAAACAAATTGACATTGAGCTGGAAAAAGTTGATAGGGTGGAGGGTTATGATGTGGCAGGCTTTATGGAAGCTCGGGCTGCTGTACATAACTTTGAAAAGAGTGCATGTATGGGGGCAACATGCAAATAACATGTGGTAAAATGTGTATGTACTCAGTACTCTATTGAATAAAGGCTGTTACTTTACTTTTATGACCGGGCTCTGTCCATTCCTATAAAATAAGGGTCTTACAAATTCTTATGAATTGACAGTGTTTTAATTTTAATTGGGAATTAAATTCCTTCAACACACATACCTCAATATGCTTCAATGCCCAGATTAAAGCAAGGGCCTCTTTCTCCCCCACTGAATAGTTAAACTTTCGGGAGAAATAACTAACAGGATGTTCAACATCCCCATCTGCTTGAAGCAACACTACACCTGCCCCTACGTTACTTGTATCCACATATAAGCTGAAGGCAGTTCAAATCCTGGGGCAGCCAACACAGGGTCAGAACTATGAAGCAGTTTCACATTTTCAAAAGCACTCTGACAGCAGGAAGACCAGATTAAATCAACCCTCTCCTTCAACAGATCAGTCAGAGATGCTACAACCATGAAGAAGTTGAAGCAAAACCCCCGAAAGTACCCAACCATACCTAGGAAGCGTTGCAGCTCCTTCTTGGTGGTGGGCGGTGGAAACAGATTGATAGTGGCCACTTTAGCCCGCACCGGGAGAACACGATCCTGCCCGACCACTCTGCCAAGGTAGGTCACTGTTGCCTGGGCAAACTCAGTTGGCAAAGTTCACAGTGAGACAGGCCTCAGCCAAATGTTCAAATAGAGTCCGTATCTGCACAAGATCGCGCTCCCAAGTGTCACTATAAAACAACCACATCATCTAGATAAACAGCACAGCTTTCAAGGCCAGAGGTCACCCTATTCATTAGACGCTAAAACATAGCAGGAACATTGCGTAGGCCTCAACTCCTGACCGAATAGGAGAAAAGACCCGAAGGAATAATAAAAGCAGATATTTCACGATCTCTTGATGACAAAGGCACTTCCCAGTAACCCTTCAGCAAAGTAAACTTGCTGAAAAACCGGGCAGCACCAACCTGGTCAACACAATCTTCCATCCGTGGGAGTGGGTAACAGTCCGGTTGTCAGTGCAAAATCTAAGAAAGTATGCCATAAGATTGTTTGAGGACAGTGCCCCACATCAACATTTTCCACAATCATAGGTTTCATTAAATATTCACTTTTGGAAAATCTTCCTCTGATTTGTCATCCAAAGGGACCCAGCTATAACATGTAGTGTCATTTTGTTAGATAAAATCCTTCTTCATATCCCAAAAAGTCGATTTAGTTGGCATCATCGATTTGTGCAATCCACTCGTGCAGAGAAAGCAATCCGAAAATCTACACCTAAACTTTGATTCACCAAGTCAAAGTACGTTTCTAGTTAGTGCTCAGGTACCCTAAAATGTAATTAAACTATAATATTTCATACAGAAAGAAGTATGTTCAATAGGAAAGCAATATTAGCAGGTGCGCGTCCTCCTCATTGCACGTGTAAACACAGCTTTCCAAACTGGTGTCGTTGTACACCCTCATGAACTGTAAGTCAGTCATTTCTCCCAACAGATGTCAAAGAAAAGCTATCTCTCACACACACACAGCAAGGATGGAGTGACAAAGTGCGGTGCTTAAAGACACACAGAGCCTGCAATGGATTTCCATATTCTCAAGGCCGTGCCGAGTTCAACGAGATGCCCCATCTTGACCGTAGCTCGGTCTGAGTGCAGTGACCGTGAAAAAAGTAGGCCCAAAATTAAGCCTGGCCCTAAATGTCATTTGCTTTTGGGTGACAGTGAGAGAACCGTTAGGGTGAAAAGCACAATTCTGGAGTTGCCCGTCTGTCCTGAGCTGCCGGAGTCGCCCGTCTGTCCTGAGCTGCCGGAGCTGCCCGTCTGACCTGAGTTGCCGGAGCCGTCCCTCAGCCAGGAGCTGCCGGAGCCGTCCGTCAGCCAGAAGCTGCCGGAGCAGTCCGTCAGCCAGCCAGGAGCTGCCGGAGCCGTCCGTCAGCCAGGAGCTGCCGGAGCCGTCCTTCACTCCGGCGCTGCCGGAGTCTCCCGCCTGTCCGGTGCTGCCAGAAACTCCTGTCCATTCGGGACACATTGCTAGGGTCCCCAGCCCGAGGTCGGTGGCAAGGGTCACCGGTTGAGGAGGCGGACAAAGACGATGGTGGAGTGTGGTCCACGTCCCACGCCAGAGTCGCCACCGCGGGGGGTCCGCACCTTTGCGGGGGGTACTGTCCCGTTCTGACCTTAGTTCCTTTGTTATGTCTTTGTTTTAGTATGGTCAGGGAGTAAGTTGGCGTGAGTTTGTCTGTGTTCCGTTTTCTATGTTGTGTTTTGTGTTTGGCCTGGTATGGTTCTCAATCAGAGGCCGGTGTCGCTTTTCCCGCTTGTGTTTCGTGGGTGTTTATTTTCTGTGTCTGTGTGTTCCACACGGAACTGTTTCGGTTGGTTATTTCACGAGTCGTTTATTGTTTTGTTTCAGTGTTCGCTTGTTTAAAAAAAGAGCATGAACACGTACCACGCTGTGCATTGGTTCTCCGATCCTTACTACTCCTCCAGGAGGAGGAAGACAGCCGTCACAATCACCCACAACTTTTGCTGTGAGGCGTCCATTTCCTCAACAACTGATCTTGAACGTTGTAACCCTAGGCAGAACTCCTTACAAACGGAGGTTATTTTGGGAATAAAAGTCATCTTTATGGAACAAAAGGAACATTTGCTGTGTAACTGGGAGTCTCGTGAGTGAAAACATCCGAAGATTTTCAAAGGTAAACGGTTCATTTGATTGCTTTTCTGATTTTCGTGACCAAGCTTCCTGATGCTAAGTGTACATAATGCTATGTTAGGCTATCGATAAACTTACACAAACGCTTGGAATGCTTTCGCTGTAAAGCATCATTTCTAAATCTGACACGACAGGGTGATTAACAAAAGGCTGTGTTTTGCAATATTGCACTTGTGATTTCATGAATATTAATATTTTTTTGTAATATTATTTGACTGTTGTGCTATGCTATTCAGCAGTTGCTGACGAAAATGATCCCGCAACAGGGATGGGTAGCGTCAAGAAGTCCAATATAGCAAATGAAAGACAAACATGTTGTTAGTCTACCCATCGTGTCCGAGTTTACAAGTCCCTTTCCCAGCTGCTCTTGTTGCGCTTACGAGGCATCCAGCTCGGGTTGATCTCTCTCCATATCAAAATGGCATTGTAGGAGGAAACATCAATGATGTTGTGGAAGATGACCAGGGGCCAGCGTACGTTCCAATCACCTTATCTAGGTTGTTCACACCTCCTTTGTTGCAATTGTAGTCTAGGATCATGGCTGGCTTCCTGTCCTGGCGATGGCTAATTTCAGCAACTGTGTGCAGTGTGCTCAGAAGTAACACATTCTTGTTTTTCTGTGGAGGGGTAGGAAACTAGAGTGGTGGTGGGCGTGAAGGCAAACTTTGATGAGAAGACCTCTCTTTCCTTTGACGCAAGCAGTGCAGGTGGGAGCTCAGACTTGTCCTTTCGAACTGTGCCCACCATGGTAACGTTCCTCTTCAGGAGCTGCCGTCCGAGTTCATAAGAAGTGAAGAAATTGTCACATGTGACATTGCAACCCCTCAGTCCCTCTGTCACATCAAGCACAACCCACATCCCCTGGTTCTTCTCTGGGCCTCCACTGGTCGGCTTCCTGGTGTAGACTTGCATCTTCAAGCATTGCTGGATTTGGCGTCGCAGGCCCACCCATAACTTGATCCCATATTTTTCTGGCTTGCTGGGCATATACTGCCGGAAAGGACAATGACCTTTGGCAAGAAGAGATTAGCATCATCGGTATTTATTAGTGTCTGTGTCACACAGAAACAGTCACAGAAGTCAGTGGTGAAAATCACTTTCATTAAATATATATATATATATATACTATCTCTGAATGGAACCAGTTGCTTATCCACTGTCACGTCAGGCCCTGGGTTGTAGAGGTATGGCAGCCGCTCAACCCACTTTTCCCAGACCTCTCAAACGGCTGCCAGTTTGTCTGTCCCACATCTTGCAGGTCTTGACTCATGGTCATCAAATCGTAGCAGTCTTGAGTAAGTGTGAAATACTTTTAGTTGCATGTTGGCACGGAAAATGGCCTTTCCACTCCCTGCATCCCATAGACTAGCGGCAGCCTCACCTCGGGACATGTATACACCTGCTAAGATTAGCAGCCCTATATAGGCATGCAGTCTCATCCATCCCTTTCCAGCTGTCTCCAGATTTGTCATGTCCAGGATGATTTTTTTCTATTTGCCGGTGTGATAAATAGGTAGAATGTTGAGGCCATGTCATGGGCATGGGAAACGGCATACGTTGTGGGTCCTGGGGTCATCTCCATGACCTTATGTTCTGCCATTCTTCCCTGTTTGTGATATGCCACTGAGGACCATTTGATTTTGCAATTTTTTGACAGGAAAGTCTCGCTTTCAGCGTGAGAGATATCGTCTTCCTCTGAAGATGATGCATCATGCTCTGGGTTGTAATTCCTCCCAATCTTCATTTGACACATCTTCCTCTTCAGAATCAGCGTAGACTTGCTGGACATTTGAAAATATCATTTTCTAGAACCTTTTCAGCAGTGAAACGCACAGTAATGGCTTCAGCACCTTGGACAAGACCACATGTCCGGACATGTACCAATGACAATATTAGTATCTGTTGTTTCGTACAGCTTACACGGGTACATGAATAAAGGCAACATTTCACTTTTGTAATATTGGGGTCAGTCTAGGACAAGTCATCAAATGTCAAGTTGCATAATATCATGGATGTGATTGTTTTCACTGCTCCCCACATGTCATGACATGCACGGACATGTACCCATTCACTTTTGGAATATTGGGGTCAGTTTAGGACAAGTCGTCAAATTTCAAGTTGCATAATGTCATGGAGGTGATTGTTTTCACTGCTGTAGTGTCGGTTCAAAATGACCCGAGGACAGCAGGAGGGTTAATGAACTGTCCACAACCAGGGAAGTTAGTCTTGGAGGGGGGGGCAGTTTAAAATCCATACCCAAAACGCACACAACTCAGGCAATATGGAGACATTCTGTACAGGATGCAGGAGTCCTTGGTGATAGGGGCCCAACACGATATATTAAAGACTAAACTAATGACAGTAGCAAAGGCACTCCAATGCAGAATAGTGAATAATGACATATGTTACATCAGCGTGTTTCGATACACTCAAGTATTATGATACGAGAAAGGGGAATGTTAGTGGCAACACATGTAGAGAGCTGCAGCTCAACCCTTTTAGAGCTGCAGTTGCTCAGCTTCTGTGCATGAGGCTAAAGGTGCAGTGCAAGCAGCAGTCTGTAATTCTTACAGCTGCTGGTGAGTTAGGGGCTCCTTGTAAGAATGTCAAAATTAAAGGAGACGGAAATTGTTTCTTCAGAGCGATCAGTGAAGCGGTGTGTGGTACAGATGAGTATCATGGAACAATTCAAAAAGTCGTGGTGAAGCAGCTACAAAGCAACGATGGTACATATAGGAGCATTTTGAGAATGGGTTACCGTTCAGTGTCAGAATATATAATCAAATCCAAAAGGAGCTCTCTAGGTAGTTGGGCGACCAAAGTGGAGATTCAAGCAGCAGCAGATTGTTTGGGTGTAAACATATATACATACTACACCGACCGTTGGCTTGAAAACAGTTGTAACGGTTTACAGGTGTCTAACAAGGGGATTTATTTTGGAGAATCATGGGAACCATTATAAGACATTTGTTTGCGTCAAGAGGCCTCAGATGCAGTTTTGTTAATGCAAAGTAGATGCAAGTGGGAACAGTGTTACACCACAAGCATTCAAGTCTTCAGCCTCCAACTCGCCCAATTCCGAGAGAGCTTGGCGAGCAACAAGGTCCAGTGAATACGATGATTGGATGTGTGAGGATGATCCCGGATACTGGCAAGAGGACGATGAGCATGAACACGAAGAGTGGTACCACGATGAGTATGAACACTAAACTCCGGGTGATGACTTGGAGGATACCAGGGACCATGAAGCCGAAACTCGTCACCAATACAATTCCAAAAACACCCTTCTGGATGACGATGAGGTTTACGACGACGAGGTTGACGACACGGTTCGTGCTGAGGAGGATGCGAGACAAAAACAGAGCAAGCTTAAATGGTCACTATTGAACAGATCATGGCTTTCATTTTTAGAATGGCTGGGTGAGCGCTGGTGGGGCTCGGTCTCTGAAGAGCAGATTAGCTCTTTCATGGATACACCTAAGAATTTCCCTTGTTCTATCAATGACTCTGTTTGAATACACTTCCTTTATTCTGTTGGTATGTGTACCTTTGTGTGCTTGTGTGACAGAGGAAGCAATCTTGAGGTGTTGCAAATAATATAATCACACCTTTCTTAAATCAGCCTAGTTGATCGTTATATTCTGCAGATTCTGAACAGTCATGTAAGAATTGTAAGAATTAGTTGCGTTGCATTTGCATGTGGTGTTGTTGTCATGTAGGCCTAGTATTAAGCCTTGGTTGGGGTCAGCAAAGGGGTCTGTAATTCCTTAGGTGATGGTTACTAAAGATGTGTTATCTCCCAGGTGATGATGAGGCAGAGAGTGAGAATACCCTGTAGAGTGGACACACACACACGTACACCCTGGGTCAACACAACTTCGTTAAATTCAACCTGTTAAGAAAATAAATATCTATCAAGTGTCCAACCCATGCTTACGTCTAAGCTGTGTTCTGCACTGTGCTGAAATTCATCATCATTAAAGTAATACAAGTCAACTGTGAATCCACTGTCTATCATCTGTGCCCTAACCAGCACCAGAGAGCGAACCACCACCTAAGGTGTTACAGTCCCCTAAGCTCTCCCCAACAGATTGGGTAGGGCAAAGGCCTATCTCTGATATCAATATATCTCACTCACTCACTCATGGAATCATGGACATTGACATTATAGGGCTGTGCAATAGAATTATGTGCAATGCTCAGAGTACGTGTAATATAGAGTATATGAGGGAGGCTGGGGGGGCACAGCTAAGTAATGTGGAAGGAAGGGGTAAGAGTCCTAAGCTGTCATTCTTGTTTTGTTTTTCATGAATTTGTGTATTTGTTGTTATGTCTGGCCTATGCCATGTCAACAACTAAGAAGGACATGGTGACCTCTGGTGGGCAAGCTGAGCCTTACACCAAAGCCGAGTCTTACACCGAAGCGTGAACTACAACTACCCCATCCCCAGCGTGGATTGGTTGAACAGAGAGAAGACAGACAAAGACATTACAAGTAAATACATTACATTTCTTACCCAGATGGGTGGTGGTTCATGTGCAAAGTATTATTATTACTTTGAGGGTAGTTTCCAAATGTATCCAAGTGTTGTCTCTCTTTGTCTCTCCCTCGCTTTATCTTTCTCCACCCCCTTTCCATTGTGTAACAAACCGTCATATTGTGCCAGTCCACTCGGGACTTTTATCTCATGTAAGTGTGTTTTCGTATTGTGTGTTATTATTTAGATATTAAATAAATCATTAAATCAATTGTAGTACTGAATGATCAGAAAAGGCTGGGGTTCTTGCAGATTCAAGAGGTCTTCAACAATCAGAATGAGACTGATATGAGGTAAGGATTAATAAGTGACTGTTATTTATGTAAAAGATATCTATATATCTTTAGAGTTTAATTCGGGAGATGGAAACTCGTGAAACAAATTCTTCAGTGGTGCCCCAAATTCCTAATGAGTTAATTGTTACATGATTAATTGAATCTGGTAGGTAATTATTAGACAAATCTAGAAGAAAAAGAAACGCACACCTATTTAGGCGAGGTGCTGGCTAGTGGAGTAGAAAACTTGAAAATAAAGGAGAGCCGCACACTCTAGGAGCTCAGATGCTCAGATGTTTTACATTTTGGCATCTGAGCTCCTAGAGTGTGCGGCTCTCCTTTATTTTCAAATTATTAGACAAATAACAGTCATCACATTGATGAAAGGGACGTCACGACACATGGTTGATCTTAAAATGAGGGACACTAATCACGAATCACTAATAACATTTGTATGTATTTTTATTTTTATTATGAGAACAAGTTCTCATTTACAATTGCGACCTGGCCAAGATAAAGCAAAGCAGTTTGACACATACAACAACAGAGTTACACATGGAGTAAAACAAACATACAGTCAACAATACAGTAGAAAAATAAGTATATGTACAATGTGAGCGAGTGAGGTGAGATAAGGGAGGTAAAGGCAAAAAAATGCCATGGTGGCGAAGTAAATACAATATAGCAAGTAAAACACTGGAATGGTTGATTTGCAGTGGAAGAATGTGCAAATTAGAGATAGAAATAATGGGGTGCAAAGGAGCTAAATAAATGAATAAATAAAGTAGGGAAAGAGGTACTTGTTTGGGCTAAATTATAGATAGGCTATGTTCAGGTGCAGTAATCTGTGAGCTGTTCTGACAGCTGGTGCTTAAAGCTAGTGAGGGAGATAAGTGTTTCCAGTTTCAGAGATTTTTGTAGTTCGTTCCAGTCATTGGCAGCAGAGAACTGGAAGGAGAGGCGGCCAAAGGAATAATTGGTTTTGGGGGTGACCAGAGAGATATACCTGCTGGTGGATGCTACTATGGTGACCAGCGAGCTGAGATAAGGGGGGACTTTACCTAGCAAGGTCTTGTAGATGACCTGGAGCCAGTGGGTTTGGCGACAAGCATGAAGTGAGGGCCAGCCAACGAGAGAGTACAGGTCGCAGTGGTGGGTAGTATATGGGCTTTGGTGACAAAACAGATGGCACTGTGATAGACTGCATCCAATTTATTGAGTAGGGTATTGGGGGCTATTTTGTAAATGACATTGCCGAAGTTGAGGATTGGTAGGATGGTCAGTTTTACAAGGGTATGTTTGGCAGCATGAGTGAAGGATGGTTTGTTGCGAAATAGGAAGCCAATTCTAGATTTAACTTTGGATTGGAGATGTTTGATTTTTTATTTATTCGTTATTTTACCAGGTAAGTTGACTGAGAACACGTTCTCATTTGCAGCAACGACCTGGGGAATAGTTACAGGGGAGAGGAGGGGGGATGAATGAGCCAATTGTAAACTGGGGATTATTAGGTGACCGTGATGGTTTGAGGGCCAGATTGGGAATTTTAACCAGGAGTACAGTTGTTTTAGTTTCTGTCTGGTGAGTAGTGAGGTTGTTTGGGGTCACGGCGATTCAGACAGCTAGCCGGGCCATCGGTAGCAAGCTAGCATAGGATGGAGGTCTGTTTTGAGCCACCTCGTGCGTTTCTGTCGGTAGATTAAACTTCTTATGGACTAGGTCCCTGTCGCGGGATCAAATCAGCGGAAATTTTAGAGCACCACCGAAAGTTTTCGATAAAACTCAAACTTTCATTTAAACACACAAACAAGGTACTGAATTAAAGCTACACTCGTTGTGAATCTAGCCACCAAGTCAGATTTGTAAAATGCTTTTCGGCGAAAGCATGAGAAGCTATTATCTGATAGCATGCAACACCCCGAATACCAGACCGTCAACAAAACAACAGATTTTGCGGTAGCCGGCGCTACCCAAAACGCAGAAATAAAATATAAAACATTCATTACATTTGACGAGCTTCTTTCTTGGCACTCCTATATGTCACATAAACATCACAATTGGGTCTTTTTCCCGATTAAATCCGTCATTGTATACCCAAAATGTGATTTGCTGAAGACAGGTCTGATCCAGAAAAATGCCCCTTTACAAGACGCAACGTCACTTTTTAAAATTACAAAAGTTGCCTATATATTTTTACAAATCACTTCAAATTACTTTTCTAAACCAACTTTAGGTATTAATAAACGTTAATAATCTATTAAATTGATCACGGGGCGATCTGTATTCGATAGCAGCAAGTCTTGAAATCATACTCCATGTTTTCACTTTCATAACATCCTGTGGTGAGCCCCAAGAAAGGAAGTGCCTACACGTCACCAAACCAAGGATAAAGCAGCCCCAAAATGCCAGCACAACGTGTGGAAGCTGTAGGCGTTTACAGGGGATCCCCATGTATTTTCTTCAGCCTTAGACAATACATTGACTGGCGGATGGATATTATTTTTGTGTTTTACGCCGGGGACCCTCGATGTCCAGAGGGGGGGGGGGGGGGCCTCCGGCACCTCACTGTCCTGCAGGGGACCAGCTACCACCGGCCTGAGGAGAGACACATGAAACGAGGGGTTAATACGATAATAGGAAGGGAGTTGTAATCGATAACACACCTCGTTTATTCTCCTCAGGACTTTAAAGGGCCCTACACACTGCGGACCCAGCTTCCGGCAGGGCAAGCGGAAGGGTAGGTTTCGGGTCGAGAGCCAGACCCTGTCCCCCGGTACAAACACGGGGGCCTCACTGCGGTGGCGGTCAGCACTCCTCTTCTGCCGTCCACTCGCTTGTTGTAGAGATTCCTGGACGGCCCTCCAAGTCTCCTTGGAGCGCTGTACCCATTCCTCCGCCGCAGGAGCCTCGGTCTGGTACCCCAACACACACTGAAAAGGGGACACGTTAGTAGAGGAGTGGCGTAATGAGTTCTGGGCCATTTCAGCCCAGGGAATGTATCGTGCCCACTCCCCTGGCCGATCCTGGCAATACGACCGCAAGAACCTACCCACCTCCTGGTTCAGTCTCTCCAACTGCCCATTACTCTCGGGGTGATAACTGGAGGTCAGGCTGACCTCGAGACGTGTATTGGGGGCCCCGATCAGAAACGATGTCCTCCGGCACCCCATAGTGCCGAAAGCCATGGGTGAATAACGCCTCCGCAGTCTGTAGGGCTGTAGGGATACCGGGCAACGGGAGGAGACGGCAGGACTTAGAGAACCGATCCACAATCGCTAGAACCGTGGTGTTCCCCTGAGACGGCGGAAGATCAGTCAGGAAATCTATGGACAGATGTGACCATGGCCGCTGTGGAACAGGGAGGGGTTGTAACTTCCCTCTAGGAAGGTGCCTAGGAGCCTTACTCTGGGCGCACACTGAACAGGAGGAGACATAACCCTTAACGTCCTTAGCCAAAGTAGGCCACCAATACCTCCCCTGAAGGCTCCCCACTGTCCTCGTCACCCCAGGGTGACCCGAGGAGGGTAGGACGTGAGCCCACCGAATCAGTTTGTCCCGAACACCAAGCGGCACGTACCTTCGCCCTGCTGGACACTGAGGAGGCGCGGGTTCCGCCCGTAACGCCCGCTCGATGTCCGAGTCCACCTCCCATACCACTGGTGCTACCAGCTTTGAGGCGGGAAGGATGGGAGTAGGTTCGGTGGACCCATCCTCCGTGTCGTAAAGGCGGGACAGTGCGTCAGCCTTTACGTTCTGGGAGCCCGGTCTATAAGACAAAGTAAACCGGAACCGAGTGAAGAATATGGCCCACCTTGCCTGACGTGGGTTAAGTCTCCTAGCTGCCCGAATATACTCCAGGTTCTGGTGGTCGGTCCAGCCCCCTCAAGCCAGTGTCTCCACAACTTCAGAGCTCTAACCACCGCTAGCAACTCCCGGTCCCCCACAACATAGTTACGCTCCGCTGGGCTGAGCTTCCTTGAGAAGAAAGCGCAGAGTTTTGGTGGCGTACCCGAGCGCTGTGATAGCACGGCACCCACCCCAGCCTCGGACACGTCCACCTCCACTATGAATGCTAGAGAGGGGTCCAATGCGCCAACACGGGTGCATCAGTGAACAGCGCCTTCAACTTGTTGAATGCTCCGTCCTCCTCTGCTGACCACTGCACCGCACCGGGGCCCCATTCAGCAGTGAGGTAATGGGAGCCGCTATCTGGCCAAAACCCCGGATAAACCTCCGGTAGTAGTTGGCAAAACCCAAAAACCTCTGCACCTCCTTTACCGTGGTCGGAGTCGGCCAATTACGCACGGCCCTAATGCGGTCGCCCTCCATCACTACCCCCGAGGTGGAAATGCGATAACCCAGAAAAGAGACAGCTCGTTTAGAGAACACACATTTCTCAGCCAAGCACCTTGCACACCAGAGACACATGCGCGGTGTGAGTGGCCGAGTAGATCAGAATGTCATCGATATAAACAACCACTCCCTGCCCGCACAGGTCCCTGAGAATCTCCTCTACAAAGGATTGAAAAACGGCTGGAGCATTCTTTAACCCATACGGTATGACGAGGTACTCATAGCGGCCTGATGTGGTACTAAATGCGGTTTTCCACTCGTCTCCCTTCCGAATACGCACCAGACTATACGCGCTCCTGAGATCCAGTTTTGTGAAGAACTGCACTCCGTGGAATGATTCCACCGCCGTAGCGATGAGAGGTAGAGGGTAACTATACCCCACTGTGATGGCGTTTAGACCTCTATAATCAATACACGGACGCAAACCTCCCTCCTTTTTCCTCACAAAAAAGAAACTCGAGGAGACGTGTGAGATGGAGGGCCGAATGTACCCCTGTCCCAGCGACTCCGTGACATATGTCTCCATTGCCAACGTCTCCTCCTGGGACAGCGGGTACACGTGACTCTTGGGAAGCGCAGCGTCTACCTGGAGATCTATCGTACAATCCCTTCCCGGTCGATAAGGTGGTAATTTAGTCGCTTTCATTTTACTGAAAGCGATTGCCAAATCGGCATACTCGGGGGGAATGCACACCGTGGAACCCTGGTCTGGACTCTCCACCGACGTGGCACCGATGGAAACTCCCAAACACCTTCCAGAACACTCCTCTGACCACCCCTGGAGAACCCCTGTCTCCACGAAATTTTAGGACTGTGCCGGGCCAGCCAGGGAATCCCCAGCACCACTGGAAACGCAGGCGAATCAATAATAAAAAGACTGATGCGCTCCCTATAATTCCCCTGCGTCACCATGTCCAGTGGGACCGTGGTCTCCCTGACCATCCCTGACCCTAATGGCCGGCTATCTAGGGAGTGCACGGGAAAAGGAGAATCTATCGGCACCAGCGGAACCCCTAACTTAAGGGCGAGTCCGCGATCCATAAAGTTCCCAGCTGCACCTGGATCGACTAGCGCCCTATGCTGGGAAGAGGGAGAAAAGTGAAGGAAAAAGGTTAAGACAAACATGTGGCCAACAGGGGGTTCTGGGTGAGTTTGATGCTGACTCACCTGGGGTGACCGAGAAGCGTTCCGCCTGCCATCTCTACTCCCAGACGGATCCCCCCCAGCACCGATCAGACGTGTGTCCTCTCCGACCACAGTTGGTGCAGGGAAGGCCTCCTCCTCCGGTACTCCTCGGCGCAGCCCCTCCCAACTCCATCGGAATGGGACCTGAGGGGCTGGGTGGTGGAACGCACAGGACCCTCTCTGAACACCCGCGGGCAGCCAGCAGATTGTCCAGTCGAATGGACATGTCAATCAGCTGATCCAGTGACAGAGCGGTGTCCCGACACGCTAACTCCCGGCGGACGTCCTCTTGGAGACTACACCGGTAGTGGTCCATAAGGGCCCTGTCGTTCCACCCAGATCCTGCTGCCAAGGTCCGGAACTCCAGCGCGTAATCCTGGGCGCTCCTCCTCTCCTGCCTGAGATGAAATAGTCGTTCTCCCACCACTCGGCCGTCTAGAGGGTGATCAAACACTGCACGGAAGCGGCGGGAAAACTCTGGGTAGTGCTCCCGCGCTGAGTCTGGGCCATTCCAGACTGCGTTCGCCCACTCCAGAGCACGACCCGTGAGGCAGGAGATGAGGACACTCACCGCTCCCGAGGGAGTGGGTCTGACGGTGGCCAGGTATAGCTCCAGCTGAAGCAAAAACCCCTGGCAACCCGCCGCCGCTCCATTATAAGCCCTCGGTAGCGTCAGACGGAGGGTGCTGGAGTCGGGAGATGGGGAGTCCGGAGCCGGGGGTGCCGAAGGTGGAGAGAGGAGACCACTCCTCTCCCATCGGTCCATTCTCTCCATCACTTGATCCATTGCGGATCCGATCCGATGGAGGACGGTGGTGTGGTGGAGAACCCGTTCCTCCATCGATGGGGGGCTGCTGCTCCTGCTGACTCCATTAAATTTGTGGTGTGGGATTCTGTAATGCTCCGGGTGTCGTGGGTGTGGAGTCAAACGCAGGAGACAGAGAGTGCAATGCTGTGCTTCTTTAATAGCACCAACAGGGCACAGGGTGCAATAGTCACAATAGTAACGGCCCCAAACACAGGGAATGAAAATGTACAACGGAAAAATGCACGACCAGGCACTAACACGTACCTCTACAACAGAGCCGAAGTTTACACTGAATAATCCCGCACAACAACCAGGCCGGCTGTCTAGAAAAAGACAAACTAATCATTCATAGGTGCAACCAATAAACATACAAGGAGGGGGAGGAAAGACAATCAGTGGCAGCTAAATAGGCCGGTGACGACGACCGCCGAGCACCACCCGCCCGGGAAGGGAAACCACCCTCGGTCGGACTCGTGACAACAACGTATCCAATTGACCACCAGAGACATTCTTCAAAGGACAAAGGACTCGGTTTGGCAACACGGCCTTCCATCTACCACCAACCTACTGAAGCGCAGCTCAGAGTAAATATTTATTGCATTTTCCTTTTCCAAATGGACGGTAATTTAGAATGCATAAATTACTGTTTTTACGATAGCACAGCTTCTTCCTTTGTTCCTCAGTTTTCCCACTCTTTCACTCAAACTCAGACCCTTTTCTTTTGTGTAACAAGCAGTCATATCTGTTCTACCCGCCAGGGGCGTTTTGCTTTATGACGTAATTTGTAATCAAGTTATGATTAATTATGTGTATGTGTAATTCTGTGTGATTAGTTAGGTATTTAGTAAATCAATAATTAAACCCAATTTTGTATTGCTGATTCAACTTGTGCTAACAAGTTGAACAGGGTTCGTGAAATTCTTGAACCAAGAATTTACAACTTTCAGATGAGACTGAATTAAGGTGACGATTAATATTGACTGCTATTGATGTAAAATATTACTAGGTCTTTAAGAGTTTATTCGGAAGATAACAGCTCTATAAATATTATTTTGTGGGCCCCGACTCTCTAGTTAATTACATTTACATGATTAGCTCAATCAGGTAATATTAATTACGGATAAATTATTTTATAGAATAGCATGTCATTTCACTTAATCCGGCATAGCCAAAGACACGACACTTCCTAGAAGTCACAGAGAGTGCATGGAGGGACATGTGATAATGTCAAATCTTAGCAAGTCTTTATTCATATTGGACATCAGATTTATTGAATTCTCCATGTGGTCTATAGTAAAAGGTACTTTATTTAATATAAGAGGCTTTTAAAATTCAATATTGGTGCATAATTTCTACTTAACATATCAAAGTGACACAAAAGGCATTAATTTCATGGAACCACCCAATACACGTTCTGCCCGTTGGACATTGATTGCAATGCTCTCGTCAAGTTAGTTTGTTTATTTGGCATAAGCACATGAACGGAATGGAGTCACTACTTGACCGATAATGTGTAATGTTTTTAGTATAATGTTTTATAGTATTTTTGTTGTAATTTAAATATTTTAAATGTATGTTACTGCTTTTGGTATGTGTCAAGTACAATGAAAATGCAGCAGCCTATTAGAAGACTTGGAGGCATGGCTTGTTGGGGTTATGGCTTTGGCTTAGTGCTTTTTGGCTTCCCACAAATGATCATACCAGTTAATGTGTTATGTTGTGTTCTGTGATTAAAGGTTAAGCTTGTATGTTGTCAGTTTTGCAGTCTTAATAAGATTGACATACTTTTTTCCCCCACTGTAAGTGCATGTGATAACAGTGACCATTTTGTTACAATATGATTTCACTAAACATTTCCAAATGTATTTGAAATATATATTTACCAAATATATCAGTCAGAAAATATATTCTTTAATGTATTTCAGAATGTATTTTTGCAAATGTATTAAAAATAAAAAACAGAAGTACCTTATTCACATAAGTATTCAGACCCTTTGCTGTGAGACTCGAAATTGAGCTCAGTTGCATCCTGTTTTCATTGATTATCCTTCAGATGTTTCTACAACTTGATTGGAGTCCACCTGTAGTAAATTCAATTGATTGGACATGATTTGGAATGGCACACACCTGTCTATATAAGGTCCCACAGTTGACAGAGCAAAAACCAAGCCATGAGTTTGAAGGAATTGTCCGTAGAGCTCCGAGACAAGATTGTGTCTCAACACAGATCTGGGGAAGGGTATAACAAAATGTTGGCAGCATTGAATGTCCCCAAGAACACAGTGGCCTTTATCATTCTTAAATGAGAAAAGTTTGGAACCATCAAGACTCTTCCTAGAGTTGGCCACCCGGCCAAACTAAGCAAACAAATTTTCAGACCAGAGCGGAAGGACCGTTTAAAAAAAAATACATATACGCATATCAGTTACAGTATGGATTAATTAAGTTTGGATGATTGCATCAACACTTTTGACTGAACTGTCGCTTTGAAATGGGAGCTATGCACCTCAGGTTACATAAATCACTCTCACTTCATTCATTCACTCACTCACTTACCCAGTGAGTTTATTGAGAGAACACACAGTTTGGAGAAATGAAGCCCGGAAGCCTGATGCTGGCTCAGCACAGTGAGTAAATCTGAGGAGGACCTCAGAGGGCTTGGCTGCGTTCAAAATGGGACTCTATTCCCTACATAACTCACTACTTATGACCAGAGACCTATATAGGCAATAGGCTGCGATTTGGGACCCTTGGCACACCGTCTGCAAATCTGGAAAAACCATCACTGCCTATGGACAGAGTAAGCATTCTCTCTCCTCAGGAAGTACACGAGAGATCCTGCACTGTTCAATCCATTCATCAGTCCATTATTTTCTAAGAACTGAACCATCCTCCCAAGTATGTGTTAATGTAAGTGTGACTGTATTTTGTTTCGGCTGTCCAGTTCAGAGGTGCGTGGGAGAGTCGGAGAGCAGCTACAAGCGTCTTCACACAAATCAGAGGCAGTCATTTTACCCTTTGATAACTGGGTGCCGGCCGAGTCCAGGGAAGAGGGGGTGGGGAACCTTTTATTGAGCTCATAAGTAGGTACAGCTGGGAAGGAGAGCGGAGGGAATAGCACCGTTCTCAATATGAAATGACTTTGTTATTGTCCCTCACTCTCTCATTCTTTCCCTACCGCTCCTGTTTTTTCCCCTTGTTCTTGCCAAATGTCTCTCATTTGGCAAGAACAAGCGGAGTATAATATGTTGTTCATAAAATATGGATTCTCTCTTGGAGTATAAAAACTTTAATGAACAAAATGGTAAGGGATATGAGAGCACATAGAGAAAAGGGTGTGTAGGAGAGAAGGGCAGCAGTTGTCATTCGGGGTTAACTGCCTTGCTCAAGGGCAGAATGGCTGAACCAGCCATTCTGAACCAGCAACCAGTCACTAGCCCAACGCAATTAACCGCTAGGCTACTTGCCAAAGAGGCCCAGTGGCATGGAAGTGGCAGGGAGGGGTGGAAAACAAATGAGGGATGCAAACAAAGATCTTAGGCAGAGGATAGGAGAAGTTGAAAGGAGGTGGTATGGAGAGAGAAAGTCAGAACAGCGGTGATGGACAAGGTCTCGGTTTGAATCAGAAAGCTAATAAAATCAGGTTTTGGAAATACATCAGCAATTTGTAATTGTTTTAACAACATTTTTGAGGATGGTTTACAGTTGCTTTGGTAAAAACAAAAAATTTATGCGGTATACTGAGAATGAATACATCTTTGGTTGTGTAGGAAGAACAATACCATTACAAGCTAATACGAGAACATAAAACAGACACAATATCAAAATAAACTGACACAAGGCTTTCACAACAGTCAAACTCTGTCTGACAAAAAGCACACCACTGACGTCTTGTTAACCACAATCTGAACGACTGGAAGATTAAATAAGCAAACAGAACAGGTAGAAATGAAGAAAAGTGAAAAATGAGGCACAAAATGAAACGTTTGAAAGTCTTGAAAGTTTTCATTCTCGTTGATACACTCTGGTGCACACGACATCCCCAGCGCTCATTATCTGAAAGAAAATTACAACTAAATTAATACAAAACTGATAAATCAAACACATATATTTGCCCCCATTTACAGTTAAAGCCTAACATGCAAATACAGGAGTAGGATTTCCGTTTATAGGCAATAAAAATGGACTCTTTACCAAAATCAGTTCACCATCATTGGTCACTTCACGGGTCCAGGCAGTCTTAGGGCCCTCCCCTTTCTGCAAAATCTGCTCACAGCTGATCTTGCTATCTGTCTCCCAGCGAGGGGTACTCTGGAGATCATAGGAGGAAGGCCAAGCAAGGATTTAATAGATACATGACACTGCATGTTGTAGTGAAGTGGTTAGATAGAAAGACACAGTAGATCTGTGTGTGACCCTGAGGCTTCTCATTTGGTACTCAGTACTGTTGCAGCATGTTACTGCTTCCTCAAGTCTGTTAGACGGTATGTTTGCTGCCCTCTACAAACCATATAAAAAGTAAGAATAGTAAACCATTACCAAGAACAACTATCAGATTATTTCCACATGCTTATACAAGACCCCTGATTTCATACACTGAGTCCTGGCAAAATATGCACATATGGTAACAAAAATATTTCATGCAACATATGTAGAGATGAAGATGATGAAGAGTGTGGAAGTATGGAGTGTGGAGTATTACCGTGCAGAGGCGTCCATCCACTGTGGTCTCATTGAAGGACTGTCCCACGGTGAAGGAGACATGGGTGGTGTGTACGCTGGTGGAGGTTTGGATGGAGAGGCTCTCTCCCTGCTGGGTGATCTCTACTGCAGGCCTGGAGGCTGCAGCCACGGCTATCTTCCTGATAAACACGCTCACACCTGGTCATAGGGGACCAATAAGGTATCACAGAAGTAGATGGAGAATGGAGACCTTGAATGCATCCTAAATGGCACCCTATTCATTACATAGTGCACTACTTTTGAACAGGGCCCTATGGGGCTTTTGAATATATATATATATAGGGAATACAGTGCTATTTGGGATGCATCTATTGATGAAAAGCCATATCACAGCCATCATTCATAACCATTATTTTATGGGTAGTGGGAAAGACATCAGAGGGGAGGGTTTGATCTCAAACAGAGCTCTCATTCATTCATCCTTAAGGGATGATTAGCATAGACTTTCATACAATTAACAGGATGTTACTCAACTAAATGAATGAATAATCAGACAGAATTTCATTCCTCTCACCTATTCAAATTAACATTCTTATCCCTAAATAAAAATCTGACAAACCTTCTAATCTGAAAGTTTATTTTTTGCCTGGATCGAAATTGCTCTTTGGAGGGATATGTTTCAGGGGGCCCATTTCAGGGGCCCCTGAAAGCAGTTTACACTGGCTTTAATTTACAATCTCATGAGGAATGGGTAATAACTAGGTAAAATATAACATTCCTCCACGGGTTATTTGTCTTCACATTTGAATGGATGCCACTGACTGGCCCTCGTGACCTTTCAGTGTGTGTGCGTTTGCGTGCAGGTGACTGAGTGTGTAGGTGGACGGGTGCCTCAAAAAAGATAACCAGGGACTTTTAAAACAATAGATCAAGCAAGATAATTATTAGAAATAATATGGCTAGCTCATAATTACCCATAAAACCAAACACATGCACAGAGGAGAAGAAACACTTGAGGGGTGTGTGCGGCCACAGACCAAGCTGGTTTAACATTTCACCCATAGCCCAGAGTGGGATGCTTGACAAAGGCTTGGGCTCCATAGAGCCAATAATAATTGCAATTGCATAAATATGTGCAACAGTGATTTGTAGAATTTATGATAATCTGAGACTATATCAAAGAGTCGATACATTTACAGACATGTCTACTACAAACAGATTTATATATAGAATGCATTAAGACATTGGAATGTTAGTTATAATAACCAAAAGGCTACGTCCATGTTCATAACAGTATGAAAATTCTCACCCAGTGCTTTCAGGAGTTCTTCAAAGTTTTCAGAAGTCTTCATTTTCCATGTCCCAGAGAAGTCTGCAATTTTACGGTCCATTTCAGATGTAACTGTTTGCTACAGTAGTCGATACTTACAGAAGAAAATAGATAACGTAACTATTCAGTTCTCTGCTGACCCTGTGAAAATAAACTGTTTGCAGCTACTTTGATTTTCCTTTGCATTTCGTCTCTCAGGTTGGGTACCGTTACCTGGTCCTCTCTGTTTACTCTATCCCCCCTCACTCCTTCAGAGGTTGATTCAATCTGGTCGCCGAACTCCCTTCTTTGTTTTATGTCTTGCTTGGTTTAAGCGTGCCGAGTGCGCCCTGGGTGGTAATGAATAGCAATAATCCATCATGGAACCAAAAAACACGTTCCTCTTCTCAAGCATTGGTGGAAGAATCTAGAATTGTGGCTGTATATTCACGTAAAATAGCCGACTGAGATATCTAGACCCTAGATATATCTATTACTATTACAGTATATAATATTGCGTTTTGTAAGCTAGGCTAGATACATTTTCATTAGGTTACAATGTAAAATGTTATATAGTGCCAGTTCTATTGAGTGGGATTTTATTGCCAAACATACTGCAAGAACATAACCCCTAATTAAGAAAGTATGCTTGCACTTTGAAGTTGAATGGCGCCAGTGCGGTAAATCAGGTTGTGGAACTCAAAACAAGAATTTGTGCAAGTAAGTGATAGGATAAGAAAGGGGTATCATTGAAAACTTTGCGTTTGTTAAAAGGATCCCATCGTAAAGAAGATTTAAGATTTTAGAATGTGAAATCAGATAGGTTGGGTTAGATCGTGTAGAAAGAGGAGAGAAGGAAGTGCAGAGGGCAGTGAGGTGATGCTGATCAATGACCCACCATGGCAATCATCTACATGAGGCTATTTCCTATCATGGGCTAGCTCTTCTCAATGAGCACATTAGAAAATTGCATATTCCATATTGACAATATATCAATGAATCAATCAAAACATAATATGGGGTACAAGTCCTTCACTCCCTTTAACTTATTTAAATATAAATACAATTAAATAAATATTCATATATATTTGTAATCATGCCTAATTACGTTCACCAACTGATTCAAGAATATGCGACCTTAAAGCACATCAATTGTTCTTGTTTGACACATAGGCCTCAGATATCTTGAAATGTTTCTCAACGAGATATGTTCTAGACCTCTCTGGAACAGGACACAGTTTCATGTCTTTACATGTTTATGTGTTTACAAAACAACAGACCTCTATTATAAGTAACTGCAGAAAGACCCATTTCTCCTCCTTTATACTGTTGAAGTTTGAAGTTTACATACACTTTAGCCAAGTACATTTATACTCAGTTTTTCACAATTCCTGACATTTAATCCTAGTAAAAAAATCCCTGTCTTGGGTCAGTTAGGATCACCACTTTATTTTAAGAATGTTAAATGTCAGAATAATAGTAGAGATGATTTATTTCAGCTTTAATTTCATTCATCACATTCCCAGTGGGACAGAAGTTTACATACGCTCAATTACTATTTGGTAGCATTGCCTTTAAAACTGTTTAACTTGGGTCAAACATTTCGGGTAGTCTTCCACAAGATTTTGGCCCATTCCTCCTGACAGAGCTGGTGTAACTGAGTCAGATTTGTAGGCCTCCTTGCTCACACACGCTTTTTCAGTTCTGCCCACAAATTTTCTATGGGGTTGAGGTCAGGGCTTTGTGATAGCCACTCCCATACCTTGACTTTGTTGTCCTTAAGCCATTTTGCCACAACTTTGGAAGTATGCTTGGGGTCATTGTCCATTTGGAAGACCCATTTTCGACCAAGCTTTAAACTTCCTTACTGATGTCTTGAGATGTTGCTTGAATATATTCACATAATTTTCCTGGCTCATGATGCCATCTATTTTGTGAAGTGCACCAGTCCCTCCTGACGCAAAGCACCCCCACAACATGATGCTGCCACCCCCGTGCTTCACGGTTGGGATGGTGTTCTTCGGCTTGCAAGCCTCCCCCTTTTTCCTCAATGGTCATTATGACCAAACAGTTCTATTTTTGCTTCATCAGACCAGAGGACATTTCTCCAAAAAGTATGATCTTTGTCCCCATGTGCAGTTGCAAACCGTAGTCTGGCTTTTTTATGGCGGTTTTGGAGCAATGGCTTCTTCCATGCTGAGCGGCCTTTCAGGTTATGTTGATGTAGGACTCGTTTTACTGTGGATAAAGTTACTTTTGTACCCATTTCCTCCAGCATCTTCACAAGGTCCTTTGCTGTTGTTCTGCGATTGATTTGCACTTTTCACACAAAAGTACATTCATCTGTAGGAAACAGAACGCGCCACCCTCCTGAGAGCGGTAATGACGGCTGCGTGGTCCCATGGTGTTTATACTTGCATACTATTGTTTGTACAGATGAATGTGGTCCCTTCAGGCATTTGGAAATTGCTACCAAGGATGAACCAGACTTGTGGAGGTCTACAATTTTTTTTCTGGGGTCTTGGCTGATTTCTTTTGATTTTCCCATAATGTCAAGCAAAGAGGCACTGAGTTTCAAGGTAGCCTTGAAATACATCCACAGGTGCACCTCCAATTGACTCAAATGATGTCAATTAGCCTATCAGAAGGTTCTAAAGCCATTACATCATTCTTTGGAATTTTCCAAGCTGTTTAAAGGCACAATCAAGTTAGTGTATGTAAAACTTCTGACCCACTGGAATTGTGATACAATTATAAGTGAAATAATCTGTCTGTTAACAATTGTTGGAAAAATGACTTGTGTCATGCACAAAGTAAATGTCCTAACCAACTTGCCAAAACTATAGTTGTTTGTTAACAAGAAATGTGTGGATTGGTTGAAAAACAAGTTTTAATGACTCCAACCTAAGTGTATGTAAACATCAGACTTCAACTGTACCTCTCTCCATCCCTTTGGTTGCACTAGTGAAAATCCTCTCACCCAAAATCATGACATTCAAGCAACTCACTTTTCATATTGCAATTTGAAAATCTAGGGGAAAGTGAGAAAATGAGTTTGCAACCATACAATTTGTCAGCCTTTAAAAGTGTTGCATAGAGATCAAAGTCAAATGGACCCCAACAACAGAGAGGAGACAAGGTGAGGGTTTAAAATTAAACAACCCTCTCAATTCAATTTCAAAGGGCTTTATTGGAATGGGAAACATATGTTTATATTGACAAAGCAAGTGAAATAGATAATAAACATAAGTGAAATAAACTATAAAAAATGTACAGAAAACATTACAATCACAAAAGTTCCAAAAGAATAAAGACATTTCGAATGTCATTGTCACGCCTTGGTCTTAGTGTTTTGTGTTTTCGTTATATATTTGGTCAGGCCAGGGTGTGACAGGGGTTTATGTTGTTGTAATTCGTATTGGGGTTTGTAGTATTTGGGATCGCGGCTGATTAGGGGTGTTGTATAGGCTTGGCTGCCTGAGGCGGTTCTCAATCAGCTGTCAGGTGATTCTCGTTGCCTCTGATTGGGAACCGTATTTAGGTAGCCTGAGTTTCACTTTGTATTTCGTGGGTGATTGTTCCTGTCTCTGTGTAGTGTTCACCAGATAGGCTGTATTAGGTTTCACGTTCCGTGAGTTTTTTTTGTATTTATCGTTATTTCATGTACCGTAATTTTTTTCATTAAAATCATGATTAACCACCACGCTGCATTTCGGTCCGACTCTCTCTCAACAAACGAAGAACGCCGTTACAGAATCACCCACCACACACGGACCGAGCAGCGTGGAAACAGGCATCGACCGCAGGAAAAACGAAAGGAGGAATGGACATGGGAAGACGTATTGGATGGCAAAGGTTGTTACACTTGGGAGGAGATACCGGCTGGAAGAGATCGCCTCCCATGGGAACAGGTGGAGGCAGCCGGAGATAAGAGCCGACGATACGAGGGAACACGGTTGGAAAGGAAACCCGAAAAGCAGCCCCAAAAATGTATTGGGGGGGGGCTCAGAGGGAGAGTGGCTGAGTCGGGTGTCAGACCTGAGCCAACTCTCCCTGCTAATCGTGAAGAGCAGTTGCAGTGGGAGAGGCTGCATCACTTGGAGAATTGGACATGGGAGGAGGAACTGGACGGAAAAGGACCCTGGGCTCAGCCTGGAGAATATCGCCGTCCCAAGGAAGAACTAGAGGCGGCTAAAGCAGAGAGGCGCTGGTATGAGGAGGCAGCACGGCGACGCGGATGGAAGCCTGAGAGTCGGCCCCAAAAATGTATTGGGGGGGGGCTTACAGGGAGTATGGCTATGCCAGGTAGGAGACCTGCGCAAACTCCCTGTGCTTACCGAGGGGCTAAAGAGACCGGGCAGGCACCGTGTTATGCTAGTGAGCGCACGGTGTCTCCAGTGCGGGTGCATAGCCCGGTACGGTTCATACCAGCCCTTCGTATTGGCCGGGCTAGAGTGGGCATCGAGCCAGGTAAGCTTGGGCAGGCTCGGTGCTCAAGAGCTCCAGTGCGCCTGCACGGTCCGGTCTATCCAGAGCCACCTCCATACACCAGTCCTCCGGTAGCAGCTCCCCGCACCAGGCTTCCTGTGCGTGTCCTCGCTCCAGTATCACCAGTGCCCGCACCACGCATCAGGCCTACAGTGCGCCTCGCCTCTCCTGCTCTGTCGGAGTCTCCCGCCTGTTCAGCGCAGCCAGCGTTTTCCTCCTCTCCTGCGCTGTCGGAGTCTCCCGCCTGTTCAGCGCTATCAGAGCCTTCCTTCTCTACAGTGCTGCCGGAGCCTCCTGCCTGTTTGAAGCAGCCTGAGCTGCCAGTCTGCAGGGTGCTGCCAGCCTGCATGGAGCAGTTAGAGCTGTCAGTCTGCAAGGAGCTGCCAATCTGCAAGGAGCTGCCAGTCTGCAAGGAGCTGTCAGCCTGCATGGAGCAGTCAGAGCTGTCAGCCTGCATGAAGCAGCCAGAGCTGTCAGTCTGCAAGGAGCTGCCAGTCTGCAAGGAGCTGTCAGTCTACAAGGAGCTGTCAGCCTGCATGGAGCAGTTAGAGCTGTCAGTCTGCATGAAGCAGCCAGAGCTGTCAGTCTGCAAGGAGCTGTCAGCCTGCATGGAGCAGTCAGAGCTGTCAGTCTGCAAGGAGCTGTCAGCCTGCATGGAGCAGTCAGAGCTGTCAGTCTGCATGGAGCTGCCAGTCTGCATGAAGCAGCCAGAGCTGTCAGTCTGCAAGGAGTGGCCAGTCTGCATGAAGCAGCCTGAGCTGCCAGTCTGCAGGGTGCTGCCAGCCCGCATGGAGCAGTTAGAGCTGTCAGTCTGCAAGGAGCTGCCAATCTGCAAGGAGTTGCCAGTCTGCAAGGAGCTGTCAGCCTGCATGGAGCAGTCAGAGCTGTCAGCCTGCATGAAGCAGCCAGAGCTGTCAGTCTGCAAGGAGCTGCCAGTCTGCAAGGAGCTGTCAGTCTACAAGGAGCTGTCAGCCTGCATGGAGCAGTTAGAGCTGTCAGTCTGCATGAAGCAGCCAGAGCTGTCAGTCTGCAAGGAGCTGTCAGCCTGCATGGAGCAGTCAGAGCTGTCAGTCTGCAAGGAGCTGTCAGCCTGCATGGAGCAGTCAGAGATGTCAGTCTGCATGGAGCTGCCAGTCTGCATGAAGCAGCCAGAGCTGTCAGTCTGCAAGGAGCTGCCAGTCTGCAAGGAGCTGCCAGTCTGCAAGGAGCTGACAGTCTGCAAGGAGCTGTCAGTCTGCAAGGAGCTGTCAGCCTGCATGGAGCAGTCAGAGCTGCCAGTCTGCAGGGAGCCGTCAGTCTGCAAGGAGCTGTCAGTCTGCAAGGAGCTGTCAGCCTGCATGGAGCAGTCAGCCTGCATGGAGCAGTCAGAGCTGTCAGTCTGCAAAGAGCTGCCAGTCTGCAAGGAGCTGTCAGCCTGCATGGAGCAGTCAGAGCTGTCAGTCTGCATAGAGCAGCTAGATCCGCCAGTCAACCAGAATCTTCCAGATCTGCTAGTCAACCAGAATCTTCCAGATCTGCTAGTCAACCTGAATCTTCCAGATCCGCCAGCCAGCCAGGATCTACCGGAGCCTACTACCTACCTGAGCTTCATCTCAGTACTGGGCTTCCTCTCAGTACTGGGCTTCCCCTCAGTTCTGGGCTGCCCCTCAGTTCCGGGCTGCCCCTCAGTTCCGGGCTGCCCCTCAGTTCCGGGCTGCCCCTCAGTCCCGAGCTGCCCCTCAGTCCCGAGCTGCCTCAGTCCCGAGCTGCCCCTCAGTCCCGAGCTGCCCCTCAGTCCCGAGCTGCCCCTCAGTCCCGAGCTGTCCCTCAGTCCCGAGATGCCCCTCAGTCACGAGCTGCTCCTCAGTTCTGTGGAGTTCTGGGTGAGGACTATTAGGCCATGGTCGGCGGCGGGGGTGGATTATCCCAGGACGCGAAGGGGAGGAACTAGGACATTAATGAAGTGGGGTCCACGTCCCGAGCCGGAGCCGCCACCAATGACAGACGCCCACCCGGACCCTCCCTATATGGTTTTGAGGTGCGTCCGGGAGTCCGCACCTTGGGGGGGGGGGGGGTTCTGTCACGCCTTGGTCTTAGTGTTTTGTGTTTTCGTTATATATTTGGTCAGGTCAGGGTGTGACAGGGGTTTATGTTGTTGTAATTCGTATTGGGGTTTGTAGTATTTGGGATCGCGGCTGATTAGGGGTGTTGTATAGGCTTGGCTGCCTGAGGCGGTTCTCAATCAGCTGTCAGATGATTCTCGTTGCCTCTGATTGGGAACCGTATTTAGGTAGCCTGAGTTTCACTTTGTATTTCGTGGGTGATTGTTCCTGTCTCTGTGTAGTGTTCACCAGATAGGCTGTATTTCACGGCTTATTTCATGTACCGTCATTTTTTTCATTAAAATCATGATTAACCACCACACTGCATTTCGGTCCGACTCTCTCTCAACAAACGAAGAACGCCGTTACAGTCATATTATGTCTTTATACAGTGTTGTAATGATGTGCAAATAGTTCAAGTATTTGTACACCTCTCTCTCTCCAAATGTCAAGAGGTAATTACCAACCAATTCTGTCCCGCTGGTTCCGTCTCCTCCACATCCTCTTTTACAACCCCCCTCCCTCTCCTCTTTCTCCTACCAATAACATTTCAACAAGTCTGGATCAGAACTAATACTCCTGGAAACCTAATACTGTGTATTCTACCAACCCCCAAAATTCAACCCAAAACATGAATCTATGTTGTTTGCAGGAGTTCACAATATAGACAATAGGGTGCCACTTGGACATAGCCTATGAGGCTAAGAGGCCCAGTTGAGGACTGAGTTAGATAAAAGAGAGGAGAAGGTCCTCTGAAAAAAATGTGAGGACATCTAGTCCCTGTTGTTATGACGACCAGTATCCTTTCAAATCTCTTGATTGTTCATGTTTCCCCTGAATGCGTTCTCATTTTACAGGACATAATCACAGAGGCGCAATTGAGGGTAACAGTCATTCCCAATGTATGAATGTGTCTTTGTGTCTTCATAGGGCAAATTCCATTTCAATTCAGATGATGTGATGATTGAAATTCTATTCAAGAATTGAAAAAAAAAGCCTAAACAAATATTATTTTCGTGAATTCATGAATTTTATTTAAATTATTGGATGACCTGAACTGAATGATTTAAAACGGAGCTGAGTGTAATGAATATTGCTACATTAATTATGCACTCCATATGGCCATTTTGTGTTGAGAAATGTTAGTAACTGGTGGAAACATTGAATAAATGTAATTTAATAAAAACAACAAGATTAGTACCAACATATTGATATAGCTTTTAGAAACAGAGCTAACTGGTTAGTAGTAATTTATTAATATTTAATATTCAAATGTATTTATATTGAGTTCAAGACAAAAGTCAAGCTTAAGCACAGGATAGGATGTCGTAGTAGCGCCATCTAGTGTTGAATGTGATTTTCTGATTCCAATTTCATATTAGTGCGGAACATAAGACTTTGTAGTCTTTTACATCCACCCGGACGACTGCATCAGTCACAACATGGCGAACCACCTTCGTTTCGTTGCTCGGACGGTGATGGTCCAAGAGGGCAATATCGATGCAGCTTACAAGGCTCTAAATAGGTATCGTATATCCACATGTAATTTTAAGTTACTGAGATAACTAATGTTAGCCATTCTAAGTCGGTTTATTATTTGAACATCGTCGTTCAAACGTAGCTAACTTGATCAATGTCATTCCGACATGACTTCCGGTGTAGACAGAATCCATAAGGTAAACGTTGAATTTGGCCATTGTCCTTTAAACCCAGGAAGCAGACATTCAACTCGCCGTTCGCCAGTTTTTCAAGCTTAAATGTCAAAATCCATTCGGTAGGCTACTTACCAAAGGACGGACGATAGTTGCTCATCTTAAAAATATGTCTACGTGACCAATACAATTGGATTTAGGTATGTGGAGACACATTGTACAATATGAGGATGAAATTATAGTCCTAAAAAATCTTTCCAGTTTCACTGACTCGCCCAATGATGTGCAACTCACTCAACTGCGATGGCCGATGCCTGGCGAAAGCCTGTCTCTCTCGTTTTACTTAGGAAAAACAATGCTCTTCACTCAATAGGCCTATTTGGAAGATGATACACTACATGGTCAAAGGTATGTTATGTGGACACCCCTTCAAATTAGTGGATTCAACTATTTCAGCCACACTCGTTGCTGACAAGTGTATAAAATCTAGCACACAGCCATAGACAAATATTGGCACTAGAATGGCATCATGAAATGGGTTTCCATGGCCAAGCAGCCGCACAGAAGCCTAAGATCACCATGCGCAATGCCAAGTATCGGCTAGAGTGTGGTTTGAAGCTTGCCGCCATTGGACTCTGGAGCAGTGGAAACCTGTTCTCTGAATCACGCTTCACCATCTGGCAGTCCGACAACTGATTCTAGGTTTTACAGATGCCAGGAGACCGCTACCTGCGCGAATACAAAGTACCAACTGTAAAGTTTGGTGGAGGAGGAATAATGAAATGGGGATGTTTTTCATGGTCCGGGCTAGGCCCCTTAGTCCAGTGAAGGGAAATCTTAACGCTGCAGCATACAATGACATTCTAGACAATTCTGTGCTTCCAACTTTGTGGAAACAGTTTGGGGAAGGCCCTTCCTGTTTCAGCATGACAAAGCGAGGGCCATACAGAAATGGTTTGTCGAGATCGGTGTGGAAGAACTTAACTGACCTGCACAGAGCCCTGACCTCAACCCCATCAAACACCTTTGGGATGAATTGGAACGCTGACTGCGAAGCCAGGCCTAATCACCCAACATCAGTGCCTTACCTCATTAATGCTCTTGTGGCTGAATGGAAGCAAGTCCCTGCAGCAATGTTCCAACATCTAGTGAAAAGTCTTCCCAGAAGAGTGGAGGTTGTTCTAGCAGCAAAGGGGAGATCAACTCCATATTAATACATTTGGAATGAGATGTTTGACAAGCATGTGTCCACATACTTTTGCTTATGTAGTGAATTTGTTAGCCTACTGACAGATATTTGCCTTCACTTTTCAGCAGGAGCCATTTGCTTTCCAATCTGTGTTTCCCCGCGATTATGTGAAACCAGAATGTGACCCCCCCCCCCCCATTTAATCTCTGAACTGCCTCTACGCTAACCCACGCCAACCTGTGTGAGAATGCTATTCATTGACTACAGCTCAGCGTTCAACACAATAGTTCCCTCAAAGCTCATCACTAAGCTAAGGACCCTGGGATGAAACACCTCCTTCTGCAACTGGTGGTCAGTGTAGGTAACAACATATCCGCCACGCTGATCCTCAACACGGGGGCCCCTCATGGGTGCGGCCTAGTCCCCTCCTGTAGTCCCTGTTCACTCATGACTGCATGGCCAGGCACGACTCCAACACCATCATTAAGTTTGCCGATGACACAACAGTGGTAGGCCTGATCACCGACAACGATGAGACAGCCTATAGGAAGGGGGTCAGAGACCTGGCCGTGTGGTGCCAGGACAACAACCTCTCCCTCAACAGGTTCAAGGCAAAGGAGATGATTGTGAACTACAGGAAAAGGAGTACCAAGCACGCCCCCATTCTCATCGACGGGGCTGTAGTGGAGCAGGTTGAGCGCTTCAAGTTCCTTGGCGTCCACATCATCAACAAACGAACATGGTCCAAACACACCACGACAGTCGTGAAGAGGGCACAACAACGCCTATTTCCCCCCCCCCGGGAACTGAAAAGATTCGGCATGGGTCCTCAGATCCTCAAAAGGTTCTAGAGCTGCACCATCGAGCATCCTGTCTGATTGCATCACTGCCTGGTACGGCAACTGCTCGGCCTCCGACCGCAAGGCACTACAGAGGATAGTGCGTACGGCCCAGTACATCACTGGGGCCAAGCTTCCTACCATCCAGGACCTCTATACGAGGAGGTGTCAGAGGAAGGCCCTAAAAATTGTCAGACCCCAGCCATCCTAGTCATAGACTGTTCTCTTTGCTACCACACGGCAAGCGGTACCTGAGTGCCAAGTCAAGGTCTTAGAGGCTTATTAACAGCGTCTACCCCCAAGCCATAAGACTCCTGAGCAGCTTATCAAAGGCCAACTCAGACCCCTCTTACACTGCTGGCTACTCTTTTTATTATCTGTGCAAAGTCACTTTAACTCTACCTACATGTACCTCTGTTACCTCGACTAACCGGTGCCCCCGCACATTGACTCTGTACCGGTACTCCCTGTATATAGCCTTGCTATTGTTATTTTACTGCTGCTGTTAAATTATGTTACTTGTATTTGACATTTTTTACTTCACTCTTATTTTTCTTAACTTCTCAAAGCATTGTTGGTTAAGGGCTTGTAAAGCATGTCACTGTAAGGTCTACGTCTGTTGTATTCTCCGCATGTTACAAATAACATTTGATTTGATGCTGTTCACTGAAAGATTTTCCTGACTGTAGGCATGCTTTGTGATTGGGCTACAACACAATCCATGGCTAGGCAATTGAAGAAAAAAAAAAGCTATAGATTCTGTGGCTAAATGATAGGCCTACTCCTGGTGTAGTGTTCTGAACTGTTGAATTTGTTTCTGAACAGACAGCATACAAATACATTCTTTGGCAAATGTATTTCAATTCATCAGGGGTCATTTCATCAGCGCCTCCAGCACCCTTCCCGACGCTATGCTTCTATAAGGAAGAAAATTAAGTGCATAGCTGGAGAGAGAAGAGTTGCAGGCTCATGTCTATCAGAGCAGAGAGAGGGAGCAACGTCAAATAATGTGAATCTCATTCTAGTTCTGTGAGCGACACGGCCACGCGTTGGAAATGTTGTGCAAACATAAACCCGTGCCGGCCCAACACAATTTTTTTTTTTAAGCGTTGAATATCAGGCACGTTTTCACATTGTTTTTTTTTGCGGGCATGATAATTAGAGGCGGCAACTTGAATGAACTCTGATTGCAATGTAACATTTTTAATAGAAGCAAACCAACCGTCCCAATAATTTTTCATGCCACATGAGGTACCGGATTATGGCAAATGGGTTCTGGAACGAAACAGTCCAAAACGGAGCGCTGCCAGATCCTGTTCTCAAATTAGCGAATTTAAGATTTAACTTGCTACTGTGTTCACGATCACCAAATCAGTATCTCCCAAAATTGCTACCATCGGGGAGGGGCTATTTTCTACTGCTTTCTCTCCCTTCCTGCTTGGTTGCCTACCTTTTCCTAAGCCTCTCCATTCTCTCTTGCATATTAGAAATTCCTATTTTTACCTAAAGCCTGTGGCTTTAACGTTCTGATGCATTGCATTTTAAGACTAGTTAAGTCCTATGATAACCCCCTTATGTCTTATCCATGCATGATGCTGACTAAAAAACAGCCATTTGAGATGTGTGAATATTTCCTACTACTCAGACATTATATTATAAGCCTTTTAATGAGACGTATAATGGCTAACACATCCTCATATCAAAGAATAAAACATTTTACATGGAAGGTATACAGGTATAGGCCTACTTCTAACCCATTTCTCTCTGCTCTCTCATTTTGCACCCTTAAGAGTGCTGTCTGTGGATGGAATTATCGAAACGGTGAAACGAAAGCGCTACTATGAGAAGCCCTGTCGGCGCAGGCAGCGAGAGAACTATGAGAACTGCAAGAGGATCTATCATTCTGAAATGGCCAGGAAGATCTCCTTCATCTCCCGGACTCAGAGACAAGACCCCTGGGTCGGTTCCTAGGTGGAGGGCTATGTTCGTCTGTGTGAAGAGGACCGTTAGGAGTAAGAGCTCACTGAGTTAGTACTACCAAGATGGAAGATCAAGATTTGTATTCCACAATCCAAAGGGTTAGGATTCGTGGCAGACACTTTGAAAAATTGTTTATCGTCAAAATGATATCTTCGGTTTTGAATGGTAATTTTCCCTGTTCATTATAACGCGGCGTGCCAGAGGCGAGCATGTCTATGTCTTGTTTGAGAAATGAAACCTTCATTCTCGTATGAAACCTGACAGTAACTATTTCCATGAAACTATTGTTAACATTTTAGACACAAAGCCAAATTGATGTTTAGCACCTGGATCAAAAGTTGTGGTAATACTGAAGTTAAATAAATTCTCTCATTTATGTAAGTTTGTTTCTAGTACGTTTGTTTCTGAGATTAAATTAACCAATTTAGCTTGCTCACACCACTTATTTTCATTAGTTTTGTGCCATATTGCACTATTTTTGAGGTAAGCCATGTTCTATAAATGAAAGTGTCCTTTATTCAACCTTTTTAGAGTTGTAAAAAAGAATGGCATTTGTTGTGGAATGAACAAACAATTTATCGATAATTTAATTTATAGATTAGGTTGCAAATTGATAACAATATATTCATTTTATCATGTAACATTTTAAAAGGAGAATTTGAACAACAGTGTAATTATGCATGACAGCAGAATATCAGTCTCCTAAGACATTGGTTTAATCCCAAATTGTACCCTATTTCCTATATAGTGCACCCCTTAACGGTCCATTTAAGCCCATTCTTTGCCAGAGATGCATAAACTACGGACGGGTTGTCACAACCACTGGTTTCTCTAAATGGGGGCCCTGCAAATGTGAGCTTGTGCTCTTGCGCCCATAAAAGCATAAGCACTTGCTGCTCTGCAGAGGTTGCTGGCCAGAGCAAATCATCTTGGCATTGTGGAGTAGGGCAATACATGATCTATGATGGATTTGCAAGTTTTTTGGATGGCAGCTGACCTATCTCCAATAGAGAAGTGGCGGAAGTCAGAATCAATGATTTTGGAAAGCGGGCTATAGATAGACCATAATATAAATTGTGGAGACTGTTTAAAAGTTAAATCTACAACATGTTGGCCACTCATTTCAAGCAATGTCTCATGATACACTTGTCTCAAGAAATTGCCTGAAATTCTGATATTCTTATTGTTTCAAATAAAATATTATTGGTTACATACACAGCGCCACTCAGGCACTTCATCTCAGTGCAAGAGGCGTCACTACAGTCCCTGGTTTGAATCCAGGCTGAATCACATCCGGCCGTGAATGGGAGTCCCATAGGGCGGCGCACAATTGGCCCAAAGTCATCCAGGTTTGGCCAGGGTAAGCCGTCATTGTAAATAAGAATTTGTTCTTAAATGACTTGCCTAGTTAAATAAAGGTTAAATACATATTTTTTGCTTATGTTAACATAGGTGTAGCGAAATGCTTATGTTCGCAAATCAAAAGCATTTAAAGAAAATAATTAACAAATATTAGAATGTGTAATCTCAGAGTCCGGAATATAACTAGTGCCTTGACGAGGGGGAAAAAATGATTTAATCTATTTTAGAATAAGGCTGTAATGTAACAAAATGTGGAGAAAGTCCAGGGGTCTGAATACTTTCTGAAGGTACTGTATATGTGTATAGACATTATGGACAGTATATGAGTAGAAAAGGTGTGTGCAGCAGTAATTATATAGGATGAGCCTTAACTAGAATACAGTATATGCATCTGAAGTGGGTAAAAACAGTGTGTAAAATTATATTGTAGTAACCAGTGGTCAATAACTTTGTACATACGGCAGCAGTCTCAAAGGTGCAGGGTTGAGTATCGGATGGTAGCCAGCTAGTAACGGGGACTAAATTCAAGGAAGGTTACTGGGTGGAGGCCAGCTAGTGGTGACTATTTAACAGTCTGGTGGCCTGGAGATAGAAGCTGTTTTTCAGTCTCTCTGTCCCAGCTTTGATGCACCTGTACTGTCTCTAACTTATAGATAGCGGGGTGAACAGGCGGTGGCTCGGTGGACCAAGCCAAATTTCATCAGAGTCCCGAGGTTGAAGAGGTACTGTTAGGCCTTCTTCACCACACTGTCTGTGCATGGACCATTTCAGGTTGTCAGTGATGTGGACGCCGAGGAACTTGGAAGCTTTTCAACCTCTCCACTCCGGCCCAGTCAATGTTTTTCGGGGCATGCTCCCTCTGCTGGTTCCCAAAGTCCATGATCAACTCCTTTGTTTTGTTGACGTTGAGGGAGAGGTTGTCCTCCCTCTAGGCTGTCTTGTCGTCGTTGGTAATCAGGCCTACCACTATTGTCGTCTAAGAACAAAATGATTGATTAGGAGACATGCGTAGCCACTCTGTCATAGGTGAACAGGCAGTACAGGGGGGGGCTAGGCACGCACGCACCCTTGTGGGGACCCCGTGTTGAGGGCCAGCGTAGCGGAGGTGTTGCCTACCTTTAACACCTGGGGTCGGCCCGTCAGGAAGTCCATAACCGAGTTGCACAGGGCAGGGTTCAAACCCTGTGCCACGAGCTTAGTGATGAGCTTGGAGGGCATTATGGTGTTGAAGGCTGAGCTGTAGTTGATGAACAGCATTCTTACGTAGGTTTTCCTCTTGTCCAGGTGGGAGAGGGCAATTGCTTCATCCATGGATCTGTTGGGGCATGATAAAAATTGTAGGGGGTTTAGGGCACAGGTGTCAAACTCATTCCGTGGAGGACCAAGAGTCCTCCACGGAGTCTGTTTCGCTACTCCCTTGTACTTGATTGATGAATTAAGTTTGATAGTTAGTAAGGAACTCCACAACTGGTTGTCTAGGGCTTAATTGAAAGAAAGAAAAAGCCTCTCAAAGTACTCCATGATGACGGAAGTGAGTGTTACAGGGCGAGATGAGTCATTTAGTCCAGTTACCTTCACTTTCTTGGGTACAGGGACAATGGTGTACATCTTGAAGAAAGTGGGGACAACACACTGGGATAGAGAGAGATTGAGTATGTCTGTAAACGCTCCATAACAACATTGTGGAAGGACCTCCAAATATAATTGCTTGATTTAATTAGGCCTGTTAATTTCTGGATCAGATGATATGTTTTAGGAATGGTTGGGTCATCCAAACAAATGTCAATGGCTATTATAGGGTATAATTTATCTACACCAGTGGTACCCAAACTTTCTATAGTCCCTACCCCTTCAAACATTCAACATCCAGCTGCGTACCCCCTCTAGCACCAGGGTTAGCGCACTCTCAAATGTTGTTGTCATTGTAAGCCTGCCACACACACACACACACTATAAGATACATTTGTAAAACATACGAATGAGTGTTTTTGTCACAACCCGGCTCATGGGAAGTGACAGAGCTCTTATAGGACCAGGGTACAAATAATAATATAATAATTCATAATTTTGCTCTTTATTTAGCCGTCTTACATATTAAACCTTATTTGTTCATCAAAAATTGTGAATAACTCACCACAGGTTAATGAGAAGGGTGTGCTTGAAAGGATGTTGGGTTGTTTTGGAGAGTCTCAGTCTTAAATCATTTTCCACACACAGTCTGTGCCTGTATTTAGTTTTCATGCTAGTGAGGGCCGAGAATCCACTCTCACATAGGTACGAGGTTGGAAAGGGCATCGGCGTCTTAACAGCACGATTTGCCAAGGCAGGATACTCTGAGCACAGACCAATCCAGTGGATTGGAGGCAGGGCATGAAAGGGATAATGAATCCAGTTGTTTGTGTCGTCTGTTTTGGGAAAGAACCTGCGTAATTGCGTACCCAGCTCACCCAGGTGCTTCGCTATATCACATTTGACATTGTCTGTAAGCTTGAGTTCATTTACACACAAAAAAATGATACAATGATGGAAAGACCTGTGTGTTGTCCTTGTTATTAATGCAGACAGGAAAGAGCTCCAACTTCTTAATCATAGCCTCAATTTTGTCCTGCACATTGAATATAGTTACAGATTCCCTGTAATCCTAGATTCAGATCATTTGGGCGAGAAAAAATATCACCCAGATAGGCCAGTCGTGTGAGAAACTCGTCATCATGCAAGCTGTTGCTTTTATACATGTCTTACTACTCGAAAGTCGTCTTCATTCTTGCAAAAAAAAACTGCAGTGGCTTATTTTTCAAATGGTCATGTTTCGATTCTAAATGTCTGCGCAAGAGTGAAGGTTTCCCGTGAGAGAGGAACGGTTAATGTGATTGGATGTTAATTATTTGACTAGGCTACCTGTATTTGACATTGTTGTTATTTCGCTGAATACAAGATGTTTGAATTTCATTTTTGGCAGTGAAATGAGGATACTCAGGCGAGAAAAAAAACTCGCCCAAATGTACGTATAGCCCGTTGGAAATATAAATGTACTGTTTGAAAATGTGAAGAAAAAAATATATACACTGCTCAAAAAAATAAAGGGAACATTAAAATAACACATCCTAGATCTGAATGAATGAAATATTCTTATTAAATACTTTTTTCTTTACATAGTTGAATGTGCTGACAACAAAATCACACAAATTATCAATGGAAATCAAATTTATCAACCCATGGAGGTCTGGATTTGGAGTCACACTCAAAATTAAAGTGGAAAACCACACTACAGGCTGATCCAACTTTGATGCAATGTCCTTATTAACTTCAAGTCAAAATGAGGCTCAGTAGTCTCTGTGGCCTCCACGTGCCTGTATGACCTCCCTACAACGCCTGGGCATGCTCCTGATGAGGTGGCAGATGGTCTACTGAGGGATCTCCTCCCAGACCTGGACTACAGCATCCGCCAACTCCTGGACAGTCTGTGGTGCAACGTGGCGTTGCACCACAGACTGTCAATGCCTTCCTCTTGCAGGAACTGCTGACACACTCCAGCCACATGAGGTCTAGCATTGTCTTGCATTAGGAGGAACCCAGGGCCAACCGCACCAGCATATGGTCTCACAAGGGGTCTGAGGATCTCATCTCAGTACCTAATGGCAGTCAGGCTACCTCTGGCGAACACATGGAGGGCTGTGCGGCCCTCCTAAAGAAATGCCACCCCACACCATGACTGACCCACCGCCAAACCGGTCATGCTGGAGGATGTTGCAGGCAGCAGAACGTTCTCCACGGCGTCTCCAGACTGTCACGTCTGTCACGTGCTTTCATCTGTGAAGAGCACAGGGCGCCAGTGGCGAATTTGCCAATCTTGGTGTTCTCTGGCAAATGCTGGGCTGTAAAAGCACAACCCCCACCTGTGGACGTCGGGCCCCCATACCACCCTCATGGAGTCTTTCTGACCGTGCAGGATGTTTGAGCAGACACACGCACATTTGTGGCCTGCTGGAGGTCATTTTGCAGGGCTCTGGCAGTGCTCCTCCTTGCACAAAGGCGGAGGTAGCGGTCCTGCTGCTGGGTTGTTGCCCTCCTACGGCCTCCTCCACGTCTCCTGATGTACTGGCCTGTCTCCTGGTCGCTCCTCCATGCTCTGGACACTACACTGACAGACACAGCAAACCTTCTTGCCACAGCTCGCATTCATGTGCCATCCTGGATGAGCTGCGCTATCTGAGCCACCTGTGTGGGTTGTAGACTCCGTCTCATGCTACCACTAGAGTGAAAGCACCGCCAGCATTCAAAAGTGACCAAAACATCAGTCAGGAAGCATAGGAACTGAGAAGTGGCCTGTGGTCCCTACCTGCAGAACCACTGCTTTATTGGGGGTGTCTTGCTAATTGCCTATAATTTCCATCTGTTGTCTATTCCATTTGCACAACAGCATGTGAAATGTATTGTTAATCAGTGTTGCTTCCTTTGATTTCACAGAAGTTTGATTGACTTGGAGTTACATTGTGTTTAAGTGTTCCCTTTATTTTTTTTAGCAGTGTATATTTAAATGTGAATCACATTTTTATTTGGCGTACCCCTGACTGCGTTGTGCTTACCTGGGAAAACATGATCTACTCTAAATCACTCATATCCTTCTTGCTAAAATTGTAATAGTTGCATAATTTCAGTTTGTGACAAAACAAGCAAGCGGAGTGTAGAGAATCATTGTACCGTCTAAACCGCTGTGAAATATATTTTCCATAACATAATATAGTATTTTCAGCTGTTTTGAAGCTGGTGTACAAAACCGAAAGTAATAAAAAAATTAGAAACTTAAGAACGGGGAGCATAGAAAAAAAACACATCAAACAGATCTACAGTTTCTTAGACTTGCTTTCAATGAGAATGACATATTTATAACTAAAATGTCTTATGTGAATTTGGTAAGGTTGTCCAAAACATTACATATTGCAGCTTTAACTAAATGGGGAGTAAACATGCATGACAGTTTTACTAAACTCTGTTTAAATGTGCCTTTTTCAGGACCCTGTCTTCCAAAGATAATTAGTAAAAATAGTAACTTCACAGATCTTCATTGTAAAGGGTTTAAACATTGTTTCCCATGCTTGTTCAATGAACCACAAATAATGAATGAACATGCACTTGTGGAACGGTCGTTAAGACACTAACAACTTACAGACGGTAGGCAATTAAGGTCACAGTTAGGAAAACTTAGGACACTAAAGAGGCCTTTCTACTGACTGAAAAACACCAAACGAGAGAGAACCAGGGTCTCTGCTCATCTGCGTGAACGTGCCTTAGGCATGCTGCAAGGAGGCATGAGGACTGAAGATGTGGCTGGGGCAATAAATTGCAATGTCTGTACTAATGAGACGTCTAAGACAGCGCTACAGGGAGACAGGACTGACACTTTTGATTTTGACACCCCCTTTGTTCAGGGACACATTATTTCATTTACGTTAGTCACGTGTCTGTGGAACTTGTTCAGTGTATGTCTCAGTTGTTGAATCTTGTTATGTTCATACAAATATTTACACATGTTAAGTTTCCTGAAAATAAACACAGTTGACAGTGAGAGGACATTTCTTCTTTTGCTGAGTTTAGTTGGTAGCCACCCTAACTCGACCATTATCCAATTATTTATTGCCCCAGCTCTGGTGCATCATCATCAGGCTGATCCATAGCTGATGACATCAGTTGTTGTCCCGTGTTCTACACAGTGGATTCCGAAACCGTAAGTACCGCCTAATCACTAGCCTTACATTATGATAATGCAGGACACCTCAGCCACACTATTTAAACCGTGTGGTTACTGCCTCGTGTTTTTCCTTGCTGACGATACAGCCACAGCCTTTCCACACGTCTGACACGTGCAGTGAGAGAAAAGCGTGACAAGTAAGTTACTGGGCCAATCAGTATTTATGTAGTCACTGAGTGGTTATATTCTCAACCAATGAGAGCGTTTTTTTACCAAGTGCTAACCAATCGCGGCCGTGCACACAGTTCAGCACGTGTAGCGCATGGTAGCAATTCACATGTTGCCCCTCGCTGTACTGAGCACTGAAAGGTAAACGGAATTTGAAAGGAGGAAACAGTACGGAGACGTTGAGAATAGAGGACTCTTACAACTAGAGCGCGCAATCAACATGGGGGTAGTCATATATATTTTAAAATAAGATCTTATCAGAATTGCAATAGGAGAAGGAAATAACTTGTTGAATATCTGCTATCAATTTGACTGTTTTATTTGATTGTTTTGATATCGGCTTCATCCTAAAAGGTAAGAGATATATCGGCTATAGCCTACTGTGCCTTATGTTTTTCTTTAGAGATGTTTTACCCCAGTCCTATTTAAGCTCGATTTGAACTGTCAAATGTGCTCTGTTGGTTACAATAATTAAGCAAATAGTAAAATCATTATTGGTTGTGCCTGAAGTATGCGCTGGTTCAGGATCAGCTTTTCCAGCTCTAGCCCGAACCTTCCTTTGGTTAACGCCTCAAACCAACCTGGAATCAGTTCATGGCTTTAGTTCTCTATGTATGTCATCTATATATTATTTAATAACTGAATACAGTAAGTATTTAAAGAAAAGGCATAGGGGATTTATGAGAAGCGTTCAATGAACATTGACAACTTTATAATTCGTGAAACAATGTAGTGTGATGCAGCCTCTGGCCTTTTGTTTCAGGGTAGTCAATTAGTTTGATGTTAAAATGGTCAGATGTTTGAAATGTAACTAATAACTGACATAAAATCCTAGAGCGATACAGCCAAATCCCACTGGACAGGGTGCGTCACCCCTCCACACAGCACACGATCACATGTATAGATAGCAACGCAACAGCTCGTGGAGTTTGAACCAATATCAGTGACTAACAGCATTCCTTCTTGAATATTTATTAGGGGACACACCTACTAGTATTCTGGAACGTGACGTGAAACCCATGAATTTGCGTTGTTATTGTTTTTGATTTGTTATTGTTTTTTTATTGATCGTTTTAAAACATTTAAATTGTGATATAGGTATGTCTATGACTGTCATTTTGTTAAAGGGGGGGTTTACTACATGCCAGACTTGTTGTAATGCCTAGGTCACCGTTAACTCTACATCAGCTATTACTAATTGTAATATCCCTTGGGACTGACCTGGTATGTTCTCTCTCTCCAGGGATGCATTTGTTGAGCATGTCCACCAAATGGCCGTCCTACGACTCCCGCTCCTCCACCCCCAGCTTCCTCCTCAGCGAGAGCGACGTGACGGAGGACGAGGCAGACATTGATGTCTTCACCTCCGAAAGCGAGGGAGATAGCTCAGGGGGTGGCAAGACCTGCTCAGTAACATTCCCCCTGGCCGGGGGTGGCGAGGCAGCCCCTAGGTTACACTGGTCCATGGCTGGGAGTGGACAAGCGGAATGCTTTCCCCACACCAACATCTACCCATCCATGGTGGCTTCCTCTTGCAGTGCTGCATTCTGCACAAAGGAAAGCACAGAGGAGACCACACAAGGAGACCTGGCCTTTGCTCAGAAAGTGAGTTTAAAAAATAAAAAAAAAGACTGATTTAAACATACTTTGTTACTGATTTTCTCACCCAGGGACATTATCAGACAGAAGATATTGATGTTTTCTGTTTCCCTTCTCTCTCCTAGTGTTCAGAGCTACAAAAGTTTATCAGACCCCTGTTGGAGCTTCTGAATGGACTCAAGACGGGGAGATTTGAGAGAGGTCTTAGCAGTTTCCAGTCGAGCGTTGCCATCGACAGACTACAGAGGATCCTGGGTATTCTTCAGAAACCTGACATGGGGTAAGCAAACCATCATGTGTATAGCGAGCAGGAACTTATGGTGTAGTCACACATTTACTTTAAGTGTTTCATGTCGTAACATGTTATTAATGACAGTACTCCTCTTTTTCCAGAGAAAAATTCCTCCGCACCCTCCTGCAGGTAGAGATGATGCTGAAGATGTGGTTCCCCCATGTGACCCCTGTCGCTGCCACCCAGAACCCCACACCCAGTCTTCCGCCACGATGGCACCAAAATCAGCTGTGTATGCCAGTCAAAGTGGGTCTCTTACTGCTCTAGCTATCACTGTTTAATATGTAATTGTCATAATGATTCCCACAGCAATCTATAATATGTAAGACTTGTATCTAATTTATGTTTTTCTTCACTCTTGCTCCATCAGAAGCGCAAGCTTAGCTGGTTGGACTCTGATTTCCCCAGTGCCGCCCCACCCAGCTGCAAGCGCCTGCAGTGTGAGGACAACTACCAGGAAGTGACCTCACAAGACTTTAGCCTTTTGAGCACAGACACTTATAGCCCGTCATGTCTGACTGTCAGCAGGAGAAGAAAGGGAAATAAGAGGCTTGAAATTTCACCTTGCTCTGCATGTGGTAGCCCAGCCACACAAGACAGCCGTGTCTCCTCCACCCATCTGGTCTTTCACTCACATCAGCTCTCCCTCCATGGACATCAGCCACGGAGGTGCCACAGCGGGCCTGGCACAGTGAAGACACAGACCAATATTACATCAGTGGGAATCCAAAGGAGGAGTCAATCTATCCCCACATTACTAAGGTCTATGAAACAAGAGCCGGAGTAGAAGCACAGACACATAAAAGTGGACATAAAACTGAACGCTGAACTCATTGCACCTTTTTTTTAACCATCTTTCATCCACTTTTGTCTGTGTTGGAGAGTTCTTTTTGAATTTTTTTTAACTGAAATTTACCTGGGAATATTTTTTATGGTTGATATGATAAAGCAGTCTTTAGTAATAAATAAAACATATATATATATATGTATGTATGTTACATTTTTATTTTATTTTAGACTTGTCAACAAAAATAGACATACAGTCCAATCACATTAAATATACCATACACTGAAAAAAGATTGACCTCTAACCTAACATCAACTCACAGGTATGATAAAGTTATCAATAGTAGTACATCTTAAAACACGGACAATACAATGAAAAACAATACAAGAACCTGTTAATCCTTTAGCTGATGCAGCACAGTGAAAAAAGGCAGCTGGATGTATAAGGCTTGCTATACCACCTCATTGATTGTAAACCATGCCATACAACTGGCACTAAACCAAAGCCATTTATTTATTACACAGTTTAATGTAACTATTGACTAAATCCACCTCAGCATGAATACTAACTACACCAGTAGCATACAACTGGAATAAAGGCAACTATTAAAAACTACAAAAGAGGAGAAATAACAACTATGTTATTGTATTTCTCATAAAATAGGTCTGTTGGAATGGGTCTGTTCTGAAAAACCTGGATGCAGACTAGAGCCAGGGATTCCCTATTACATTCTAATTGGCTTTATAACTTTATTTATTTGATAGTATACATTTATCATCTTTTTACCTTTAACTGGGCAAGTCAGTTAAGAGCAGAACGACAGATTTGTACCTTGTTAAGAGGCGCAGTACGATAGATTTGTACCTTGTCAGCTCGGGGGCAACCTTCCGGTTACTAGTCCAACACTCTAACCACTAGGCTACCCTGCCACCCCTTTACTTTTTGATACATTTGATGTCAGGTTTATTCTTCTATGGTGTGAAAATACAAATATTTTGAGGAATACACTGCCCAAAAGCGATTTGCACATGGGTATTTTACTTTTTACATTTATTGATAAATGTTACTATTGTGATGATGCAAAACACCTACTTTTTAATCTATCTTCTAGGAAGGTTTCTATTAGATTGGGAGAAAATCCCCCAAAAATATTTCATTAGGCCATTTGAACCACAATGTTTTTGCTTAGCAAATATCATTCATGTTGAATGCCACTTTATCCCTGGCCACTTTCAGAGAGTCTCTCTTGAATTGTAACTACCTCGATGGGAGTAGGCAGGAAACCAAGAATAACTGGGTACTGTCTTGATCTACCAATTTAAAGAAGATTTCTGGATAAAAACGAATACAGACAACTGAAGCTGGTAGTATGTGTTATTGTTCCTAACCATGCCGAGGAAGGCCCAGATCGTGGACAGCATAGGAGAGAGATCACTGCAGTTTTAAACACAGGTAACTGTGTTGAGGCAATGCACAACCCTTCCTAAAAGCTGGTCATACATCAGCCAATTGTGGAGTTGTTTATTTAGATATTTCCCGTGAGGAAATATTGCAATTTCATGTGATGTTTTTGGTGTATGTAGCCTAATACTCCTGCTTAATTAATCGTGTCCCGTGTGGCTCAGTTGGTAGAGCATGGTGCTTGCAACGCCTGGAGAAGCGTGTCTGTTAAATGACTAAAGTGTTACATTAAAAAAAATCGAAATAAAATGTACATTTCCAAATAAATAGGGCCTATGTTTTGGACATTTTCTCTGTTTATCAAAAGAGGACAAATGGTTAGGCTGAGAAGGATACTTCGCTGTTTTATGTTATCTTCCTTTATTCAAGCCATTTCCTTTGCCTCTTTTCTTCCTACCTTTTACCCAACACCCTCCATCACATTTTTGGGTTGGACATAATATAATTGTTTTTTGGTTACACACAATGTACTTGTGCATAATATTTTATATAAAATAGTTTGAGACCTATATTGTTTTTGATAAATTGTACCCTTTTTGCTAAAATAAAGTAACGTGTTGGTTCATCAGAACTTGACGTCTGACACATACATTCAAATTATTTCCCCGAACATCTGAGCTGATGTAGAATTGATTGTGGCCCTGCTAAATGAGAGTTCAGGTAGGCCTCCGCGCTACAGCAAGAAAGTAGAAGGGGTGCTTGACAACAATGACAAAAATACAACAAAATAGCCTACCAAGAAAAACTTCCAAAAGGACAACTGGTAATTTGAGGCAGGAAGGAGTTGGGAGTACTCAACAAAAAATGCAGAGATACATTTCTTATTTGCTGAAGCTTTATTCCATTGTTAGGATGAGTGCAGGTGACTGATGTCAAGCTGTCAGTCACCTGTACTCGTCCTACTTCTTTCAGAGGAAGACATCAGTTGAAGCGTCAGTCACCTGTACTCATCTCAACGATGGATTAAAGGGGCAATCTGCAGATGCTATATTTGGGGATTTATAAATGAATTATATATACCCATTGATTCTTGAAGAATGTAACTTTTAAATGCCTCATGGGCTTTACACCCCATCAGAACCTAAAATATAAGCTTGTTTTAAACCAATGTTTGTACTCCAGTAAATTACTCCAGTATATTGTTTCAACTGTGGATAGGCAATTTAAAGCCTGAGCAAATCTACAGTATCCAGCTGCAGTCCTGCAGCATGGCCTGTCACTAAAAGTGTCCTTTCACTTAAACCCTATACTATTAACTAGCTACTAGCTATTTTTCCTTTCCTCCTTTCCTAGTTCTCTTTCTTCCTTTCCCTTCCTAGCCCCTTTCCTCCTATCCTTTCTGACCTTCCATTCCTCCTCTCCTAGCAAAATTCCCTTTCCTCCTTTAATAGCTTACTTCCCTACTATCCCTTTTCTTATTTGCTTTCCTAGCTTCCTTTCCTCTTCTCCTAGCCCCCTTTCATCTTTTCTTTCATAGTTCTCTTTCCTACTTTCATTTCCTAACCTCCTTTCCTAGCTCAGTTTCCTCATTCCTTTCATAGCTCCCTTTCCTTTCCTTGTTTTCTAGGTCCCTTACCTTAGCTCCTTTCCTAACTCCTTTCATAGCTTTTTGATTAGATTTTTTTTTCAAATACAACCACACATGTGGATACAGTATAATGCCATTAAAATCATTGACGATGACAGAAAAACGATTATTATCCATTGTGGAAAGAAGGAAAAGACATTAAGAAAAGGAGGAGAGGAAGACAGGAAAGGAGGAAACTAAGCTAGGATAGGCAGAAAGGAAAGGGAGTATGGAATGCCAAGAAGGGGAGGAAAGGAAGCTAGGAAGGAAGGAAAGGAAAGGGAGCTAGGAAAGGATGTGAGGAAAGGAAATGAGGGGAGGAAAATTAGGAAAGGAGGAAATTAAAGGAAGCTAGAAAAGGAGGAAAGGAAAGGGAGTTTTAGCAAAGTTGATAGACTTTTCTCATTTGCGCAACAGGCTACCCTCCACTCACTCTCCTCTGTGGGCCTCCTTGAGTTCAGGCCTCCCCCTGATAGAGTATGAACATGTCGGTTGGGGGCCCCTCCAGATTGCATGTGGCAAAATGTGTATAATAGCATGAGATTAGCTACAAAACTGTACATTGTTCTGTCTGCCCATGGCAAAAGTGTAGAATTGCAGGAAGTTGGCTGTTTTCCGGGTGGTGGGGCCTCCTGAAGGTAGATTCCCTGCGGCCTGTGTGCGGTTTTAGTGACATACAATGATGAGCTGGAGGACTGCAGCTATTTAGCCACAGGGTGGCACTACATTCACATTAGTCCGTTTTTAGGTTTCTTGTAACGACCAACCAACTATAATAAGACAGAAACTCGATAAATTCCTTTGTTGCTCAATTTGTTGAAATAAAAGCAAGGACATTAATAAATACTATCCTTAGTAAATACTGAAATAACTTTATGTACTGTTAAAACAATAGCAACTGATTTATGCATACAACCAGCGCTGCACCATACTTTTTTATAACTAACCAAAAATAGACCAGGCCCTGTCGTTGGAGGGGCACAGGGTCTGAGCAAGCGAATCGAGGAACCCGGGAGAAAGAGAGCACGCTTGTTTGAAATGGAAAAACGTTGCGGCAGCAATTGATAAAGAATAACATCAAGACGAAGCAGCTGCTTCCTGGGAGTTCGTGCTGATCGTACGGAGATTGTGACAGCCGGTTAAATGGCATCCCTTGACAAGGCAAGAACATGTACACTACAGTTTCACATTTTTACTACATCTACTAATTCAAGGGTTTCAATTTATTTGTACTATTTTCTACATTGAGCAATGGACATTAGACCGGTGGAAATTTGTCCTTTGGTCTGAGTCCAAATTGGAGATTTTTGGTTCCAGCCGTCTTTGTGAGGCAGTGTGGGTGAATGGATGATCTCCACACGTGTATTTCCCACGTAAAGCATGAAGGAGGAGGTGTTATGGTGTGGGGGTGCTTTGCTGATGACACTCTGTTATTTATTTAGAATTCAAGGCACACTTAACCAGCATGGCTACCACAGCATTCTGCAGCGATATGCCATCCCATCTGGTTTGGGCTTAGTGGGACTATCATTTGTTTTTCAACAGGACAATGACGCCAACACACCTCCAGGCTCTGTAAGGGCTATTTTATCAAGAGGGAGAGTGATGGATTGATGCATCAGATGACCTGGCCTCCACAATCCCCCGACCTCAACCAAATTGAGATGATTTGGGATGAGTGAAGGAAAAGCAGCCAACAAGTGCTCAGCATATGTGGGAACTCCATCAAGACTGTTGGAAAAGCATTCCAGGTGAAGCTGGTTGAGAGAATACCAAGAGTGTGCAAAGCTGTCATCAAGGCAAAGGGTGGCTATTTGAAGAATCTGAAATATAAAACATATTTTGATTTGTTTAACACTTTTTTGGTTTCTACATGAGTCCATATGTGTTATTTCATAGTTTTGATGTCTTCACTATTATTCTACAATGTAGAAAATAGTAAAACATTTATAAAAACTCTTGAATGAGTAGGTGTTCTAAAACTTTTGATCGGTAGTGTATGTCAAGAGAAGTGCAGTATTACCATAAGGAGACTTATACTTGGAATACGGAGGAGGAATTAAGGGAAAATGAGAGGCAGAGGAGGTCTAAGAGAGACAGGGAGGAAGAGCTTGAGTCGATTAAAAATGGTGAGAAAAGGAGAGATGGTTTGTTAAAGAAGAATGGTAGAAATTGTAATCAGAGTGAATTGAAGACAGGAGGAGAAATGGAAGTGAATGAGGGTGAAGTATCGGAGGAAGTAGGTGTGTTGAAGTTCTTGGAGTCCGAGGCTTGCACCGAGGGTGAGTGATGTGAATTGTTTTGCTCCGAGGGCAAGTGATGTGAATTGTTTTGCTCTCAAGAAATGGGTGCCACTGAAAGGAGTGATTACCGGGGTAACGGTAAATGTGAATGCTGACCAACTGAAGGTTAAGATTCCTGGTGTTTGTGATGCTAGTTGTTTGGTGCAACGCAGACAGGGTGGGGTGAGTGGAGATCCCAACAAAGTGATGTTAGGATATATACAGTTGAAGTCAGAAGTTTACATAACCTTAGCCAAATACTCCAAATACTGTTGGAAATGCACAAAGTAGATTGCCAAAACTATAGTTTGTTAACACTTCTTGTCGCACCGATCCCTTTAGCAGGATCATTTTCGTCAACATACGCTGAATTGCAGAGTGACAAATTCAAATTAAATTACTAAAAATATTTAATTTTCATTAAATCACAAGTGCAATATACCAAAACACAGCTTAGCTTGTTGTTAATCCACTTGGCGTGTCATATTTCGAAAAAGCTTTACAGCGAAAGCAAACCAAGCGTTTATGTTAGGACAGCTCTCTCAGCAGACAAAACATTACAAACAGCTAGCAGCAAAGTAGATTTGTCACGAAAGTCAGAAAAGCAATAAAATGAATTGCTTACCTTTGATGATCTTCGGATGTTTGCGCTCACGAGACTCCCAGTTACACAATAAATGTTCGTTTTGTTCGATAAAGATTATTTTTATATCCAAAAAACTCCATTTGGTTTGGCGCGTTTTGTTGAGTAATCCACAGGCTTGTGCAGGTCACGACGGGCAGACGAAAATTCCAAATAGTATCTCTAAAGTTCGTAGAAACATGTCAAACATTTTTTATAATCAATCCTTAGGTTGTTTTTACAACACATTATTGAAAAGGTCTGTGCGAGCAAGAGAGAGAAAAGGCGTGTGCGAGCAAGGAGGCCTGCAAACCTCACTCAGTTACCATGTGGAAGCCATAGGGAAAGGAATCTGGTTGATATCCCTTTAAATGGAGGGAAGGCATGCAATGGAACAGAGAGGTTTCAGAAAAACAGCACTTCCTGGTTGGATTTTCCTCCGGTTTTCGCCTGCAATATCAATTCTGTTATACTCATAGACAATATTCTGACAGTTTTGGAAACCTTAGAGTGTTTTCTATCCTAATCTACCAATTATATGCATATTCTAGCTTCTGGGCCTGAGAAATAGGCAGTTTCATTTGGGTACGTTTTTCATCCAAACATCAAAATACTGCCCCCTAGTCTCAAGAGGTTTGTTAACAAGAAAGGTGTGGAGTGTTTGAAAAACGAGTTTTAATGAGTCCAACCTAAGTGTATGTAAATTTCCGACTTCAACTGTAAGTTATCAGGGCCCTGGACGTTCCGCCACCCTAGGTGAGACAAAAATCTTTCATAAATGCATGTAGGGCCTAGTTTCGCTGGAGCTGTGTAAAATAAGCTTTCGGTCAATGACCCAGCCTTAACGAATTTTGTTTATTTAAATATCAAATTTGATTGTCCAATATACATTTCAGCATTTCTTAATTTTGTGGCCCGCCTAGAGTGACCTCTTTCCTCTGCTGTTGTGCTGCATAACAGTCATCAATGTTTTCTCTCGGTAACTGTCCATGGTCCTGAAATCAAATCAATGATACCCAGAATTTCCACAAACTTCAGAAAGTTCCCATTATTTGGCTCGTTCAGCCTGTCAGTGGTCCCACATAGTGCAATGTTCTGGGTGGCCATTACGCGTATCAAGGCTATGAGCCTCTGCAGCACCTGCTGACAGTGGAGAGTCTCTCCGTCAATAGCCCGTTGGGCTTGGGCATCGATAGTTTGCTTGGACACCAGCCTGATCTCCAGCTCCTTCCACTCTGGAAACTTTCTAGGCTGTCATGCGACTTCTCATAAGAGCTGAGGAGGTGGGACAGATTCTGCAAATCTCTGTAGCTTACTTTTAGCTAAAATTATTTCCACTCACCCCCGGCGGTCTAGTAGCCAATCAGGGGCGCCGGAGGGCGGCAGCCAATTTCCAAAATGTCGCCCCAAATTCCGATGTTACAGGTGTCGAGCTTAAGGGCATGTGACAGTAGTATGTAGGAGGGAGGTTCCTAAGTGTGAGATGTGTTCAGAAGGGCATGAGACAAAGGAATGTGTAGTGTTGGGGGAAGTAGGTACGTGTTAATTGGGAAAGGGGGATACCTCGTCAGTTGTCCAACTGAATGTATTAAACTGAAACGTGTCCTCTGCATTTAACCCAACCCCTCTGAATCAGAGAGGTGCGGGGGCTGCCTTAATCGACATCCACGTCTCCGGTGCCCAGGGAACAGTGTGTTAACTGCCTTGCTCAGATGCAGAACGACAAGTTTTACCTTGTCATCTCGGGGATTCAATCTCGCAACCTTCCAGTTACTGGCCCAACACTCTATCCACTAAGCTACCTGCCACTCCATGGGCGGGGTCCCGTGCAACAGAGGCAGGTTGAGGTTTTCAGGGTTAGACTAGTGCAGAAGTTGTCATGCTGAGCCAGGAAAGAAAGTATAGGAATAGGGATCAAGTGGGAGGGATCCTGAGAGGAGTGGTATGAGTAGTTGATCTGTACCAGTACAGATCCAACAAGTGATATATGTTTCAGTAAGATTGGATTTTTGGCATTTATAGCAATGGTTATCAACTGTACTGCAGGGAATGTCAAGTCACAGAAAATAGAGGTTGTGGTGGGTGCTGCAAAGAGGTATTTGAGTGTGCAAGACTTGACATCATAAGAGTTGCAGGGTGTGTTCCCCTCTTTCCACTGGGATTCTCTGCCTCTAACCCTATTACAGGGGCTGAGTCACTGGCTTGCTGGGGCTCTCTCATGCCGTCCCTGGAGGGGGTGCGTCACCTGAGTGGGTTGATTCACTGTTGTGGTCATCCTGTCTGGGTTGGCGCCCCCCCCCTTGGGTTGTGCCGTGGCGGAGATATTTGTGGGCTATACTCAGCCTTGTCTCAGGATGGTAAGTTGGTGGTTGAAGATATCCCTCTAGTGGTGTGGGGGCTGTGCTTTGGCAAAGTGGGTGGGGTTATATCCTTCCTGTTTGGCCCTGTCCGGGGGTGTCCTCGGATGGGGCCACAGTGTCTCCTGACCCCTCCTGTCTCAGCCTCCAGTATTTATGCTGCAGTAGTTTATGTGTCGGGGGGCTGGGGTCAGTTTGTTATATCTGGAGTACTTCTCCTGTCCTATTCGGTGTCCTGTGTGAATCTAAGTGTGCGTTCTCTAATTCTCTCCTTCTCTCTTTCTTTCTCTCTCTCGGAGGACCTGAGCCCTAGGACCATGCCCCAGGACTACCTGACATGATGACTCCTTGCTGTCCCCAGTCCACCTGGCCATGCTGCTGTTCCAGTTTCAACTGACCTGAGCCCTAGGACCATGCCCCAGGACTACCTGACATGATGACTCCTTGCTGTCCCCAGTCCACCTGGCCATGCTGCTGCTCCAGTTTCAACTTCCACCTGACTGTGCTGCTGCTCCAGTTTCAACTGTTCTGCCTTATTATTATTCGACCATGCTGGTCATTTATGAACATTTGAACATCTTGGCCATGTTCTGTTATAATCTCCACCCGGCACAGCCAGAAGAGGACTGGCCTCCCCACATAGCCTGGTTCCTCTCTAGGTTTCTTCCTAGGTATTGGCCTTTCTAGGGAGTTTTTCCTAGCCACCGTGCTTCTACACCTGCATTGCTTGCTGTTTGGGGTTTTAGGCTGGGTTTCTGTACAGCACTTTGAGATATCAGCTGATGTACGAAGGGCTATATAAATACATTTGATTTGATTTGATTTGTTAAGTGGTGGTGTCTCTTCCTTTCAGGTTGTTGGCCTGAAGTAAGACTAAATATATTTAAGTAGTGGAGTATGGTATATTTTGATATTTTTTTCTGAGTGTAGTGTTTGGTAAGGTATTTGTTTAGTTTTTTTCAAGCAAATCATAAGGGAGTTATACTCCAGTCGAGTAGGTGGCGTAATGCAACAATTATTGGACCTCATCGAAGAAGAATACCCTGTCGTTTCCAACTGGAGCAAATTAATCAAAGTGCGCAGAACAGGCAAGGAGGTGGGCAGAGCCAAGCACGAGCTAGTGAGATCATGTTGGCGCGTTCTAGCATTTATTTGTATATTTCCGTTAGGGAACGCCTACTCTATGAAGTGCGCGTGTGCAATTACTAAATTCCCCCTTGCACTTAAAAAAACTTTGGCAAAGGGTGAAGTCTACAACACGCAGTCCAATCTGTTTGTTACAGATTATAGTTTTGGAAATAGAAATTAAATGAAATGTTTAATCGACGAGACATTTTGTTGAATTTCGCGCCATCTTCTCCTACTGCCGGCCATTGGGCTTTCTCTCATCAACATATTTGGTAGTGAGTGGAATCGACGCCAAACGGATGCTTCACGTTTATACATCCGCTGAAATATCTGGCTCATTGTTTTATGTGTGGCTTGGCAGTGCAAGGCCCGAAGATGGCTGCAGGATCAGGCGCGTCAAGCGGCCAAAGTCGTGGTTTGCCTGTGGCTCTGGAGTCAACTTTGGACCGACGGTTTCAAGGAGTGTCGAACACAATGGAATCAATTCAAGGACTATCAAATTGGTGCATTGAGAACAAGAAATACCACAGCCTTATCGTGCGTTACTGGATTAAATGGTTGAGGAAATGTGAGTTGCTAATGTTAGCTAGCTAACGATAGCTGATTTGCCTGGCTAAGCTTAGCGCTCGTTATATTGCTAGGTTAGTTAATTTTAACTAGGTAACTGTTAGCTGCATACGTTAACGTAAGTAGCTAGCTATGTTTAGCGAATGTTAACAGTATCTAGTTAGTGACATTGTTGCACAACACAGGAATTTCATGTCAAATGTAATCATGTAATGTATCTTTATAGTTAGCTTCTTGGGTAACGTTAAGTAACGCGGGAGTGCGCCTATGTGGAACTAGTTAGTTAAAAAGTTAGCTAATGTTGACTTGCAGTGTCAGTCAGCTATCACTAACTTTACTAGTTGTGATGTCTAGCAAATGTTTTATAACGTGTCTGGTCATTTGTTGACAAACATTGGCTTTATTGAGCAAGTATTCTACGCATAGAATTAACGTTAGTGTTAAGTTTTTAGCTAACGTTAGGTATTATTCTGTTAAGACTGTCAAATTTCTTGAAGCCTTTGCCATCCTTGGTTTAACACCTTAAATCAGTTGGACTTAGATGTGTCAAACAGTAACAATCAAAATACATGCAACTAGCTAGATAAATAGTTCAGTAATTAGCCTACACGTTTATAAAATATACTATGTTATTGAGTTTACTGTAACTTCCTGTTAACTACATGGGAGTTATTGCACAATAAAAATAGGTACGTTTTGAGGAGCAGACTAGCCTACCCCAGGAAATGACCAACTATTTTGGGAGCTTCAGTTGTTGTAGGCCTATAGGGAGTGTATAGTGCTTGTGTACGATAATTGAAGATGCCTGAATGTATTGCTGTTCAGGTCTCCCGGAGACCGGAAATATGCCGTGCTGCTTTTGCTATATGCTTTCCTCTGCTTTTTTTGTTAGTGACAGTGAAGTTTTGGTAGTCCATATTTATGTTATGTGCGTTGTTTTAGAAACTTTTTTTATATATATTTTTTAAAGAGTATAGTTATTAGTAATGTATGCCTAACATGCAGACCAGACAGCTCGCAGGCATTTTGATTTTGTCCTCCAACTCCAATCAGGACTAACAGGTTGAAAAATCACAAAGTCTGAACCAACTATATTAATTTGGGGACAGGTTGATAACCAAACATTTATGGTAACAGCTAGCTTGCTGTTGCTAGATAATTTATCATAGGATATAAACATTGGGTTGTTATTTTATCTGAAATGCACAAGGACCTCTACTCTGACAATTAATACACAGTTAAATCTGATTTTAGTTGCTAGTAATCGCTCCTCCTTCGGGCTTCTTCTTTGGACTTTATATGGCGGTTGGCAATCAACTTTAAGGTGCATTACCATTGCTGACTGGCGTGAGGACCTCAGTTCATTTGACCATTACCCATGTGGGTCTATGTGCCTAAAAACCAACGAGGCGATAAGAGAGGCGGGACTTAATAACGTAACTGACCTCACCGCTCGCGTTGCAAAATAAATGTACCCATACATGTTATTCAATCATTGCACCCACACTGCTCACGCGCGTCAACGAGAATCTGCTTAGCCAGGCGCTAAAATAGAACTTGGTTCTATTTGCGATGCGCTGCAAGTCCCGTCTCTCCCATCTCCTCATTGGTTTTTAGGAGCGTATACCCATATGGGTGAATTGAAAGATGAACTGAGGCCCACACTCCAGCCCAGTTTGTAGTGGTAATGCACCTTAAAGTTGGTTGCCAACCGCCATATAAAGTCAGAAGAAGCCTGAAGGAGGAGAGATGACTAGAAACTAACTCGGTTCACCCTTTTATCTGTGGATTAATTGTCGGAGTAGAGGACCTTGTGCATTTCAGGTAAAATAACAACCCAATGTATTTATCCCATGACAAATTAGTTACCAACAGCAAGCTAGCAAGCTAAATTGCCTTAAATGTTTAATGCTTTTCAACCTGTCCCCAAATTAATATAATTGGTTCAGATTTCGTTGACACTTTTCAACCTGAGTGTCCTGATTGTGGGTGGACAAAATCAACATGCTCGCGTGACTGGTCTGGTCAGCATGTAACTTTAAATGACTGTTTGATGCTGTTCATGTGTAGTTTTTAAAGCCGCAATAAGCAGTTGAAACAATAACAAGAATTGTCTCGGCCAATGTTTCTGTAAAAATATGATGGATTTGGCTGGGTAAATGTAACCACTCTCAAATTCATAGACAAAGCTATGGATGAAAGTACTGACCATCCATCATAGCATTAGTTTTGAAGAGGTATAGTTGGTTTACATTTACAAACATGGGAGCTTATATTTTGGGTTCTAATGGGGTATGACCGTTGAACTAAGCCCATTGGGGCTTTTTTATAGGTATTCAAGAATCAATGGGTAGGTCTACATATCATAGATTTATAAGTCCCCAAATTGATGTAGCAACTGCAGGTTGCACCTTTTTTTAAGGTAATTTTCTTTGAGTTAAAAATGTGATTGTGTTGTAATAGGGGATTGTGAGAGTGAACAAGGTACTGCTTGTGAAAGCCTGGGGGGGGGAGACTATTACACACCTCATAATATTTAAATATGTTGGTGGTTGTGAAGGATCCACTGGATGGATTGGTTCATTGTGCTTTATATTCGTCCACTTTACTGTACCATGGTCAATGCTTTTATGCTTTTTATGAATTCACAGCACTACACATGCACTAGATTCAAGCATCACTCAAATTCAACGATGTAATATCCAGTCAGGCGGCGGGCCCTGTGTTTTGCAATGCCAGTTGTGTATAGCAGCCCCTCATTGAGTTCATTGAGGTGTTAAAGCTTAATTAGGCTTATTCTGTGTGCATTGTTCAAAGACAAATGCTGATAGAACCTGAATCAACGGTGATGGGCTTTTATTACGCTGATCGATCATTCATAGGCTACACTAAAGGGCCAAGCCACAGCCGATATGTGCTAAAGGTGTATTGCCGTGCAACTTGGAGAATGGGTCTTTGTGTGATTCCTTCATGGACTTAGTTTAGGAGCAAGTGATTGTTCACTCACTCCAAAATGAATCGCCTGCTAATTACTCCTGTTAGTTTATACCTATTGCCTGAGGAAGAGTACAGTGTTAGGTTGGTATGCCTGGTCTTGTTACTACAGCAGTGAATTAGGTATTTTCACCCAGGCTTAGATAAGTATCAGGATGTTGTTGTGATTGCCTTGGAGGCGGAGCTCTGAGTTTTTCAGCCACCATGATTGTTTGCTGGTGCTCCTGCCTTTTCAGCACCAGAAGCTGATGTTGGCAATGCTTAAAAATGGTATGATGTAGGCTTAAAGGGCGAGTTTGTTTTGCATGGCCTGGTGCCCCGGGTGGTGGAGATTTTACTTAAGGAACCATGTAGGCCTGAAACCCTTAGAGGTTCTTCCATTGGCACTTTGAAACCAACCCAGGTTGGGCTGGACTTGGCCTAGCTCAAGTTGTTTCCACTGCTTCCAGATAATTTATAATTATGTCATGTTGCTAGGTAGCCAAAATGTGACTGCAGCTGGCTTCACTAATGTTGCTAGCTAGCAAGATGTTGAATAATTTAATTCACCCTCACTATACTGTAACTAACATTACCCCATACTCCTGCCAGTACAAGCCAGACTCAGAGCGATGTATTTAGCGTGCTGAAGTGAGCTAGCTAAACGATTAGCGTCTTCGCTAGCATAACATGCTAGCTAACTTAATTCCTACCGGGGTAGGCCGTCATTGTAAATAAGAATTTGTTCTGAACTGACTTGCCTAGTTAAATAGAAATCTCAAGCCCACGTGCTAGTGATAAGCCAGCTAATCTTTATTTCCAGTTCAGCTAACTTGGATTTATTTGCTAACTAACAAGGTTGAACAGTTGAATTATGAACACACCATTCTGTCTGTTTGCAAAGCATGTTAGCCTGTCCACTTTGTTCAGATGTTGAACTCAAGTGGCCTACCTTATTTTTAAGAATGAAAACAAGTTGTATGTTATGGTCATTGCACATTTAATGAAAGACTAGACAGCTAGTATAAGTGTTTGGCTAAAATGCTGCTAGCGGTACCCCAATGCATTGCGTGATAAACTGAGCATATATTTTTGTTCAATATTCATTGATACACTCGTTTTAGTAGTGTCTGCTCTGTGCACAATTTGAGTAGTTGAGACATAAAAAGGGTAACTTATCCTCTATCACAGTCAAAAAATGTCTCGATGTGTTTTGGTATCCATATGACAGATTCTGTTGGACCAAATTCAAATAGCGAGTTGAAACCGCTTGTCAGAGTGAAATATGTGATCTCAACTTTGTTGGAGTGAGAGGCAGGCGTGAGGCTTGTGTGTGTAAACCATAGAGGAAGAGGCGACAAGTGGTCCAAAATAAGTCATGCGTTTCTATGGGCTTATTTTGGACCTAAGCTTGTCGCCTGCCTTCCAGACTTTTGGACAACTGCCTCCCATTGTTAGGGCGGAGACGTGCATCTCGTCATTATATTACAGATCTCTGGCGTAAATGGGATGGTGCGTGGAGAAGAGACCAAAAATACAACAGGAGAGCAAGCGGACATAAACACTCCTAATAAAAAATAAATGCATATACATGCATTTGGAATATCGCAAAAAAATATATTAAAAAAATTTGATAGTGTCTACCTTTTATGGGCGTGACAGAATAAACGTGTTGATGTAGGCTAATAGAGGCTAACTGCCTCCCTCTTTAGCCTATATGACTACCTGTGTTGATGATCTTATCGTGGCTAAGTGCCTTGCCTGGCTGTATGTGACGTCTGAATCACAGTGTTGATGTCATAGTGGCTAATACGGCTGGTAATTGCCAGGGACCTCACGATACTTAGGTGCAACTCAATATTCATGTTTTGTACACTCGGTGTGTGTCTGCTGCAGAGGGACGTGAGAGACCCCCATCACTAGTGGCTACCTGCCTTTATAATGTCACTATAAGTTATTGGTCGTGTTCAAGCGGACCATCGTTGATCACCAGCTTTCAAAGTGTTGCAATATGGTTATAAAAATGGTCCGTCTTGCGACATGTTGACTGCAGCTTTTACTGAGCTTTACAAAAACCATGTGGTCTAAGGTCATACAGTTTGATGAAGTCACCTTCAAGTCGCTTCAGTTGCTTCTCGCCAATTGCAGTATGCAGCCTTGACCTGTATTGTGGTTGACAAATAGTGCCCCCCAATCATTTGTGTGTTTTTGTTTGACCAATGCGAACTTGGCCAAAGACATGACTGAAACAGGAACCAATTTCCACAATTCTAAATAATTCCTCCAGGATTTCGTAGGGATATTTATGCGATATGTGCGGGCAAAAATTCTTGGTATTTTTTTTATGTGGAAATAATGCAGTGATTGGTCAAATGAGCAGGCACTCACATAATATGCAGGGAAGTATTGATTTAGCCAAAAATTGATCGGAATACTGGAGGAACTGTCAATTCCCCTGACTGTTTATACAGTGCCTTCAGAAGGTATTCATACCCTTGACGTTTAGCAAATTTTGTTACAGCCTGGATTCAATTGAGATTTTTTTTGTCGCTAGCCTACACACAGTACCCCATAATGTCAGTGTTTTTACAAATTAATTAAGTTGTTCTGTCTTGAGTCAAGTATTCAACCCCTTTTATGGCAAGCCTAAATAATGTAAGTCCAGGAGTATAAATGTGCTTACCAAGTCACAAGTTCCATGGACTCTCAGTGTGCAATAATAGTGTTTTAAAGTGGAACTGACAGTTTTAACAACTTTGCAGGTATGAAACAGACAATCATATCAGTCAAAAAAAATCCCAGTTTATGCTTCAAAACCAACATTTATAAGAGGGTTTTAAAATGCCATTTGGTTAGGTAGCAAGAAATGTAAATTGTTTCGCTAACTAGCGAGCTATGCTGAATTTGAACTGTTATCCACAGTTAGCATATCTTAGTTGTCTATCAAATGTATTTGGCATCGATCAAATGGGTGGGCAGACAAGTTCCCATTGTCAACTTTGGTTGGGACAAGCATGCATTGGTGAGCAAGCTGCAGAAGGACTAGCAGGCTACTATTTCCCCATTTGTTTATCAATTTTAACAGCCAACTAGTTGAACACGTTTGAGAGAGTGTAGCTTATGTTCCCTCGTTTAGATTTTAGCTCATCTCACTCTGGCTAGCATTAGTTGTTAATCTTATTCATGTGCATCGGCAACTGATGGAGAAAGAGCCTACCTTTATTTTTTTTATCAATAGGATTGTGACTTTCTCAAATGTAAGGCTCCTGTGGTGTTTACATATTTGCATAAATCCATTCAGCTGTATTTTGCAGCTTTTGGCAAAGATGCTGTTTAGAAGGCTCTCGTACCTAGACTTAGTGCCCCGGTACTGCTTGCCAATACAGTAGCAAATAAATATGTGACTAGGGTGGCTGGAGTCTTTGACAATTTTTTATGGACTTCCTCTGATGCGTCTAGTACAGTGGTCCTGGATAACAGGAAGCTTGGCCCCAGTGATGTACTGGGCCGTACGCACTACCCTCTGTAGTGCCTTGCGGTCAGAGGCTGAGAAGTTGTCGTACCAGGCAGTGATGCAACCAGATGGTGCAGCTGTAGAACCTTTTGAGGACCCATGCCACATCTTTTCAGTCTCCTGAGGGGGATTAGGCTTTGTCGTGCCCTCTTCATGACTGTCTTGGTGTGCTTGGACCATGTTACTTTGTTGGTGATGTGGACACCAAGGAACTTGAACCTGCTCAACTACAACCCCGTTGATGAGAATTGAGGCATGCTGTGTCTTCCTTTTACCTATTGTCCATAACCATCTCCTTTTGTCTTGATCATATTGAGGGAGAGGTTGTTGTCCTGGCACTACACTGCCAGGTCTCTGACCTCCCTATAGACTGTCTCATTGTTGTTGGTGTTCAGGCCTACCGTTGTAGTCATGGCAAACTTAATGATGGTGTTGGAGTCGTGCCTGGCCATGCAGTAATGAGTGAACGGAATACAGGAAGGGACTGAGCACGCACCCCTGAGGGCCCCCATGTTGAGGATCAGGGTGGCGGATGTGTTGTTGCCTAACCTTACCACCTGGTGGCGGCCCGTACAGGAAGTCCAAGATCCATTTGTAAAGGAAGGTGTTTAGTCCCAGGGTCCTTAGCTTTAGTGATGAGCTTTGAGGGCACTATGGTGTTGAGCTGTAGTCAATGAATAGCATTATCACATAGGTGTTCCTTTTGTCCAGGTGGGAAAGGGCAGTGTGGAGTGCAATAGAGATGGCATCATCTGTGGATCTGTTAGAGCGGTATGCAAATTGGAGTGGGTCTAGGTTTTCCAGGATGAGGCTGTTGATATAAGCAATGACCAGCCTTTCAAAGCACTTCATCGCTGCCGGTAGTCATTTAGGCAGGTTACCTTCGCATTCTTGGGCACAGGGACTATGGTTGAATGCTTGAAACATGTTGTTATTACAAACTCGATCAGGTTGAAAATGTCAGTTGGTCAGTGCATGCTTGGAGTAGACATCCTGGTAATCCGCCTGGCCTTGTGAATATTGACCCTTTAAAGGTCTTACTCACATCAGCTCTCATCTACTCCCTTCACAGAACAGTGCAAACTAGCTCTAACCAGAATAGAAAGAGGTGTGGGAGGCCCCGGTGCATACCTGAGCATGAGGACAAGTACATTAGTGTCTAGTTTGAGAAGTTATCAACTGGCAGCGTCATTAAATAGTACCTGCAAAACACCCGTCTCAACTTCAACAGTGAAGAGGTGACTCTGGGATGCTGGCCTTCTAGGCAGAGGTCCAGTGTCTTTTTTTTGCCCAGGTTAATCTTTTATTGGCCAGTCTAAGAGATGTCCTTTTCTTTGCAACTCTGCCTAGCATCCCGGTTTGCGCTGTTCTGTGAAGGGAGTAGTACACAGCGTTATATGAGATCTTCAGTTTCTTGCCAATATCTCGCATGGAATAGCCTTCATTTCTCAGAGCAAGAACAGACTGAAGAGTTTCCGAATAAAGTTCTTTGTTTCTGGCCATTTTGAGCCTGTAATCGAACCCACAAATGCTGATGCTCCAGATACTCAACTGGTCTGAAGGTCAGTTTTATTGCTTCTTTAATTAGAACAACAGTTTTCAGCTGTGTTAACATAATTGAAAAGTGGTTTTATAATGATCAATTTGCCTTTTTAAAATGATATACTTGGATTAGCTAACACAACGTGCCATCAGAACACAGGAGTGTCGGCCTCTGTACGCCAATGTCAATATTCCATTAAATCTGCCGTTTTCCAGCTACAATAGTCATTTACAACATTAACATTGTCTACACTGTATTTCTGATCCATTTAATGTTATTTTATTGGACAAAAAAATAGCTTTTCTTTAAAAAACAAGGACATTTCTAAGGTGACCCCAAACGTTTGCCCGGTAGTGTATGTACTGTCACTGTGGTGCACTGTCACTTATTGATAAAGCCAGTGACTGATGTGGTGTATACCTCAATGCCATCGGAGAATCCCGTTACATATTCCTGTCTGTGCTAGCAAAATAGTCCTGTAGCTTAGCACCTGCTACATCTGACAACTTTTTTTTATTGATGCTTCCTGCTTTAGTTTTTGCTTGTAAGCAGGACAGGCTAGAATTATGGCGAAATTTGCCAAATGGAGGGCAAGGGAGAATGCGTTCTCATGATTTAAAGTCGCGTGGTTGCTACTGCCTGTAAACCTACAGTTCAAAGTGAAAGATGGCACCCCCGTGTGGCAAATGGCTTTTTAGCATATGCCTAACTGTTGCTCTGATTGGCGTACCTGTCTGGGTAGAATACAGTCCTGGACAGGACAGACGTTTTATTTACTGATGTGTATTAATTGTCCAAACGCACGCCTGCTTTCCCACTATATTGCTATAGAATTTTCACAAATGCCTGACTATACGTAATTCCCGAACGTTCTATGAATTTATGAAAACGCGAAAATGACCATGTCCAAGTGTGCGCTTGTCAGAAAATGTAAAAAAAAAATAAAAAAAAAGGGCTGTTCTTTCTGTGGGTTTATATGAACAGATTTTAAGATTTTGCGTTGAAAATCCTGTCCCACTTTAACATGATTTTTTGAACGACTACTTCATCTCTGTACCCTACACAAGATCCCTCCAGTTGAGCAGTGAATTTGAAACCGATTCAACCACAAAGAAGAGCGAGGTTTTCTAATGCTTACATAGAAGGGCACCTATTGGTAGCGAGGTCAAAATAGAAAAGTAGACACTGCGTATCCTTTTGAGCATGTTGAAGTTATTACTTACACTTTGGATGGTGTATCAATACACCCAGTCATTACAAAGATGCAGAATCAGATTCAAAGATTCAGTTGCCGGAGAGGAAGGAATTCGCTCAGGAATTTCACCATGAGGCCAATGGTGACTTTGAAACAGAGTTTAATGGTTGTAATAGGAGAAAACTGGGAATGGATCAACAACATTGTAGTTACTCCACAGTTCTAACCTAATTGACAGCGTGAAAAGGAACCCTGTACAGAATATAAATATTCCAAAACATGCATCCTGTTTACAACAAGGTACTAAAGTAATACTGCAAAGAATGTGGGAAAGCAATTCACTTTCTGGCCTGAATACATAGTGTTGTGGTGTTAGATTTGCCCCAAACATATTACGGAGTACCACTCCATTATTTTCAAGCATAATAGTGGCTGCATCATGTTATGTGTATGCATGAAAAGAAAAATGGGCAAATGTTGTACAATCCAGGTGTGGAAACCTCTTAGACTTTCCCAGAAAGCCAAAAAGGTGCTTCTATAAATACTTATCATTATGGGGTATAGGTATATAGGTCCATTTATCCTTTTCTATATGCTTTAGATTTGGTTTCAGTCGTTTTAAGTTTAACTGAGTTTTTCCCATCCTGATAAAAAATGTAATATATTTATGAAAATATTTGAATGCTAATGAGACCCTTGAACAAATGTAATCTTGGTTCTTGTGTGAAAATGTAAAAAAAAAAAAAAAATGTTACATTGGCATCATAGACCGTTTGGATTTGTCCTGTATTTGCAATGGTGCAATTGGTGTTATCCAACCATAACAGTATCGGTGACAATGATGCCGTCATCACCTGCTAAATGTATTGTTGGCAAGTTGGGATTAGTTTTGACGAGGGGAAAGCAGGGAAAATAAGCATTGTTTTGTCGTTTTTAAATATTTAGGTCTGTTTTATGCTTTTCACATTTTGTTTTGGAGTGGCTCCAATGACCCTTTGAGGTGTTTGCCCAGAGCCTACTTGGCCTTGGGAAAAACTGTCACTGCCTTTTAGACTGGGGTTCCACTTTCGATCGCCCTAGGCCAGGGTATCTTGGACCCGGTGCAAGGTAAGGCTTCAGGCCTGCATCTGAGTTAAACCTCCCAAAACATGGCGTCAATCCATGCAGGACAGGATGAAGAGTATCCTAGTTGGTACGAAACACAGGAAAGTTACCCTTCGGTTACAAGAAGGCAATGTGCAGGTAACTGACAAAATTAAGGAAAGACTTCAGTATATGATGTGTATATTAATTAAATTGATATCAGGTGGGGTGCATTGTCCTGGCAAGGTTTAGGTCCGCTCAACCCCTTAGAGGGCAAGGTAAACGCCAGTAAATACACAGCCATTCTGAGTGATCATCTTCAACTTATGGTGAAGCATTTCTACACTGATGGGAGTGATCTCTTCCAGGATGACAATGCCCACACCCACAGGGCACGAGGGGTCACTGAATGGTTTGATAAGCATAAAAACAATGTAAACCATATGCCATGGCCGTCTGTCAGCAGATCTCAACCCAATTGAACATTTATGGGAGATTGAGGAGTGGTGCCTGAGACTGCGTTTTCCACCAATGAAACTCCTATTATGGAATTTCTTATGGAACAATGGTGTCGCATCCAGACCATTTTGTTTTTGTTATTTTTTGTTCTTGTGCTTTTACCCCTTTTTTTTCTCTCCCCAATTTCGTAATATCCAATTGGTAGTTAGTCTTGTCCCATCGCTGCAACTCCCCTACGGACTTGGGAGAGGCAACGATCCAGAGCCCTGCCAAGCCGCACTGCTTGAGTTCCAGACACTTGTAGAAAATATGACGAGGCTCATTGAAGCTGTTCTGGTGGCTCGTGGTGGCCCACTGCCCTATTAAGAGACTTTGTTGGTTTTGCCTTTATTTTGGCAGTTACCGGTATAAGCCTAATGCTGTAGTAGTGGCAGTGTCGGGTACTGAAAGGCTAGACATGAAATTGTATAGTATTTTGTTTGTAACTATTTTTACAGTCCCACCACTGTGTGGTTTACAATTCAACTATTTTCTCTCTCCCTCCCCCTTGTTCCTGCTATTTTCTCCTGGCAGCTGAGGCTTCTCATCGGCTCAATTTGTTCTACCTCGCCAACGATGTCATTCAGAACTGTAAGAGGAGAAATGCCATCGTCTACCGTACTGCCTTCGCCGACGTACTCCCCGAGGCCTTCCAACTGGTCAAGTGAGTAAACCACACTGTGTTAGTTGAAGTGGTCCCTAGATGCTGATCATGGGTCGGTTATGCACTAATGGTTAAGGTTAGTATTGAGGGAGAGTTAGCAGATCATAGATGTGTCTTCTAGGGGGGCAAAATGTAGCAGTGAGGGGAAAAGATCTCTTGGGAGTCCTGTTTCTAGAAAACTTGCATAAACACAGTGTTCTAATGTAGGCCTACCTGTAAGGGTAACTTGGGGTATACCGCCACCCTGGGTAACACGCCCCTTGCCCGTACTTCTCACAGAAAGCGCTTCATGTCCAATAAAATTCCCCCAAAACTTTACATTTTTAGAAGAGCAAGAGCAGTAATCTTTTTCATCAAAATTTAGGTCACTCCCCCAAAAATGATTTAGGAGTAGGGTGGTGGTTTACCCCAAGTTACACTACAACAGGCGTGTTACATTTAGCCCCCCTCTCCCCTATCCACTCGAAGTGAATTGCAGAGCGATAATGTGCTTAACCAAGCTGTTGCTATAAACTCCATGTTTTAAAATAGTGCAGTTTGAGGATATTTAGGAGTTGAGAAATAAAGTAGGAATGAAAAGCTGTTTCCCCTGCAACAGCAAGAATTGTTGTGCCTTGACTGCTTGTCAGAATACCTGTTTTCCTCCCTATGGCAGTCGTAACTTGAATACACCCCGAATAATTTTAAATGACTGCAATAAAAACACTGAAACTGTACCTATGGGGAAACTTCAGCCCGGCGCAAGCCACATGGTCAGAGCTAATGTCTACAATGTTTTTGTTTGTCCACCATACAAGTCAATGACTGTGTCTCAAATGGCTTCATATTCCCTTTTTATAGTGCACTACTAAACCAGGGCCCATTTAGCTCTGATCAAAAGTCGAGCACTATACATGCAGTTTATTAGGTACACCACCCCATTCACAAAAATGAATCGCTCCTTCAGACCGTGAGTCACGTGGCCGTGGCTTGCTATATAAAGCAGGCAGACGAGCATTGACAGTGTCTAGGGCAGGCCTGGGCAAGTATTTTCCATGGAGGACCACACTTAGAATATATTTTTACCATCACTGGCCCGAATCGTATTACAGGATTATACATGTGTATGACTTGACTGACATATCTACTGTAAATTAAGTCCAGATATGCTACTTATTTGACTTTTTTAACATGCACAGAAATAAACCACATCCATGGTCTCCTTTTGGTAGGTATTTTCATTATTACATGCAATGAACGACACGAAGGGAAAGGTACACTGCGTTCAGCACCACGGACAGATCTCTTGTTAAAACCTCTTATGGATAGGGGAGACGCTAGCGTCTCAAGTGGCCAATAGCCTCGGGAAATGCAGAGCGCCAAATTCAAATAAAACGCTATAAAACTCAAACTTTCATTAAATCACACATGCAGGATACTCGATTAAAGCTACACTCGTTGTGAATCCAGCCAACATGTCAGATTTTAAAAATGCTTTTCGGCAAAAGCATGAAGCTATTATCTGATAGCATGCACCCACCTGAACCAGTTGTAAACAAAATAACTAGCGTAGCAGGCGCTACACAAAATGCTGAAATATAAAACCTGCATTACCTTTGACGAGCTTCTTTGTTGGCACTCCAATATGTACCATAAACATCACAATTGGTATTTTTTTCCCCGATTTAATTCCGTCCATGTATACCCAAAATGTCCATTTATAAAGCAGGTTTGATCCGGAAAAAAACAGCTTGCCAAAACACGTCCCTACAAAACATTTCAAAAGTTGCCTATAAACTTTGCCAAAATATTTCAAACTACTTTTGTAATACAACTTTAGGTATTTTTAAATGTTAATAATCGATCAAATTGTAGCCTGGGCAATCTGTATTCAATAGAGCAAGTAAACAAAACATGCCCCCTTTTCCCTCTTGCGCAACTTTCAACAGTGTAACGTTGTTCCAGGATGTGCCTCTTCTTCGTTGCACCAATGATTAACTCCAACCCAATTCCAAAGACTGGTGACCATCCTGTGGAAGTCGTAGGAACTGTAAAATGGTCGCTATCAAATATCCCTTGGCAAAGAGAACTGAGGGAACGGTCAGAGGCAAAAACCCCAAAAATTCTGAACCGTTTTTCCTCTGGGTTTTGCCTGCTACATAAGTTCTGTTATAGTCACAGACATGATTGAACCAGTTTTAGAAACTTCAGAGTGTTTTCTATCCACACATACAATCATATGTATATAATATATTCCTGGCATGAGTAGCAGGAAGTTGAAATTGTGCATGCTATTTATCCAAAAGTGGAAATGCTGCCCCCTATCCTTAATTGGTATGCACAAAAACAAAGAGCGCTCAACATTCCATATAAACTACTCAATCAGTGTGAGGAGTGAAGTCTCTGGGCATTGACTAGAGTAGTAAAGTCTGGTATAGTTTGACGTCGCTATGCGCAGGATTGCTGAAAGGTGAGAGTCAGTAAGAGATGATCTGTGCCTTGTTATATTTCATCACTGAAAATGTCTGTTCACTTACATGGTTTGACCCAAACAGTACAAACATCCTCTGAGCATGACTTCTAATCTTTGGTAGTTTTGTTCGAGAGATGCATAGAACCTTGTGAGCGACATTGTTTTGAATAGTTCTCCAATCACTGCATCAGACTGAAGATCGATAAGCTCAAGTTGCAGGTCAGTGGGAGTGTTATCCACGGTGAAGGGAGAGGAAACCAACAGCATGTCATTTTCCAACACTTTGGAATCCTCAAAATGACGAAAGAACTCACCGTTCAAAGCACGCAGCAGGGATGTATACTTCTCCCGCTGGTCGTCTGACAGGGAACAGACTAGTAGTGTCAGTAGTTGGGTGAGATTGTTGGTTTCTACTTGGTGGGTCAGGAGGAGTAATCTTCCCTTGAAGGCTTTGACAAGGCTGTACATCTGATGTGCAAAAAGGTCCTTCTCTTATAGTTTTGAATTCATGAGGGCCATGATGTCCACTGTGAAAGCAAAATCAGCCAACCATGTTTTATCTTGCAGTTGAGGGAGAACCACTTTTTCCGTTCATTTGCAAAAACTCCGCAATCTCCGACTTCAGGTCCCACACCCTTTTAAGCACCTTCGCCAAACTCAGCCGTCTCACCTTTTTGTGGTAGGGGAGATCTGCATGACCCGACTCTGTTGGAAGAGACAGTGAGTCAAACTGCCTGTGGTTGAAAGATTTTGCTCTTATGAGGTTTACCACTTTAGTGACTGTATCCACAACATGGCTCATTTTCAGAACACCTTTACAGAGCACCTCCTGTTGAATAATGCAATGCAGGAAAATCATTTTGTGATCTGGCTTCAGCTCAGCTACTTGATCTTGAATCCTTTTCAAAAGGCCAACATTTTTTCCTGTCAAGTTTGGGCACTCATCAGTGGTCACACTTGATAACTTTTCAAAACTCAGTCCCAGCTTTGCCCCACACTTATTAACCACCTCCAATAAATATTTCCCTGTGGATGTGCTCTTTATTGACTGCACTAAAGCAAGCTCTTCTGTCATTTCAAAGTCTGGGGTTATGCCTTGTAAGAATATCAACAACTGTGCCGTGTCACGTACATCGCTGCTCTCATCCAGGGCCAAGGAGAAATAGGTTAAATCTTTCAACTGTTCCATATTCTCTGCGATGTGCTCAGCAACTGGCTTGCTATGTTTGGCAATTTTGTGGGGCAGTACATAACTAGCTCTCGCAATTCCGTCGTTTGCTGAATGCAGTTTTGTGAAAAGTCCTTGCTGCTTTTGCAACTGAGAAAGCAACTCTTTTTATGCACTTGCCCTCCTTTCAGAAGACCTCATCCTATATTTCTCTGCATGATTTGTCTGGAGGTGTCTGGACAAGTTGTGGTCTTTCAAGACAGCGATGCTATCTTCATACACTAAGCACACAGCTTTCCCTGATACCTCAAATAAATATTTCGATGTCCACACTTGCTGGAACACCCTACATTCATTGTCTACTTCCCTTTTCTTTGAAATCTTTGGAGAAACTCATTTTTGTGTTATTTCTAGATGGCTACTATTTGTAACTGTTAAGTGTGTGTCAGTCACTGTCTGTCCTCGTGCAGTTGTTATTTATACGCTTCTTTTAAAATGTCCCACAAGCGGTGGGAGTTTACGCGCCTTTGTGTAATGCTTTTTCATTGGGCTTTTAATTTGAATAACACACAGTGGGGAGAACAAGTATTTGATACATTGCCAATTTTGCAGGTTTTCCTACTTACAAAGTATGTAGAGGTCTGTAATTTTTATCATAGGTTACACTTCAACTGTGAGAGACAGAATCTAAAACAAAAATCCAGTAAATCACATGATTTTTAAGTAATTAATTAGCATTTTATTGCATGACATAAGTATTTGATACATAGAAAAGCAGAACTTAATATTTGGTACAGAAACCTTTTGTTTGCAATTACAGAGATCATACGTTTCCTGTAGTTCTTGACCAGGTTTGCACACACTGCAGCAGGGATTTTGGCCCACTCCTGCAAACAGACCTTCTCCAGATCCTTCAGGTTTTGGGGCTGACGCTGGGCAATATGGACTTTCAGCTCCCTCCAAAGATTTTCTATTGGGTTCAGGTCTGGAGACTGGCTAGGCCACTCCAGGACCTTGAGATGCTTCTTACGGAGCCACTCCTTAGTTGCCCTGGCTGTGTGTTTCGGGTCATTGTCATGCTGGAAGACCCAGTTGAAGTGTACCTATGATAAAAATTACAGACCTCTGCCGATTTTCCTACTTACAAAGCATGTAATGTATCAAATAATTGTCCTCCCCACTGTACGTCGCAGCATACCTCAACATTGTTGCTGACCAATCCCAATAGAGCATCTTTGGTATGAGAATGGAACGGGCTGTTTGCAGCATGGATGTACCACCGTCAGATCTGCCACAACTGCGTAATGCTATTCCTCCCTACACCTTGTAGAGTTAATCCCCCGAAGAATTTGGGCTGTTCTGGAGGCAAAGGTGGTTCCGACACGGTACTAGATGGGTGTACCTACTACCTAATAAACTGAACACTGAGTGTATAGGAAAAAAGGTTTGATATGCTGGTCAGGGCTACACTGACACTTTACACATCAGTGCAATGTCAGTGATGACCTATTCTGTCTTCTCCTGTCCTGCAGTAATGTCGGAGACTCTAAGGTGATGAAGTCGGTGGACAGGATATTAACCATCTGGGAGGAGAGGAGTGTGTACACAGAGCAGCTTATAGCTGAGCTGAGGTCCAGTCTTGTCAAAGAAGAGTCACCTGCTGCTGTGGAGACACCTAAAGGTGAGTAAATCTGTGCCAAACATGTACCACCAGCGGAGTTCATTGTGATATACTGCTTCTTTTGAATATCATGAAGTATCTTTTGAAATTGCACAAATGTCAAATTTAATTTGGCATCATGTTTATTGTTGTGCAGTTCAATGCTTGTGTGTTATGTTAACATAGTCATTTCTTATGTAATTTCAGTTCCAGTCAACCCTAAGGCTGCTCTTCAATCTAAGATTGTAGCTGAATTTGTCGTAAGTGTCCACGACCCACTGTTCAGGATAGATTATATTTTTCTTTGAATTCTTTGATTGTTTTCTTTTTTTAATCCAATTGTGTATTCAGAAGATTTCAACTGCATATCCTCTTGATACCAAAACCTACCAAATGAACTAACTACTGTACTATGAGAACTGTAAATACTTAAAGTAAATGTTTGTACTCCAAAGCTACTATGTTGAGTTGAAATAGAACCCTGACTGGAATCAGGCCACACAACTGCCAGCCACAAAACTGCTATGTATTGTGGTGTGACTCTGACTGTCCTGTCATGCAGCCCCAGGCTTTCATAGATCACCTCTCTAAGTACCACAGCTCTGTGGAGGAGGTGTCACTGAAGGAGAAACAGCTGGCAGCCATGAGGGTGGACGTTTGCAGCACTGAGGCCCTCAAGAGACTGAAAGGTAACAATAGCCAAAGGTTTTAAGGTTAACACACAACCTGCTGCAAAGTTATCCATGAGCATTGATGCTGTTTGTCCCAAATTGCACCCTAATCCCTATTTAATGCACAACTTTTGACCAGGGCCCACATCCTCCTGAAATGTTGTCAATGAGCATTGGCCCAGTAACTGGAAAAGGCATGAGGCATCTCTTACAGATCTGAAAGAAACCTTGACCCCTGTCTGGCCACTCTAGCCCAGGAGGAGATAACAGTAGTTTGTAGACTGATCAAGGTTGTGTGTTTTTCTTTCATTTCTCTCTCTAAATCAACCACCCATTCAGATAAGGCAGGAGGAAAGAGGCACTCCAAGGACTTTGAGGATGGCAGTGCGAAGTTAAAGGAGTTTGTTGCCTTCCTTGACCGGCAGATCAAAGGAGGGCCCCCTCTGTTGGATGCTCTTGGCAACGCAGATATTTTCTACGAGATGCAGTATAAGGAGGTCAAGATAGTCGCCAATGTGAGTAGCTGAATCAAATCATTCAAAAGTATTTATAAAGCCCCTTTTTTTTTACGTCCCAAAGAAGTCCCAAAGTGCTTATAGAAACTAAAACTCCAAACGGCAATAATGCAGATGTAGAAGCACGGTGGCTAGGAAAAACTCCAGAGAAAGGCGGGAACCTAGTAAAAGAAAGGAACCAGGCTCTGACCGGTGGCAAGTCCTCTTCTGGCTGTGCCAGGTGGAGATTCTAAGAGTACATGGCCATTAAGGCCAGGTAGTTCTTACCCATGTTCATAGATGACTAGCAGGGTCAACTAATAATCAGTGGTTGTAGAGTGGGAACAGTTCAGCACCTCCAGAGTCAATTTCAGTTGGCTTTTCATAGCCGAGCATTCAGAGTTCGAGACAGCGGTGCGAGCTCAGAGCGAGAGAAAGGGAGGTTGAGAGTAGAGGTAAACCGTTTAATTAGGGCCGATTTCCGATTGTTAGTTAACCTTATAGTTAACTAGTCCAACGCAATAACGACCTGCCTCTCTCTCGTTGCACTCCACAAGGAGACTGCCTGTTACGCGAATGCAGTAAGCGAAGGTAAGTTGCTAGCTAGCATTAAACTTATCTTATAAAAAAATTATAATAATCACTAGTTAACTGCACATGGTTGATGATATTACTAGATATTATCTAGCTTGTCCTGCGTTGCATATAATCTGACTGAGCATACAAGTATCTAAGTATCTGACTGAGCGGTGGTAGGCAGAAGCAGGCGCGTAAACATTCATTCAAACAGCACTTTCGTGCGTTTTGCCAGCAGCTCTTCGCTGTGCGTCAAGCATTCCGCTGTTTATGACTTCAAGCCTATCAACTCCTGAGATGAGGCTGGTGTAACCGAAGTGAAATGCCTAGCTAGTAAGCGCGCGCTAATAGCATTTCAAACGTTACTCGCTCTGAGCCTTCTAGTAGTTGTTCCCCTTGCTCTGCATGGGGTAACGCTGCTTCGAATGTGGCTGTTGTCGTTGTGTTCCTTGTTCGAGCCCAGGGAGGAGCGAGGAGAGGGACGGAAGCTATACTGTTACACTGGCAATACTAAAGTGCCTTTAAGACCATCTAATAGCATTTGAAATACAAATGGTATAGTCCTATAAGTCCTATAACTACAACCTAAAACTTCTTACCTGGGAATATTGAAGACTCATGTTAAAAGCATCCACCAGCTTTCGTATGTTCTCATGTTCTGAGCAAGGAACTGAAACGTTGGCTTTCTTACATGGCACATATTGCACTTTTACTTTCTTCTCCAACACTTTGTTTTTGCATTATTTAAACCAAATTGAACATGTTTCATTATTTACTTTAGGCTAAATTGATTTTATTGATGTATTATATTAAGTTAAAATAAGTGTTCATTCAGTATTGTTGTAATTGTCATTATTACAAATAAATAAATAAAAATCGGCCGATTAATCGGTATCGGCTTTTTGGTCCTCCAATAATCGGTATCGGCGTTGAAAAGTCATAATCAGTTGACCTAGTTGAGAGAGCAGGAGAGAGTTTAAGCCCACACAGGACACCAGATAAGCACTGTGGCCCTGTCCGACTATACCCCTGGACAGGGCCAACCAGGCAGGATATAATCCCACCCACTTTGCCAAAGCTCAGCTCCCACACCACTTGAGGGATATCAACAGACCACCAACTTACTACCCTTAGTCAAGGCTGAGTATAGCCCACGAAGATCTCCTCCACCTCATCCAGCCCAAGGGAGCACAAAACCGGACAGGAAGATTGTCAGTGACTCAACCCACTCAAGTAGATTATAGCAAAAAGGGCTGGGATGGCATGGAAGAACACTAGTAAGCCAGTGACTCAGACCCCATAATAGGGTCAGAGGCAGAGTATCCCAGTGAAGAGAGGGGAGCTGGCCAGGCAGAGACGGCAAGGGCGTTTCGTCACTCCAGTGCCTTGTCGTTCACCTTCGTACCCCTGGGCCAGACTACACTCAATCATAGGACCTACTAAAGAGATGAGTCTTCAATAAAGACTTAAAGGCTGAGACCGAGTCTGCGTCTCTCACATGGATAGGCAGACAGTTCCATAAAAATGTAGCTCTATAGGCGAAAGCACTGCCTCCAGCTGTTTGCTTAGAAATTCTAGGGCCTGCGTCTTGTATACGTGTAGGTATTTGTTGGCATACGTGTAGGTATTTACCGCAGGACCAAATCGGAGAGATGGGTACAGGAACAAGTCAAGAATCTAGCAGCTGTATTTAGCACTAACTGAAGTGTATTTAGTGCTCTATCTGGGTAGCTGGAGAGTAGAGCATTTCAGTAGTCTAATATAGAAGTGACAAAAGCATGGATGAGCTTTTTTGACAACAAGTTTCTGATTTTTGCAGTGTTACGATGATGGGGGGGGAGGAATGTTTGTCGTAAGAGATCGGGGTCCATAGTAATGCCAAGGTCCTAAACCGTTTGATTTGAGGTGACTGTACTTCAGATTAATTATCAGATCAAATAGCACATCGCTTTGTTTCTTGGGACCTAGAACTATAATTTCTCGTTTGTCTGAGTTTAAAACTAAAACATTTTCCGCCATCCACTTCCGTATGTCTTAAACACAGGCTTCCAGGTAGGACATTTTGGGGCCTCGCCATGAAGTGTACGAGATGGTGTCCTTAATGCCTTGTATCTATCTGTTGTTGTGAAAGGTTGAAAGAGATTTTCTTTGGTTTTAGTGGAGGGCTTTGGTAGTAAGACTCGAGTTGCATAGATTTTTTTGTGTTCGAGCTTTTCTTTTTTTTTTCTTTTCTTTTTTTACTTCCCAAGGCCTACAAGACGTTTGCCAACCGGGTGTCCCACCTCAAGCGTAAGCTGGACAGCCTCAAGGCCACCTTACCAGACCTGGATGAGTCGCCCATCCCCTCGCCCTCGATGGACGCCCCCTCTCCCAATGGCTCAGAGTCCCCGTTCCATGGCCTAGCTGACCCAGACTCTGACCTGGATGGCCTGGCCATGGATGACGAGGCGGACATCACTTTAGGGGAAGCACCAAGCCCCCTGTCCTCCCCTGGTGGCTCCCCCGAGCAGGGCTTCACCGTAGGGGAGTCAGACAACCGCGACGTGGAGGACATGGAGCTCTCGGATGAGGAGGCAGAGAACGTCAATATCATAGGTGAGGGTAATGACATGCGATGCAGAGCATAGATGGGGTGCAGGTGGTTAAGGGACAGGATCTATACTGAACAAAAATATAAACGCATCATGCAACAATTTGAAAGATTTTTACTGAGTTACAGGTCATAGAAGGAAATAAATAAATATTTTAGGCCCTAATCTATGGGTTCCAAATCACTGGGCAGGGATGCAGCCCTGGATGGGCCTGGGAGGGCATAGTCCCACCCACTGGGGAGCCAGGCCCAACCAATCAGAATGCATTTTTTCCGCCACAAAAGGGCTTTATTAATGACTGAAATAACTCCTTGGGCTGGCGTGGTTCTGATGCTGGTTGGACGTACTGCCAAATTCTCTAAAATGATGTTAAGGGCGGCGTATGGTAGAGTAATCAATATTAAATGCTCTGGAAACAGCTCTGATGGACATTCCTGCAGTCAGCATGCCAATTGCATGCTCCCCCAAAACTTGAGACATCTGTGGCATTGTGTTGTGACAACTGCACATTTTAGGGGGCTTTTTATTGTCCCCAGCATAAGGTGCACCTGTGTAATCATCATGGTGTTTAATTAGCTACTTGATATGCCACACCTGTCAGGTGGATGGATTATCTTGGCAAAGGAGAAATGCTCACTAACAGGGATGTGAACACATTTGTGCACAACGTTTGAGAGAAATAAGCTTTGTGCGTATGGAAAATTTCAGCTCATGAAACCAACACTTTACTTGTTGGGGATATGTTTTTGTTCAGTGTAGTAGTTTCATGTGCCTCATTTATACCTGTACGACTCTATTGTGTTGCAATTTAGCTGTTTTGATTGAACATTTCCTCTGTTTTCAGTTGAGGAGCGAGTTGAATGTCTCATCCCAGCTCCAGTCCCCATTCCTGTGCCTGTTGTCACACAACCGCCACTGGCCACACAGGCAAAGTCTGTTCCACAGGCCACACCCTCCCCAGCTCTCGTGACCCCTTTGACCCATACAACCAACATATCAGGCAACCTCGCCAATGTAGACCTGGGTAAAATTAGCTCCATTCTCAGCAGCATCACATCTGTCATGAAGAAACCAGGTGAGAAACTTCAGCTATTGTAACATCAGAAAGGCACTACATGCAGGCAGCCACTGTTGCATCATCAACACTGTTATTCTGATGTTGCATCATAAAGGAAGCAGTCTGGATTTTAGGGTCAATTCAGAATTTAATTCAATGCAACCCTTGATTTAAATGTCCAATATGAATAAGACTGGAAGCATAATTTTAATTTGAAGTAGAATTGAATTAACCTTTTCACAAGTGTTTGTTTGTTAATTGTTAATGAAGTTGTCTAATTAGATTACATGTAGCTTCTCTTATCATGTGTTGCCTTAGAATACTAAATTAACCATTTCTCAACATAATGTAATAGATGGATAGAATGAATACAATAAAGAAAAAATATAGGGATTAGGTATTCTGTGCAAAATGTCCAAATGATATCAGTTTGACCGGTTGTAAGGAAAAAGAAAGCTGTAAAAACGACCCAACTTGTTTTCCGATAAGATTTCAGTTCGGCTTCGATGCATATTTTTGTGGTTGAAAAACTATCAGCTTTTATGACGAAGACTGCACCGCTACAGATCGTATCTAACTGAGCATTGCCTTCTCTCAAGATCAAATATCTCCCCTCCTGTTCCCAAGTCCAAATTTTGTATGCTGCTTTTAGATCTATTAACAGCAAGGGTTGCATTAAATCAGCGCAATATTTTTTTTTATGACGCCCTTGTCGACTTTCAATTCGTTCAGCACAGAGCGTATAAACGAAAGCATTCACTGTGAAAGTTTATAGTTGTAAATGAGAACTTGTTCTGAACTGGCCTACCTGGTTAAATAAAGGTGACATGATAAATAAGTGATACATATTGACCCATCATACACAGGCTATGCGCTGCACTTCGTTCAATTTATTGAGTCAGTTTTCTTGCTTCAACTGTGAGCAACACCTGTGAAACGCAGATATTTTTTCTCAAAACACGGATGTCGATTTCCACGGGACTGGGACTAGTATCATCAGAGGACTTTGGCGTTTGACTAACCAGAATAGCCTACTGTTTTTTTTTGTGTTTTTTTTTATGTACATATTTCAATATCCATTTAACCATTCTAAACAGTAAGCTACAGTGTCTTTGACATGCACATGCCTATTTGAAGTCTCATCTTGTGACTAAATAAACATTACAAAAAATAGAATCACTAATGTAGGTAGCCTTAACCGCCTTGTATCTGCAAGCAGTTGGCTTTAGCGAATATGTCAAGAGCCTCCCTCCACTCACACACTGAGGAGAAACCTTAACCAAACTCGAGGGTCCACCACCATTAGTGTGTCCACTAACCATTTAGTTAGTTTGTAGGCCAAACTGTTTGTAAGCTACAGACGATTTTGTGAGGAGACTGCTTTTCAGGATGTCTCATGGTCTGACAAACACCCCTCTAGCTCTTTCACCGTTTCACTGCAGATGCGGAAGTGTGACATAGGCGGATGCGGTGGATTGAGACTGATCCGATGCCAAAAAAAAACATATCTAGCATGAAATGGCAGATTTTTATGGGGATTTATTTTAATGCTAATTAATATCAATGGGGTGCGGATATCGACCTTATGGGGTTTTAACCTGTGTTCTCCTTTTTAATCTACACTGATTTTGAAGTGGATTTAATAACTGACATCAATAAGGCATCATGGCTTTCACCTGGTCAGTCAGTCATGGAAAGAGCTTACACTCCGTGTATGTGGAGCAAAATGTTAGAATCGCAAAAACAGTATGCAATACATATAGAATTGTGAGAATCGCAATACATATCGTATCGGCACTTAAGTATCGGGATACTATTGTGAGGTCCCTGGTAATTCCCAGCCCTATTAGCCGCTGACATCAACACTGTTATTCTCAGAGATGCTATAGGTTATCAATATAAAGCCACAAGGTGCAGAGCGTTCAATTTGCATGCTAGGGGGCAAGGAGACCCCCAGCTCTGCTAAAACCATGGACGACTGCGTGCTGTTTTCAAGTGATAAATGTATCCTCTTGAAGGGCATAGTCAGAACTATACGTTTCTGATTATTCCATGCAAAACAATTGCGCACCTTTAGCTCTATCAGAGTTATACAGCAAGTAACTGCCTGCTTTTCATAATCGGTAAACCTCAATTGATCACGTAATTTCGGATACTTGAGGTTTAGACGTATTTACTATTATATTGTTAAATAGCATTTGTCACAACACCTTGAAGTATGTTTAAATGAGAAGCCATTATTCAGAGCAGTGGTCACCAACCTTTTTCTGAGTCGATCACTTTCGCAGTCAAAAAGCAAGCTGAGATCTAAGACTCAGATTATTATTTTTTTTATATATAAATATGAATTCAAATGTAACATTAACCAAATAAAAAACATTCTGTCAGAATGAGGTTTGTGCAGTTGGCCTAATAGCCTACATCATCACAGTATTTTGGCTATATGCCTGGCCTGCCAATATTGTTCTACTTAGACCATATTACATTTCAAAACTCGAGCTATGATAATAAAATCGATCAGTTGGTGTAGCACTTGCAAGGCACATCTGAGCATAAATAGAAATGTTCAAGTATTTGCTTTTTTATTTTACTGTACTGATGGTACCTGTATCTGATGGTCATGGTGCTTTCAAGACAACTGAACTCGGGGAAACAACGAGGTCAAATCACGACGTCAGTCATCTTCATGTCGGAAAGTCGCAGCTCTAGGCAGGTGCCCAAGTTTCCGACTTGGAATTTCGAGTTGGATGCCTGTTCAAAATTATTTTTCCCAGTTGGATTTCGTCCCCCCCGTCCCGCCTCTCACGGTCCCTGCTCTCTCCTTTCTTTTGATGAGACTGACCAGAGAGTGGGAACAGTCTTCCACCTGATGGCGAAACTCGAGGGTCACAGCATCTGCACAAATTCATGTTCATATGACCAGAGAAAGTGAAATATTGCTAATAATAAAAACGCAGGGTGTTCGATACACTTGGCTACTCATTCAATGCAGCTGCAGCTCAAGTGGAAGTAGAGAGAAGCACATTTTATGTTTTGTAGTGGTGTTGAACAAAACTTACATGAACTCATAAAACCAGCAGTTTTTTACTGTATTCTTTGACAGTCTCTCTGGTCATGGTTTTAACGAATTAAAATCTATTTTACTCTTTCCCCTAGGAGTGAGTCCAGGTGGTTCTTTGGTCTCCCCCTCTCCAGCCAAGACCATCCCTCCTGCCCCAGTAGCCCCCCAGGTAGCCAGCCCTCTGACCAGCATCCTGTCCAAAGTGGACATGACTCCTGAGGAGCTCTTCGGTGCACTGTCCGAATCCCAGGGGCAGGCCAGCGGGCGGAAGGGTGAGAAACCGTGTGGTAGAGCAAATTTTAAAGAGCGACTGAGCTCATCGTTTAGCCCATTAAGAAAAACTAACTAACAGTCCTGGTGGTGTGGTTCATTGTGTGTTATCGTACCCTGTCAGTTACTGGTGTTAGTCGCTCTTGAAACACTGTAGCAGCAACCGCTATTAGCCTACCACTTCCTCAGAATAGTCAGAAAGAAATGTTATTAATTTAGATTTTTTTGCAGAGGATGTTTTAGTCGCACAATTTTGCATCTAGCTAAGTTGTTTGGGGATTTTGGTATTTCTCAAGTACAAAAATGTGCATGAAAACTAGAGTGCACTTCAGACTATCAAGTCTACTGCTACTACCTATGACCAGAGTATGTGTCTGTTTCATAGCGAATCATGTTACAAAACAGGGCACGGCGGGACACAAGATGCTTGCGAATGGGTTTAGAATTTTTCGAATAAGAAGTGGCAGTTGGGATACAAGTAAGTGTGCATCGTCTCAATTCTCATTCTGCCCAAAACAGTTAAACTCCTCAGTGCTTGACTTGGGCAGGTCATATAACTCACTACCGGCACCTCACATTTTCTACTGCTTGAGTTCCTGCACCTCTAAGTGGCCACTCCAAAAAGGGCTTAGGGGCCAAATGTTCTTTAAACATACACTGAACAAAAATATAAACGCAACAAGCAACAATTTCAAAGAATTTACTGAGTTAGTTCGTATGTGGAAATATGTCAATTTAAATCAATTAGGTAATCTATGGATTTCACATGACTGGGAATACAGATATGCATATGTTGGTCACAAATCCTTTAAAAAAAATTAAAATTATGGTGGAAACTGCAACACGCTTTTATACACCTTTTGATCCAAGAGCATTCCAAACAAGCTCAGTGGTGACATGTCTGAGTATGCAGGCAATGGAAGAACTGGTACTTTTTTAGCTTCCATGAATTGTGTACAGATCCTTACGACATGGGGCCGTGCATTATCATGCTGGTGATGGCGGCGGATGAATGGCACGATAATGGGCCTGAGGATCTCGTCATGGTATCTTTGTGCATTCAAATTGTCATCGAAGGTGAACAATTGCCTTCTCTAGTCGGTTAGGACGCCGAACTGCAGTCAGGTCAAGACCCTGGCGAGGATGACGAGCACACAGACGAGCTTCCCTGAGACGATTTGTGCAGAAATTCTTCGGTATTGCAAATCCGCGGCTGGTCTCAAAAGATCCCGCAGGTGAAGAAGCCAGAGGTGGAGGTCCTGGGCTGCTGTGGTTAAACGTCTGCGTTTGTGAGGCCGGTTGGGCACACTGCCAAATTCTCTAAAATGACGTCGGAGGCGTCTTATGTTAGAAATTAACATTCAATTCTCTGGCAACCGCTCTGGTGAACATTCCTGCAGTCAGCATAACAATTGCACGCTCACTCAAGTTGAGACATCTGGCATTGTGTTGTGATAAAACTGCTCATTTTAGTGGCTTTTTATTGTCCCCAGCAGAAGGTGCACCTGTGTAATGATAATTGTTAATAAGCTACTTGATATGCCACACTTGTCACGTGGCTGGATTATCTTGGCAAAGGAGAAATGCTCTAACAGGGATATCAAGAAATTTGTGCACAACATTTGAGAGAAATAAGCTTTTTGTACACATGGAACATTTCTGGGATCTTTTATTTCAGCTCATGAAACACTTTACATGTTACACTGAACAAAAATATAAAAACGTAACATTGGCCACGTGTTGTCTTATGTAAACTAGTCAGGCGCTGTGTAATGTGGGCAAGTCTGTGTCTTTTATGGGGAGGATACAGCACAATCTGCAAAACAGTTTGTCCATACATGACAATTTTCCTTAGCCACAACAATCCCGTGTTAGTGGGCATCGAAATCAAAACCCAAGTACAACCCCATGTAATTTGTGCCTAACTCAGTTACACAAATCTCACAACTCCGTTTTGGAATATACTGACTTACACTTTTTAGTCAATTTTGGCACTGGAAGAAATATGTCTGACCAATATTGAGGCCACATAGACAGCCGCGCCACTCGGGAGCCCAGAGGCACTGCATCTCAGTGCTAGAGGAGTCACTACATACCCTGGATCGATTCCAGGCTGTATCACAACCGGCCGTAATTGGGAGTCCCATAGGACGGCGCACAATTGTAAATAAGAATTTGTTCTTACTGACTTGCCTAGTTAAATAAAATACACAGGGGTATTTTCAACCAGAGAACTTGGCTGTTGTATTGACTTGCCCTTTAACCCTTGTGGGAATTGGCCTATATGGATAGGACTACATTAAAATCTTTCTTCCAGAAGAAATATGAAAGGCATAACCATGGTAGCAATTGAAAGAACAGTTTGGAGACCATGGGAAAAGTATTAGTCCAAAGGTGAGGACACAACAGTTCACCTGACACAAGACTGAAGCCAAACATTACACTGTTGATTTTGCTTTACTTTTGCTCGCATTTGTTGATAACAAGATGTGAAAATACCCTGGATTCATTCAGTACCATAAGACTATTCCTGCAAAATGTTAGGTTGTTGCAACATAAGGCAACAAAATTACAAGAATTTGAGTGAGAGGACTAACTGGTGTCTCCAAGTAGCCACAGAGTTCCTATGCAGTTTCAATGAACTTTAATGTTTTTTTTGTTAGCACTTCTAACTTTGCCGTTGAGAAACTAGAGCAAGCACACTTCTAGTTTTGCATCAACGCCATCACACAATTACGGTTGTTATTTACGCAATCCAAAATGGTCCATTATAAATCGCAATCTGGGTCAGGTGGGCATTTGAAAGCTTGTTATATTGCCAACATGGCTAGCTAAGTGATAAAATGCGGTCTTAACATTAAGCTTTCACAAGGCAAATCAGAGAAACCGGTTGGAATTGTTGGACAAAGAAATGAGTCGTGAGTGCATTCGGTTGCTTGTGCTTCTTCAAATGTCTTCACAAACATGCTCATTCTGCTCAGAACAACCCAGGTTATGGAGCCATATCGTCTTATAACGAACTGTACATCAAACCTAGTGTTCATAAACGTTGACACTCAAGTTTTATGATTTGGAAATGTGATGTGCACATTTTGGATATTGTTGTTCTTGACTGCTATTTGAGTAGCAAAGGTGGTGACAGACAGGGACTGTAAATCTTTATTCTGCTATCACAAATTTTATTGTATTGGGTGAGAATCATTCAGATTCGTACAATGGAGTTCGCTATTCATAGTTGTCATGTATTTTAACACACATTTTAACACACGTCTCCTTCTTAGGCCTCTCCACTCATCTGAACAGTCCAGCGGAAAACCTCTCCTCAAACTCCCCCAGTACAGGCAAGCTCCCTCCCTCCGCCTCCACCCCTACAGCACCCTCTCGAGGCCTTCCTCTCACCTCTTCTACGCTCGAACCAAACCCATCAGCCCCTGCAGTGGGGAACACCACCGCCGTCCCTCAGGCAGCGTCCCTTCCCCAGTCCACAATGCCTTTAGCCATCGGCCCTCATAGAGGGCCGGTCCTGGGGCAGGAGAAAGAAGAAAAGCCTTCCGCTTCCAGCCTGGAGTCCAAGATCCACAGCTTCCTGCAGGGTAATCCTGGCTTTAATGCCTTTAACCTGGGTTTGGCTAGTGTGGCCGTCCAAGCGGGAGGCAGAACCCTCAGCCCCTTAGCGGGTACAGAGACCCAGGGGGGCACTCCGGTACGGGACGAGGCCGGAGGAGGCACCCCCACCCTGGATGAGATCATGGACACTCCGGGAGGAGCAGAGCCCTTCCTGGCCAAACAAGGTCATGTCTCTGGGGTTCCTAAACCAGAAGATGGCAGCCTGTCTCTGTCTCCAACTGCCTGCCATAACCAAGCTTGGCAGGATCCCCACAACACTCATGGCCATTTAGGACTACATCCAGGAGCGCCTAATGGTCAAGGGTACCACCAGTTGCCTTATGAAGGGAAGGAAGAGATGCATGGAATAGCTCCTTCTCTCAGAGAGTCTGGAATGGCCCATTACCAGCCCATCACGACACAGGTGTCAGCCCCAACCCTTGGGGAGGGGTTACTCAGTAACACACCAGGAGGGCCTCCGGCAGGGCCAAACGCTGACGTGAGTGAAGGAGGATGGTATGGTAATCCCTACCCAGAGGGACAGGCCCTGCATCCCAGCAACCACAACATGGCTGCCTCAGGTGCAGGAGATGGCAAAACCCCCATGTCAGGACTGTATGCATACCAGGGGGAGGGGCAGACGCAGCCCTACCAAACAAGGGATCCTCATGCTCTGCCTTTCCAGCAGGGGGCCAACCCCTCAAGCTTCCTCAACAGCCCTCTGCCCCCAATTCCCCAGCTGCCCCCACCGCCCTTCCCTGGGATACCAGCCCCACTGCAGGACTACCAGGGCCCGCCCGCGTCTGTGATGGTGCCTGTGGAGGCAACTTCACCAAACCCTGAGATTGAGGATGACAGGGCGGGCGTCAGTACATTGGGTGGTCCGGTGATTATCAGTGACCCCTATCACCCTGATGACTTTCGCCGTCACCCAGATGTCCTTCATCGCCATGCAGATGACCCATATCACCCTGACGATTTCCGTCGTCACCCCGATGACCTCCACGGCCACGCCGATCTACTCCGTCAGCCTGACAACCTGCATCACCTTGACGACTTCCATCGCCATCCCGATGACCTCCGCCGGCACCCTCACGATCTCTGTCACCCAGATGATCGCTATTATCACCCAGATGATTTCCACCATCTACCTGTAGACGATCCTCATTATCCTTATAGAGTCAGAGAGCGCCTCACCCCCCCCCCCTCTCCCTCAGAAGACCCTTACTACTATAACTACCCTCCACGCAGCCCTTCCCCTCCATATGGTCACAGACACCCCCTTCCCCCTCACATGAACCTGCACCACCCTGACCACATGCCCCTGCCTCCCCATCCTCTCCACCTAGCTCGCCATCCACACCTGAGAGGCCTCCCGCGGGGACCCCCACGCCCACCTCTCTATAGCCCCATGTTCAGGGGGAAACGGCCTGGGCCTCCTTTTGGTGGACACCCCAGAGGTGGGGGGCCAGGTGGTCCGTTCTTTCCCCCAAAAAGACCACACCTACCTCCGCGGTTCTGACTTGTCAACTGACTTGGTTCACATCAAATTAGTGCTTAGTCTACCGGAATGTCATTGAGGCAGGCGACGTGACACATGGAGGGGTAGAAGAGGAGGCGGATAAGAAATTAGTTGGGGAAAGAAGCTGAAGACTTCAGGTGTACTTTTTAAACCAATAAGGGGAGCGGAGAAGAGGCCTGAGGAATAGATGAGTACAGTTGAAGGAGAAGTGGAGGAGTAAATTGGGAGGATCTTAAGGAAGAGAGGATGAGTGAAGACGTGGATCTGGAGCAAGAGGGAATGGAGAAGTCGGCCTGAACAACGGAGATGCAGCGGAATAAAAGAAGATAAGAGGTGGATATATAATTCAGTTTGATTATTGTTCTCATATTTGTTTGAGTATAAAACATTGCATTAAATCTTTAGTTCATTTGCCCCTCTGAATTAGCTCTAAGCTTGCATATATGCTTGTGTGCATGCGTTAGCGTGAGTTACATCTAAGACTACTGTTCATTATTTAAACTGCATTTTAAGACGTTGTTCTTTTGCAAAGTAGGCTTATGTGTCAGAGAGAGGTAGTTACTGCTATGTTTCTCTTGTCATTTTTCAATTAAAAGTTGAGGTCTACTTTCCCTTTGCAAAGACCTAACCGAGATCCCAACAGCCGAGATAATTGCTCCTAAGTGGTCTCTTTTTGTTTACACTACATTTGATGTAAGTAGACACAAAGAGAACGTAAACGTAATATTATGTTCTACAATATCCGTTTGTGTAGCTGGGGGACAATGATAAATTCCATAAATGTTATGACTTTGAATATTATAATTGTTAAGCAAAACTTTGTTCAGTGTGCATAGTGCGAAAGATTGAACCCTTTACTGGCTGTGTCATCACTTCTCTCATTTCTCAGAGAAGGATGACACCGGCACAGGGCTAATAGAATAAAACGGGGGGGGGGGGGGGGGTGTGATTGTTGCCCCTAAACGACAAAGAAGAAAATATCATTTTGGAGCTGGATGAAGAAACTCCACTTTCCGTCTTCAACTATCTTTTACTTGTACTGGCTTTAATAAAAACCTGAGTTTGAAAACCGCAGTGGGAGGTTACTTTCTTTCTCAGTCTTGGGAAATGCCTCTCGCCTGAGTCATGTTTGCCTTTAATTCTTCCTCCATGATTCCTTCCCATCACCACTTCCACAATAACATTGATGCCCCTCGGGGTTGTGGTCAATTCAAGTTGTAAACTGATGTTCCAATTCAATAAAAAATGCATTATTGAGAAGCTATTTTCAATGACTTCTCTATATTGAAAGGGAGATGGTATATGTTTTGGATTTAAATTCAAATCATTTCCTGGGTTTGTTGACTTCTGTTTCTGTTCTAACTGACCCCAACCATGATGCCCATGCACTAAATGAAAATCTAACAGAAATGTAAGTGCGTAGTCATCTGGTGTACTGTAGGAAGTGAATAGCCTAAGTGATTCACATCTGTTGCCATGCAACGTGCTGCGTAATTCATTTACTTAGAATGGGAGGTTTAGAAATTAGATTTGAGCTCGTGGCCATGTAGGAGTAGCCCACTGGTGCCTGATACAAAATGGTTGAGACACACCAGGAGACTCATTCTGTGACCACAGTGCAAACATTCACTGACCTGTCACAAAGATATATAGTGCCCTCTGTAATTATTGGGACAGTGAACAATTTGTTCTACTTTTGGCTTTGTTCTCCAGCACTTTTGTATTTGAAAGTATACAACGGCTGAGGTTAAAGTGTAGACTGTCAGCTTTAATTTTAGGTTATTTTTATCCATATCAGATGAACAATTTAGAAAATATAGCACTTTTTATACCTAGTCCCCTCCCATTATAGGGGACCAAAAGTATTGGGACAAATGAATGCGTGTTAAAGTAGTCAATTTTAGTATTTGGTCACATATTCCAAGCACACAATGATCACATCAAATGTGTGACCCTACAAACTTGTTGGATGCATTATATTATTGTTATTGTTGTTTCAGATTATTTTCTGCCCAATTTAAATTAATGGTAAATAAGAATACAATATGTTTCTAAACACTTCTACATTGTGGATGCTACCATGATTATGGATAGTTAGACACACAAATATCATCCAACAATTTGAGTCCAGCTTGGCGTAGTCATTGCTTGCTAGGAATATGTGGCCAAATACTGAACTTTTGACTATTTTTAATACGCATAGGTAAATTTGTCCAGATACTTTTGGGACTCTAAAATGGGGGCGACTATGTACAAAAAAAGTGCTGTAACCTCTAAACGGTTCACCCGATAGGGATGAAACCTCAAACTAAAGCTGACAGTATGCACTTTCACCTCATCGTCATTGTTTGTTTTCCAATCCAAACTTTGTGTATACAGCCGAAAGAAGGAAAAAATGCACATTACGGAGGGCAATGTAAAACAAGTGACACAGAATGTTAATACACGATTGGTTAGATTGACCTGTTGATTGGCTTTTAGATTGGGGGCCTTACTCATAAAGCATCTCAGAGTAGGAGTGTGGATTTAGGATAGGTTTTGCCATTTTTGTTCACAATAAAGATTTTATGGACATTTAACCTGATCCTAGGTCAGTACTCCTACTCTGAGACACTTGATACAAACTTAACTTGTGTTAAATAATGAATGTGGTTAGTGAAGGACTTTCTAAGGTTACCTAAACAGGACGAGACAATGCCCTGCCTTCGGTTTAAGTTTTCTGCCTGTGCTCACTATTATTAGAGAACGGCCATCACCCATGGCCTGATTCACTATGCTTCCATGGAAAATAGTACTTATAGGCCTGGGGTCATATATTAAGAGTGCTTAGAATCAGTTTAGATCACGAATGGACCTGGGGAAACGGATCCTAGATTAGCACCACTACTCTTGACACGCTTTTATGAGTCTTGCAGATCCTCTGTAATGTTGCAGTGCTTTTATGCTTTACTAAAAAGATGAGCTTTGATCAGTTTTGTCATTTAAATGACTTGCAGCCAGTTCTGCAGTGCTGGTTTAAATTCTGGCCTTGACCATGACTTCAATAGAATACTTTATCTATGACATGATTCTTTACAATACCAAAATAAACCAAACACTGAAATTGTGTCAGAGCTAATATGTCTGAGTAGGCATTGAATAAATAATGCAGGAATAATCTGTGGTGTAAAAAGTACTCAATTGTCATACTTCAGTAAAAGTAAAGACCTTTTTTTAATAGAAAATTACTCAAGGTAAAGTGAGCCACCCAGTAAAATTCTACATGAGTAAAAGTCAAAGTATTTTGTTTTAAATATACTTGTGCCAAAAGTAGCTAATTGCTCAAATATATTTTATCAAAAGTGAAAGTATAAATTTAAAATGTCTTAAGCAAACCAGACCACCATTCTTGTTTTTTATTTTTATTTTATTTACAGATAGCCAGGGCCACACTCAATCACTCAAATAATTTACAAATGAAGCATGTGTGTCTAGTGAGTTCGCCAGATCAAAGGCAGCAGGGGATGTTCTCTTGATAAATGCGTGAATTTGACAATTTTCTTGTCCTGCTAAACATTCAAAATGTAACGAGTACTTTTGAGTCAGGGAAATGTAGGGAATAAAAAGTACATTATTTTCTTTAGGAATGTAGTAAAGTACAGGTTGTCAAATATAAGTAGTAAATTACGGATACCCCCAAATACTACTTAAGTACTTTACACCACTGAATAATATGTTATAATACATTTATTGAAATGTTATTGATTTTTTTTTTTTAAAGTTAATTGGAAATAGACAAGATCATTGTATAATTTTGTGGATTTTTTCAGTAAGGGGAGCTACACAAAAACAACAACTATATGTGATCATTTTACATATTGCGAAATGCATCCGTGTGTCGTCCCTGACCACTATGTGAAAACGGTTTTCTCCGTTTTGCTATAAGTAATAATCGGGATGACGTAGGCCTATATAAAATGGTAATCAAAGTGTAGGGTAATATTAGACATAGTGTAGATGTGTATGTTGTATACAAACAAACGTGGCAATGTTCAAAACTCGGGCGCTAGATGTCAGTAAAGGTTCTCATAGGCATTTGTCTCGCAGTAAGAACATATGCTAATCGGAAGAACGGTCGGATAACGTCTGAGCAATTTGAGACACGCAGCATAGTGTTTTAAATGTAAAAGTGAAATAAAAAGCACACCGCGTTTGTTCCTTTGCATCTCACGGTCTTGGTTTACGTGTAGCTTACTGTTTGTTGCCTATTCATAAGTGCCTCCTTATCTGACGAGAGCATGGGACGTTTCCCTGCTCATCTTCAGAGCCCCGCATTGTAATTTTAAGGTATTGACGAATGTTTAAAGTTGTGTACAATCAGTGCGCAGAACCTTGCATAAAAAAGGTTTTTCGTGTGCGCGTTTTCGAACTGTGCAGGTCAGAGGCGTGTTCAGCAGGACGTAACGTTCAGATAGAAAATTTCTATGTTGGACAGACATGGCTACACCGACACGTAGATGAAGGAATCAAGTCGGTCCTATTCATTGAATTTCTATATGCAACGTTCAAGAACGTTTTGCAACTGAACGTGGCCCAGGCGCTGGCACATTCAGGAAAGGGATTGACGCACAAAGATGAAAGATATAGGACAAATATAGGTACAGGATAATATCCGACAAAATAGTGACGTTACTAATGTTGAATTGAAAACGATAAGAGTAAACATGGAGTAAATAAATTGATATTTGAATGTTATAGCCACACTAAGTGTGCCTATAAACAAAGAACAAAAATGTTTTAAAAAATAAAACATTTTGTATATTTTACTTAACCTTTAATTTAACTAAATGAAATGCATCCCTCTGACATTTTCATGTTCAAATAGCCCTTCATTTAGTCCTTTATCGGTGTAGTGCTCATGGAAGGTCATTCCATGAGAGCAACATTACTTTAAATAAAAAAAAAAACAGGACTTGCAGCGTTAACCTACCATGGTCTCGACAAAAAACGAAACAATAGTGTAGGTAGCCCTACAGGTTGTTAAAAAGGTAAAAACCTTGTGGGATTTTGTTTTCATAAAACAACTGTGAAGTGATGTCCAGCTCTGGATCTGAGCATTTGCCCGTACTATGATAATGGTTAGCTTCATTTATCGTGTATTGTTCTATTTTAGGTGCTTTATAGAATTTTTTTTTTCTCCCTCGCCTTACTCTGTTCTAATACCTCTTTTCTTTCCATCGTTCCTTTCTCCTGTTAACAGTGATATGGTGACCTGTGTAAGGAGTGGGAAACTGCTGGCATGAGTGACGAGACAACAAGGACCGATATCTCCTCAACGTCCACTAACCCGGGTAATGAAACGTTTAACACCGCCAAAGAAATACTAAATACAGGGGAGTTTCTCTGACACAGATAAATCCTAATCATGGTCTAAAATTCTAGCTCAAGTGAGAATCTCTATTGAAAATGCTTGTGTGTCCAGGATTAGGCATAATCTGTGTCTGGGATATCTCCCATGTATGACTGGCCTTGTGTTGGCCATAATTTAGTTGAAGAAAGTAATTTTATTGATAATTTCCACGGATTTGAAACAATTTAAGTCAAGATACTGTACGTAGTTATTCAAGCACCCTCTAGTGGTGCAATGTGTCTTATTTGAGAAGAACCACAATGATATTGTCAGGGTGGTGGTATGATTGACTAAGGCTGCTTCCCAAATGGTACCCCGGTCAAAAGTAGTGCACTATATAGGTAACCTCATTCCCAGACACTTCTGCCCAAATGCATGGAAGGTCTAGTGGACCAATACGTCAAACTAAGCATTCGTTAGCCAATAAGAAAGATGTGAATCTCCCGGCGTGATAGGCATTGGCTTAATCTACCAACCAATCATCTCCCCCTACAGCTTCCTCCATGTGTCTTTGTGCACCTCTGTCGTATCAGAGAGGACGAGGCGAAGCGAAAGATTTGAATCCTCCCAAAATCTGTCCACGAAAAATAAGCCCACAAGTTGAGTAATTTTTGTATGGAGTGTCGAATTTGGTCAACAATTTTTTTTTTATTGCTAATTTGCTACTTGAGGCTTATTTGAGCTAATGTAAGTCTAGTAATGGTTAGGTTGTTACGAATGGCATTTCGGCAACTTGACCACAAATGTACTTTATATCGTAGTAGTGCCTGTTGTCATAGAGCTAGTGGAGTCATCATGGACATAACCCGTTTTAACATGGTTTACTGCCCTCACCGTTTTAACATGGATACAGCCATTGAAGGCTTCCACAATTCCACCATGGGTGGGAAATCCTCTGAGCCAATAAAGATTGCCTCAATGGCGCTATAATGGCACAGCTACAAAGATGAGTCCTCTGTCTAGCTCTATGGCCTCTTCACACACTTATCTCCTTTTTCATTGGCTAGAATGATCCCACCTGATCTCGCTTCCTCCCCCCCTGCCTTCCATGTATTTCCATTGTTGGAGTGGTATATCTACTATCTTGTCAATATAATAGTCAATCTTTGGTTGTATCGGTCTGATGTCTTGGCAATAAAGAGATTGTAACTCTTATTGCGATAGTCCCCCCATGCGACACACATCGACCACAGATTTTAATGGTGTAGGTTTTCTTCTCTGTGAAGCCATTGGCTGGCTAGCTAGCTATTTTCTTTGCTAATTAGCAAGCTGGAAGTTTTGTTTTTGCTAGCACACTGGCACAAGTTCCTGCCCGGGTCATGCCTCCCTTTGGAGCAACGCCTTGCGGTCGTGTGATTCGCTCAAGTTAAATGATGACAAATACTTTACTCAATAAGTCACTCACATAGAATTGCATGATCATTCACACTAGGCCCACTTTGCATCGTTGATATCCTAGGCTCATATGCGATGTGCCCAATAGTAATGAGGTTACTATAAATTGAATAGGGGCCCATTCGGGACACATTGAGCCTAATGTGTACCTGCTAAGCTCAACTAGCCAACTGGCTGTATTGTTATGACTGATTTGCTGTGTGTAACTTTGTCCCATCTCTTTGAATGTCTCTTGAGGAGAGAGGTCAAAGTGAGGAGGAGAACCAGAGGGGAGCAGAGTGGTTGAGAGACGGCTAAAGGACATGTCACTTAGCCAGGGACAGGAAGTACAGCCAGAATGAGTGAGCTTGGTGCCGCAAACATGAGACCAGACAGGTTAAGCTCTCTGTTTTACTTACACACACACACACACACACACACACACAGTATTCTACTTTGGAAAATTCTGTACATTTAAACCATGTATTTTTAATTAACAGATTTGATTCAAATAAAAGCAATAATATGTATGCTTCTCTTTACACAATAAAATATGTATTATCATAACTCTTTTTATTGCTCAGTTACTTGTATCTTTTGCTTATACCTTAAACTGACATGTCCATTGTTGATGCATTATGAGGCACAGTGAGTGACAGTCTAGGTACTCCCAACTGTGTTGATAGGATCATCATATTCGTTGGATAGATCACACTTTTACATTTTACAGAAAGTGTTCTATCTTGAGAATGTCACCGCTGACATCAAGCAGTAGAAAATGTGAGGTGCAGGTACTCGGCTCAGTGAGCCCCTGCAAAAGTCAAGCCCTAAGCCTAACTTTTTCTTCTTCTTGTCAATTGACATGCACCATCTGAAATAATCACCTGCCAATTTCAACTATTTTCTAAATGTCAACCATTGTATTGTATCATCAAGATGAGTAAGAAACTCTAAAGTTTAGTCTAAAGTTCTTAGTCCATGCATGTGCTTAGGGATGGAAGTGGGGACATGATTTAAGGAGGGATGATAGATGGCAAATTTAAGAAATGGTTTGGGTTGGGTACAATAAATATTGAGGGGAAAAAAAGATTAAAACACCACTGGCTATTTAAAACTGGGATAAACCCAGTGGGGGTTTAGGCAAGAGCTCATACAACTATCTGTTTTTCATTGTGAGAAAATGTTGTACTGTACGTGTTTATTTGAAGTGCCATGATTAGGTATGTGCGCATAAGTGAATGCTGTCATGTGGGCCTATTGTTTACATGTTCGCTCATTGTGTGTAAAGTGGGTGTGTGCAGCAGAACCATTCAAATGACTTATGACATATGTCAAATTTGAAAGAGATTTATGTTTTTATTTTTTGTCAATCGAAGTTTCAGTCAGTGACCGCGTCTACAACCATTTCAGCACCGCGGTCAGCTCTCACTACTAGAACAAAAGACAGATTTGCATCCCTTGATGTCAGGCACCGTCAAAAAGTGCATGGCTGAAATGAAGGACGAAAACATGTCAAAACCAAAAATCCCTCTCATAGATTACAAAAGTATAATTTAGTCCAATAAATGTTAAGTATTATATGATTAAGTAATCGATGTTGTATCATTATGTTGTCTCATTCTTCACAGTCAAAAAAAATGAGAATGGAGGAAATGTCGTCTTAAGACCAGTCCTGGTAGAATTCTTAGACGCTTCCTAACGGCAGACATCACGGCTTGTTACAACCTAAGGGAGCATATAGATCGACAGGGAGGGAGACACCGGTTTACGACGTCAAAGGCAACGGAGTACACAGAGCCAGCCAACGCGGGAGCGAGCGGCAGCAATAGTCTACCATTTCCTGTGTTGGATCATAGGGAGCCTTTTATTATAACCACAAACCGCTTGAGAAATCCCAAAGAGGTTGTCATTTTTTTTTCGAAAATCCAATTTTGTGTGTATTTAGTGGAAAACCGGGTTTGTACACATACCACAAATCAAAACTACGAGATAAAGCATCACACGCTCATGTTTATGGATAAAGGACGTCGTCGCTTGGATTTGTTCGGTGCGCTCTTTTGGGGGTAACTTGTCAAGGCACGGATTCAGAGGGGTCCTACATTAGACAAATTTAATTGAACAGGAGAATAGACAGAAACCGAAAATAAACCCTATTTGACAAGGGACAGAGGAGAACGGGTGATTCTGCTCTCAACTAACTGCGAGACGAAGGAGAGAGGATCAAGGAGGAATAGTAGGTGAGGATTTTGTTCTCTTAACGTATGTACAATTATGTTCAATTCATTGTTATCGTCACCCCATCTTGACAAAGGGACCAAACAGGCCATACGTTGACACAACGTGACAGTATAGCCTATGGGTTTAAACAAGCAGTTTAGACCCATAGAGGGTTGAACAAAGGAGTACTTCGATGTATTTTTATTTACATTAATTTACCCGTGTAAACAACGATGTTAGTCAGAACCTAAAAATAGGTTATCAGCTCATCAATTTCCCGATTTATTTATTTTTGGTGCGGGGACTGATTACAAACAATTACAGGGAAAACCATTGCAATTCATTTATAATTGCAACATTCCAATATGTTTTGCATGGCTATACCAACCGATGACCGTGATAGCTCCTGCTATTCAAAACATTGAAAGAAAATGAAAGTAGCTATGCATTTGAAGAATAAATGAATAATTTAGACTAGACCTCTTCTTCTCATCTGTTCCTCTGTCGTTGTGCTCTAAACACCTTCCCTCGCTCTCCTCGTCTCCAGGACCGAGTTGAAACCTTCGCCCGTCATCTCCACATTGTCCGAAGATCTATAGGTCCTCCCCGCTCCTTCTGACCACATTTCCAGTGTCTGTCCTCGGTGCGCACATCCCCGCTCCCACACCGTGTCAATGAAGGAGGCCGACGCAATCAAGCTCTTCATTGGGCAGATACCCCGAAATCTTGAGGAGAAGGACTTGAAACCGATCTTCGAACAGTTCGGGAAAATCTATGAGTTGACAGTGATAAAGGACAAGTACACGGGGATGCACAAAGGTAAGGGGAGAGGAGACAACACTGTATAGGCTAGGCTGTAGAGCGCACGGAAATACTTAGTTACAATACATAGTCCTGCTGTCAGACGTTGTTTAGGCTATATGACTGAGCATATTTAGGCTACGAGACCTATGTAACAGGTGCATGGCCACTGGCAGTTAAGTCCTTTCTGGCCAGCAATAAATGTGTTTCATCAGTGCACCTTCCAGCTTGTCTTTGTGGTTGTACCAGCTGAAGCAATGGTTACATCTCAAATGGCACCCTATTCTGTATGTAGTGTACTACTTTTGACAAGGGCCCATAGGGCTCTGGTTAAAGTAGTGCTCTATATAGGGAATGGGTGTCATTGTAGAAAATGTAACTTCTCCCCTCCATAGGCTTAGTAGCCTATATTCATTTATTTTATACAACAGAATATTAAAAGTCACAGTGCAACCTGCTGCATTTTCTCTCTGCCCATTTGTTGCATCATGGTAAACTAATACATTCCACTTATAGACCTAGTGTTATGCACCGATCTTTGTTTAATGGTATAATGAACCCTCAATCCTCCCACCAGGCTGTGCCTTCCTGACATACTGCGAACGAGAGTCTGCCCTCAAGGCCCAGAATGCACTGCACGAGCAGAAGACGCTACCAGGGGTGAGTGCTCTCTCTGACGTTCAACAGCACACACTGGTCGAGTCCCAAATGGCATCCTGTTCCCTATGTAGTGCACTATTGGCTAGAGCCGTATGGGCCCTGGTCAAAATTAGTGCACTAGTACTACGTAGGAAAATCGGGTCCCATTTGGGACGCAACCATTCCCATGAGCACAAGGCGGAACAAGTGGCAGTCTACCTCACTGCACTACACACACACACACACAGACACAACAGTGTGCCACAGAAAAAAATAACTCACTCTGACATGTGAGCTCTACTTCCCTTTGAGTTGATTTGCCCAAGAGGAAGGTCAGGGGCAGCTTTCCTATATGTCCCTATACATGACGCATCCAGTCAGCGTCTTAGTCATCATCCTACGTCTTGGTGGGTTGGGAGTGACAGCTTAGGGGCATGCCGGAGTTACTTTGCCCTCTCTCGCGTCCCGCACATTCGAAATCAAAGTTAGAGCAGCTTGTTTAGCATAACCAGGCAGCAGGTGTGCTGCCAAGTGACATTTATGGAGCAGAATGTGACATGACAGGCACTCTCTCTCGGCAGTCTCTATAGAAACAGACGAGTATTGCGTTCCGAATGCTATTGCCTCCGGTGCCTTCAGAAAGTATTCATACCCCTTGACATAATCCACATTTTGTTGTTACCCATCTAGACACAATATCCCATAATGACAAAGTGAAAACATGTTTAACATGTATTTTTTTTACAAATTTATTGAAAATGAAATACAGATCTCATTTATATACAGTACCAGTCAAAAGTTGATACACTTGCTCATTCAAGGGTTTTTCTTTATTTTTACTATTTTCTACATTGTAGAATAATAGTGAAGACATAACTATGAAATAACACATGTAATAACCAAAAAAGTGTTAAACAAATCAAAATATATATATATTTTTTGAGATTCTTCAAAGTAGCCACCCTTTGCCTTGATGACAGCTTTGCACACTCTTGGCATTCTCTCAACCAGCTTCATGAGGTAGTCACCTGGAATGCATGTAAATTAACAGGTGGGCCTTGTTAAACGTTCATTTCTGGAATTTCTTTCCTTAATGCGTTTGAGTCAATCAATTGTATTGTGACAAGGTAGGGGTGGTATACAGAAGATAGCCCTATTTGGTAAAAGACCAAGTCCATATTATGGCAAGGAGAAACAACAGTCCATTACTTTAAGGCATGAAGGTCAGTCAATCTGGAAAATAAATTCTTCAGAGTTCAAGTAACAGACACATCTCAACATCAACTGATCAGAGGAGACTGCATGAATCAGGCCTTCATGGAAACCACTACTGCAGGACACCAATAAGAAAAGACTTGCTTGGGCCAAGAAACACGAGCAATAGACCGGTGGAAATCTGTCCTTTGGTCTGATGAGTCCAGATTGACATTTTTTGTTCCAAACGCAGTGTCTTGTGAGACGCGGAGTAGGTGAACGGATAATCTCCGCATGTGTGGTTCCCACCGTGAAGCATGGAGGATGTGGTGTGGGGGTGCTTTGCTGATGGCACTGTCTGTTATTCATTTAGAATTCAAGACGCACTTAATCTGCATGGCAACCACAGCATTCTGCAACGATACGCCATCCCTTATGGTTTGGGTTTAGTGGGACTACCATTTGTTTTTCTACAGGACAATGACCCAAAACACACCTCCAGGCTGTGTAAGGGCTATTTGACCAAGAAGGAGAGTGATGGTGCTGCATCAGATGACCTAGCCTCCACAATCACCCAAACTAAACCAAATTGAGATGGTTTGGGATGAGTCGGACCGCAGAGTGAAGGAGAAGCAGCCAACAAATGCTCAGCATATATGGGAACTCCATCAAGACTGTTGGAAAAGCATTCCCTTTGAAGCTGGTTAAGAGAATGCCAAGAGTGTGCAAAGCTGTCATCAAGGCAAAGGGTGGCTACTTTGAAGAATCTCAAATATAAAATATATTTTACAGTTAACACTTTTTGGGGTTTCTACATGATTCCATATGTGTTATTCAATAGTTTTGTTCGCTTCACTATTAGGTGTGTCCAAACTTTTGACTGGTTCTGTATATATTCACACCCCTGAGTCAATACTTTGCAGAAGTACCTTTGGCGGTGATTACAGCTTTGAGTCGTCCTGGGTGTGTCTGTATCAGCTTTGCACATCTGGATTTGGGGATTTTCTCCCATTCTTTCTTGCAGATTTTCTCAAGCTCTGTTAAGTTTAGATGAGGAGCGGCGGTGAAAACCAATCTTCAAGCCTTTCCACGGATTTTCAATGGGATTGGCTGGGCCACTCAAGGACTTGAATATTTTTGTTCTGAAGCCATTCCAGCGTTGCTTTGGCTGTATGCTTGGGGTCATTGTCCTGTTAGAACGTAAATCTTCCCCCCTAGTCTAAGGTCGTTTGCTCTCTGAAGCGGGTTCTTATCAAGGATTTGCCTGTATTTGGCTCTATTCATTGTTCCTTCTATCCTTAGTCTCCCAGTCCCTGCTGCTGAAAAGCATCCCCATAGCATGATGCTGCCGCCACCATACTTTACAGTAGGGATGGTGTTAGATGGGTGATGAGCTCTGCATGGTTTTTACCAGACATAACGCTTTGCATTCAGACCAGAGAGTTAAATGTGTGTCTCATCAGACCACAGAATCATTTGCCTTATGTCTTTTATGTGCCTTTTGGTAAACTCCAGGTGTGCTGTCATGTTCCTTTTTCTAAGGAGTGGCGTCCATTTGGCCAATCTACCATAAAGCCCAGGTTGGTAAAGTGCTGTAGAGACTGTCCTTCTGGCAGGTTCTCCCATCTCAGCCAATGAACTCCGTAGTTCTGTCAGTGGTTATTGGGTTCTTGGTCACCTCCCAGACCAAGGTCCTTCTTGCTCGGTTGCTCAGTTTGGTTGGACGGCCAGCTGTAGGCAGTCTGGTAAGTTCAATATTCTTTTCATTTCCCAATGATTGACACCACTGTGCTCTTAGAAACACTCAAACCCTGTATAAATTGTTTTATACCCTTCCCCAGATATATGCCTTATCACAATATATCTCGGAGCTCTATGGACAGTTCCTTGGACTCTATATGGTATAGTTTATACTCTGACATGCACACTGTCAACTGTGGAACCTTATCTAGACAGGTGTTCTTTTTCTAAATCATGTCCAAACAATTGAATTGGACACATGTGGACTCCAAGTTGTAGTGACATCTCAAGGAGATTGTATGTACCTAAGTTCAATTTGGAGTGTCATAGCAAAGGGGTATGAATACTTATTTAAATGAGTGATTTCTGTATTTAATTTTAAATAAATGAGCTAACATTTCTAAAAACATGTTTTCTCTCTGTCATAGATGGGTGAGAATATATTTAATCCATTTTGAATTCAGGCTGTAACACAACAAAATGTGTCAAGGATTATGAATACTTTCTGTAGGCACTGTATGTACTGCACTACTTTTGACCAGGGCCCATAGGGTTCTGGTCAAAAGTAGTGCACTATGCAGGGAATAGGGGCCACCATTTGGGACTCTAAATAGGCTATATGCAACACAGCTAGGAATTATTATTGGACAAACCTGCTTTCCTCCTCCACTCACCTTGCCTCCTCTCAATATCTCCCTCTTTTTATTGAGGTTTGTTGTATTCTTTTGTTGGGTTTTATTACCAGTATTCCCATTTTAAGATGGTAGTGGGCCAAATCAAAGTTTTATTTGTCATTCGCCCAGGACACAGCGTAGTGTACTCAGTACAATGAAATGCTTACTGCCAGTGAGGGGCATTTGGGAGCCAGAGAGGTAGAGTTAACACTAGCAGCAATATACTGTAAATCCTATTATTAGCATGACAGTCTGGCCTTCCTGACCTCTCAGAGAGGATCAGCAGGCAGGTTCCCCGTCGTTAAACCCCGTCTCCCCCGTCCATCTCCCCAGTGACTCGCTTCCCAGACCTTCTCACCTAAGCCATGTACACCCGTCCAAGAACAACCTCCCCCTCGTGTCCCCCATCCCAACCCCCACAATGATGAAAACCACCTTATTAGCTAGACCCTGACTACCCCACCCCCAAGTAGTATCCCCACCCCCACTACCAGCTGTGGTGTAATCGTTATCTAATAGCACCTGCACTGCCAGAGAATAATTAACTTCACCATCCCCTTGTCAGGGACGCTATAAAGGAAAAAACATGAAAGTAATTGTAAGACACGAATACACCAATGTGCTTCTGAATACAGAAAGCTGAAGCATGTCATTATCTCTCTCCTCCTCTCCTTGTGCATTTATATTCAACATCCCTCTGTCTGTAGTGAGCTATACGCTGCCTACCATGGTGGGAAATGTCAGTGCTTTTAATTGTCCTCACAATACACAACTACGGCCAAAAAGTAGATTTCAAAAGGAGTAAAGGGGGGGGGGGGGGGGTGAAGGGACGGCGGGATGAACATATGGTCTGATCTGAGTGGCACCTGGCCTTGTGTTTAATTTCAGGTGAGAGACACTCCGTCTCACCGACATGGAGGCAGAGGATAGTGTCAAAAGGAGAATCTGCTGGTCTCTCTCTCTCCTCCCGTCTTGTACTCATGTCCTCCTGTCTCCTCTGTTTCTCCATCTCCCCGCTGCGATCTCTCGCTGTCTGAATTCTGTTTTGTTGCCATCCCAGTGTGTCTGGTCAACTTCACTGGTACAGCGGCTGGAGACGGATAAACATGACCATACAGACACGACAAGGACCAACTCACAAATTGAATATGACCTATATATCCCCTTTCCTTGATCCCCCTTTATCTACATTTTGGATCTAGATTGTATGTGCTTTCACAATAGTCATCCCCACTGGTAAGGGTCAAATGCTTGTTTCAGTGCTTTGTTATGATAATGTTTCACTGAAATCAGAACCGGACATTGCCCTTCATTAGCAAGAAATAACCAGGTGACGATGGATTTAGTGAAGTCTGCCTGTGAATGATATTCCAATATTTTAAGACAAATTTTGAATAATGAACTGTACATACACTTCATTTTTTTGGTGTGCAGATTGCTGGGGCATATGTCTCCAGAGATGGAATGAGACTACGTGTGACTGTGTGTGTCTTGTGGGGGAGGGGGGAGTGCAGGTGTTCAGACTGACATGGTTTGCTGAAGGGGGGATGGAGTGTGTGTGCTAGGGAAGAAAACATCCAGAGATGTGGACTGGAGATGTTGACGTCTTCATAAAGGAAATAAGAACGTACACACTGCTCTTGTCAGTATCAATAGTTTATTTAGCTTCGTCAGAGCTTCTTTTTTTTCTTTTTTTAAAGATCTTCATAAAGAATAGACGCTCTTTTTTTTTTTTTACGTCTGACTAAGCTTGACATTTACGCAGCCATGAGTCAAGACACATTATTTTGTGAATAGTCTGAAAATGAATGAATTTATGACTAACAATTGAGCATACACACTGTGTGTGTATTATATATATATTATATATTATATTATATATATATATATATATATATATATTATATATATACATGCATACATACATGCATGCATGCATACATACATACATACAGGACCATGCCCCAGGACTACCTGACATGATGACTCCTTGCTGTCCCCAGTCCACCTGGCCATGCTGCTGTTCCAGTTTCAACTGACCTGAGCCCTAGGACCATGCCCCAGGACTACCTGACATGATGACTCCTTGCTGTCCCCAGTCTACCTGGCCATGCTGCTGCTCCAGTTTCAACTTCCACCTGACTGTGCTGCTGCTCTAGTTTCAACTGTTCTGCCTTATTATTATTCGACCATGCTGGTCATTTATGAACATTGAACATCTTGACCATGTTCTGTTATAATCTCCACCCGGCACAGCCAGAAGAGGACTGGCCACCCCACATAGCCTGGTTCCTCTCTAGGTTTCTTCCTAGGTATTGGCCTTTCTAGGGAGTTTTTCCTAGCCACTGTGCTTATCCACCTGCATTGCTTGCTGTTTGGGGTTTTAGGCTGGGTTTCTGTACAGCACTTTGAGATATCAGCTGATGTACGAAGGGCTATATAAATAAATTTGATTTTGATTTGATTTACATACATACATACATTCATTCATTCATACAGACATACAGTGGGGCAAAAAAGTATTTAGTCAGCCACCAATTGTGCAAGTTCTCCCACTTAAAAAGATGAGAGAGGCCTGTAATTTTCATCATAGGTACACTTCAACTATGACAGACAAAATTAGAAAGAAAATCACATTGTAGGATTTTTAATGAATTTATTTGCAAATTATGGTGGAAAATAAGTATTTGGTCAATAACAAAAGTTTATCTCAATACTTATATACCCTTTGTTGGCAATGACAGAGGTCAAACGTTTTCTGTAAGTCTTCACAAGGTTTTCACACTGTTGCTGGTATTTTGGCCCATTCCTCCATGCAGATCTCCTCTAGAGCAGTGCTGTTTTGGGGCTGTTGCTGGGCAACACGGACTTTCAACTCCCTCCAAAGATTTTCTATGGGGTTGAGATCTGGAAAACGGCTAGGCCACTCCAGGACCTTGAAATGCTTCTTACGAAGTGTTTGGGATCATTGTCATGCTGAAAGACCCAGCCACGTTTCATCTTCAATGCCCTTGCTGATGGAAGGAGGTTTTCACTCAAAATCTCACGATACATGGCCCCATTCATTCTTTCCTTTACACGGATCAGTCGTCCTGGTTCTTTTGCAGAAAAACAGCCCCAAAGCATGATGTTTCCACCCCCATATGCTTCACAGTCGGTATGGTGTTCTTTGGATGCAACTCAGCATTCTTTGTCCTCCAAACACGACGAGTTGAGTTTTTACCAAAAAGTTATATTTTGCTTTCATCTGACCATATGACATTCTCCCAATCTTCTGGATCATCCAAATGCTCTCCAGCAAACTTCAGACGGGCCTGGACATGTACTGGCTTAAGCATGGGGACACGTCTGGCACTGCAGGATTTGAGTCCCTGGCGGCGTAGTGTGTTACTGATGGTAGGCTTTGTTACTTTGGTCCCAGCTCTCCGCAGGTCATTCACTAGGTCCCCCCGTGTGGTTCTGGGATCTTGTGATAATTTTGACCCCACGGGGTGAGATCTTGCGTGGAGCCCCAGATCGAGGGAGATTATCAGTGGTCTTGTATGTCTTCCATTTCCTAATAATTGCTCCCACAGTTGATTTCTTCAAACCAAGCTGCTTACCTATTGCAGATTCAGTCTTCCCAGCCTTGTGCAGGTCTACAATTTTGTTTCTGGTGTCCTTTGACAGCTCTTTGGTCTTTGGAGTTTGGAGTGTGACTGTTTGAGGTTGTGGACAGGTGTCTTTTATACTGATAACAAGTTCAAACAGGTGCCATTAATACATGTAACGAGTGAAGGACAGAGAAGCCTCTTAAAGAAGAAGTTACAGGTCTGTGAGAGCCAGAAATCTTGCTTGTTTGTAGGTGACATACATACATACATACATACATACATACACTGCTCAAAAAAATAAAGGGAACACTTAAAAAACACAATATAACTCTAAGTCAATCACACTTCTGTGAAGTCAAACTGTCCACTTAGGAAGCAACACTGATTGACAATAAATTTCACATGTTGTTGTGCAAATGGAATAGACAACAGGTGGAAATTATAGGCAATTAGCAAGACACCCCCAATAAAGGAGTGGTTCTGCAGGTGGGGACCACAGACCACTTCTCAGTTCCTATGCTTCCTGGCTGATGTTTTGGTCACTTTTGAATGCTGGCGGTGCTTTCACTCTAGTGGTAGCATGAGGCGGAGTCTACAACCCACACAAGTGGCTCAGGTAGTGCAGCTCATCCAGGATGGTACATCAATGCGAGCTGTGGCAAGAAGGTTTGCTGTGTCTGTCAGTGTAGTGTCTAGAGCATGGAGGCGCTACCAGGAGACAGGCCAGTACATCAGGAGATGTGGAGAAGGCCGTAGGAGGGCAACAACCCAGCAGCAGGACCGCTACCTCCGCCTTTGTGCAAGGAGGAGCACTGCCAGAGCCCTGCAAAATGACCTTCAGCAGGCCACAAATGTGCATGTGTCTGCTCAAACGGTCAGAAACAGACTCCATGAGGGTGGTATGAGGGCCCGATGTCCACAGGTGGGGGTTGTGCTTACAGCCCAACACCGTGCAGGACGTTTGGCATTAGCCAGAGGACACCAAGATTGGCAAATTTGCCACTGGCGCCCTGTGCGCTTCACAGATGAAAGCAGGTTCACACTGAGCACGTGACAGAGTCTGGAGACGCCGTGGAGAACGTTATGCTGCCTGCAACATTCTTCAGCATGACCGGTTTGGCAGTGGGTCAGTCATTTCTTTGGGGGGCCGCACAGCCCTCCATGTGCTCGCCAGAGGTAGCCTGACTGCCATTAGGTACCGAGATGAGATCCTCAGACGCCTTGTAAGACCATATGCTGGTGCGTTTGGCCCTGGGGTCCTCCTAATGCAAGACAATGCTAGACCTCATGTGGCTGGAGTGTGTCAGCAGTTCCTGCAAGAGGAAGGCATTGATGCTATGGACTGGCCCGCCCATTCCTCAGACCTGAATCCAGTTGAGCACATCTTGGACATCATGTCTCGCTCCATCCACCAACAGACTGTCCAGGAGTTGGCGGATGCTTTAGTCCAGGTCTGGGAGGAGATCCCTCTGGAGACCATCCGCCACCTCATCAGGAGCATGCCCAGGCATTGTAGGGAGGTCATACAGGCACGTGGAGGCCACACACACTCCTGAGCCTCATTTTGGCTTGTTTTAAGGACATTACATCAAAGTTGGATCAGCCTGTAGTGTGGTTTTCCACTTTAATTTTGAGTGTGACTCCAAATCCAGACCTCCATGGGTTGATACATTTGATTTCCATTGATCATTTTTGTGTGATTTTTGTTGTCAGCACATTCAACTATGTAAAGAAAAAAGTATTTAATAAGAATATTTCATTCATTCAGATCAAGGATGTGTTATTTTAGTGTTCCCTTTATTTTTTTGAGAAGTGTACATACATACATACAGTTGAAGTCGAAAGTTTACATACAGCTTAGCCAAATACATTTAAACTCAATTTTTCACAATTGCTGACATTTAATCCCCGTCAGTTAGGATCACCACATTATTTAAAAAATGTGAAATGTCAGAATAATGGTAGAGAGAATTATTTATTTATTTCATCACTTTCCCAGTGGGTCAGAAGTTTACATATACTCAATTAGTATTTGGTAGCATTGCCTTTAAATTGTTTAACTTAGGTCAAATGTTTCGGGTAGCCTTCCACAAGCTTCCCACAATAAGTTGGGTGAATTTTGGCCCATTCTTCCTGACAGAGCTGCTGTAACTGAGTCAGGTTTGTAGGCCTCCTTGCTCGCACACTCTTTTTCAGTTCTGCCCACAAATGTTCTATAGGATTGAGGTCAGGGCTTTGTGATGGCCACTCAAATACCGTGACTTTGTTGTCCTTAAGTCATTTTGCCACAACTTTGGAAGTATGCTTGAGGTCATTTCTCCCAAAAAGTATGATCTTTGTCCCCATGTGCAGTTGCAAACCATAGTCTGGCTTTTTATTGGCGGTTTTGGAGCAGTGGCTTCTTCCTTGCTGAGCGGCCTTTCAGGTTATGTCGATATAGGACTCGTTTTACTGTGAATATAGATACTTTTGTATCAGCATCTTCACAAGGTCCTTTGCTGTTGTTCTGGGATTGATTTGCACTTTTCGCACCAAAGTACGTTCATCTCTAGGAGACAGAATGCGTCTCCTTCCTGAGCGGTATGATGGCTGCGTGGTCCCATGGTGTTTATACTTGCGTATTATTGTTTGTACAGATGAACGTGGTACCTTCAGGCGTTTGGAAATTGCTCCCAAGGATGAACCTTGGAGGTCTACAAGTTTTTTTCTGAGGTCTTGGCTGATTTCTTTTGATTTTCCCATGATGTCAAGCAAAGAGGCACTGAGCTTGAAGGTAGGCCTTGAAATACATCCACAGTTACACCGCCAATTGACTCAAATTATGTCAATTAGCCTATCAGAAGCTTCTAAAGCCATGCCATCATTTTCTGGAATTTTCCAAGCTGTTTAAAGGCACAGTCAACTTAGTGGATGTAAACTTCTGACCCACTGGAATTGTGATACGGTGAAATAATCTGTTTGTAAACAATTGTTGGAAAAATTACTTGTCATGCACAAAGTAGATGTCCTAAACCCGACTCGCCAAACTATAGTTTAACAAGAAATTTGTGGAGTGGTTGGAAAAACGAGTTTTAATGACTCCAACCTAAGTGTATGTAAACTTCTGACTTCAATGTGTGTGTGTGTGTGTGTGTGTGTGTGTGTGTGTGTGTGTGTGTGTGTGTATATACACACAGTATGTCTGTGGCACCTATTTGTTCTATGTGCTGTGTGTAAGCATTAAAAGCAGTGAGTAGTCTGACCAGGGATGATTATTATAACGAGTGCATATCTGAGCACACTTATCTGATTGATCTATTAAAGTGTGTGTGAACATTTGCATATGTATGCATATAATTACGGGCTGATATCAATGTGTGCAAGCCAAGGGATAGTACAGATGTCATGCACACTGTAGAAAGACTCAACAGCTGTCACTTGGGGAGACTGTAGGGATGAATGTAGAATAGATTAAATTTGCGAGGAGGGTAAATGGGTGTGAATTGAAGAGAAATTGGATGAATGGTGGGGAGGAGGGGGGGGGGATGGGGTAAGAAATTAATGAAAGTTTGACATGAGCAGCGGGTGGGGGGGGTGGGTCAGTGGGGGTTGTGGGACGAGGGTGCATTGAGGCAGTACGTTTATCAGCTTAAATACAGACATCTGTTACAGAGAACGATGGTGTTTTGTCGGGGGGTGGGGGGTACGAGTGTGTGTGCGTGTATGTGGAGTGGAAAGGGGCTCTTATGACAACTCCTCAGGCTCTGTGAACTCAGGCGCACAGAGCAGGGCCAGCGTTTAATCTGATGGACATGCATCTATATATATATCGCACTTAGGTGGAATTAAACTGACTAAACCTAAAATAAAAAAACTAGGACGCAGCTCTATGAAAACAAGTCCAGCTCCCACAATTGTAGTTTTTTTACCCCTGTGCAATATGGACAAACATAACATATGGTTAACATATACTTCCAACATTATGCACAGAGAAAATGGTTGACGATTCAGAATCAACTCGCCTCTGACTGTACAGTACCTACTTCCGTATATATCTCTACTTTTAGAGATATACTCTGCATCTTCGGACGAAGAAAAGCAGCGCGGTTGTATTTCAATGTATGACCCCACCCTAGAGAGCGCTGAATGTGTAAACAGGCCAAGCATGACCAGCAGTGACATACTGAAGACAGGCTTGCTCATTGATTACAGATTGTTGATGTGTGTGTGCGCGTAGGGAGATTTCCCATCTGTGTTTGCGATTGTACCTTTTTTTTCTGTGCCTGCCTTTGTTGCTTTGTTTATCTCTTTGTGTGCCTGAGTGTGTTTCTATGTCAGATTTCTTTCTCTTTGTTTGCATCTGCGAATAGAGATATAGCCTATGTCTCCACCTGTGTGTTTTCTGTGCTCTGTAATTATCTCTGTACATGTTCAGATGTGTGTTCTGGTGTATGTGTGTGATGGGGGGGGGGGGGGGGGGGGGGGGGGTTGATTATAGTCGCAGGTCTCGTTGCCAGGAGACAGTGGGGACGAGGGATGCCAGGTTGCTAGGTAACCGGCGCGATGCAATGACCAGCGCTGTGTGATGGAGCGGAGGGAGGCGAAAGGGAAAATTGTCTTTGTGCCCCCCCCCTTCCCTCACTCCCACCCTCCCTGTACACACTCTTGAGAGAGACAGAGATGGTCTCCGCTGATATATTTACCTTTCAGTCACTGCTTTTCGGGCAGACGGGCAGAATGGACTTGAATTAGAGAGAAATGTGTCACCCTCTTCACTGCAGCCTGTTTGGGGCTTATTGATACAGTGAGTGAGTGGAGGGGACAGAGATTATGAGCTGTCCTCTGGTTTGGAAGAGGGCAAGAGAGGAGAGAAATGTGATGAAGAATGTGATTAACAGGGATATACACACCCTGTCTCTGCTATCATCTCCCATCCCACATTCACGCTCCTCTATAAATATGAGCGTGTGTGTGTGTGCGCATTGAGGGGATGTGGTCAGGTGTGGGGGAGGGGTCTTGCTGTGATTTGGTTGGATGATCTATGGATTTAATATCTCATACTGTAATCCTAGCGAAATCCCTTTTGGCATCACAGGGGGAAAAATTAACTGTGTGTGTGCTCACATCAATGTAGGCAAGAGTGTTTATACATATGAGGCTGCCATGGACAGACGGTGCATGTGTCTACAGACTGCCTGTGTGGACATTTGTGTTTGTGCCACTGTGTTTGTAGAGTTTGAGAAATAATCATAAGGTCACTGTAGCTTTCGATTTAAAAAAAAAAACGGCAACATTAACATTGAGATAAAATGGGTCACAGATACGGCCGGTTTGGCCTTTTGGCTGTATTTTGTCTGTGCTGTTTTTTTTTGTTTTTAAATGAGCCTGTTGATTTGCAAAGAAAATATAGAAGAGGAAAAGTATGAAGTGGCTCGGCTCGCACAGTGGAATAGGTGGAGACATTTTCTTGGTCCCCACAGTATCTGCCCTTGTGGCAGCAGTTAAATGCAACAGGCACCATCCCATGTCCCCTTGTCCCTAAAATTCCAGTTCTCCCCCAAGCATCCTTTCTCCCCCGCGACATACACATCCTAATAATCCCAATGTCTCTCAACCTAGTACCACCCTTTAGTCATTCGTTTTTTCCCCTCTCCTACGCGCGTTGTTCGGGGCAACCTTGTTTACCTGCTGTGGATCTCATCACAAGGGTGTCATGGTGACCGCAATGCGAGGTGGAGACTTTGTCAGAGGAGCAGGGCTGGTTGCCGTGCCGATGTCGAGTGCCACTGCCTCGATGGCCTCCACCCTGATCCAAGCCTTGCTCTTGTATACTCTTAATTCCTGTCTCTTGTGCCATCTGCTCTGCTTCTACTCTCCTTATCGTAACCGTGGTAGCACTCAAGTCATAGATAGACTAACCTAGCGTTTATATGAAGTATACTCTGTTTTATCCAGGCTGTTATAATATCCTGAAATTCGATTTGAGACGGGTTTATACGAACAATCTATCAAACAATTGTTGCGTCATGAGGTTGTCATTGAAGTCCAAGTGTTGGCTAAGACATTATATTTTGGTTTTGTGTGTTTTAATACAGTAATCTTTAACCCGATGCAAATTAAATTAACTCATTTAGTAGGTGACTTTATCGAACATTTTGAGGCGTGTAGAAAAACATCACCTCTGAGAAGAAAATTCTATTCTATTTACTGACTTCCGGAAACATTCACCACGTTCACATGCGTTTGAATTACTGCTTTCATTCCTTCCCGGTAAACAGATGCTTCTCAATCCACACGGTCATCGAATTCTTTGTCGTAATCAATGGCTCATTCTCCATCAGAAAACATCAGGCCTGCTGGTGATGGTGTTTGTGCATGCAGGTGGCAAGGGCCCGGCCAGCACTGATCAATACTGTCTCCCAGTGACTGATCACAACTGATCAATCAGAGACTGGGATCAGTGACTAGCTCAAATGTCACCAGCTCCATAATTAAGACCTATATTAAGCCAGCGGTAACACACTGTCACTCTTCCCTGCTCCTTTCTGCTCGCCAATCCCTTTCCTCTCTGCACCCTCCACCCGCTCTCCTTCTCACTGCATCACAAAACATTTGAGAGAGAGCATTGAAATGCCTAGCTACGCCTAATCATTACAAGGATTGTGTTCGTGGTCCACGACTGTTGTGAAGTCATTTTTGCGGACTGGGTTTTGATGACGTGTGAAAGGTGGTCTGTTTCTTACTTTGTTTTGGTTGCGCTCTCCTCATTCTGGTCTGTTTCTTACTTTGTTTTGGTTGCGCTCTCCTCATTCTGGTCTGATTCTGATTCTATCCATTCCTCTACAGATCCTTCCCCCTCTCGCTCTGCTCAGAATCTTTCACCATTCTAATCCAGCATGCTTTGGTAATCCAGATTAGCCGGCGAGCATTCTTAATCTTATCACTTGCCCAATCCCGCGTGGGTGTGTGCTTTTCCTGTTTTTTTTTTTAAATGCCTGATAGGGAGAGAAGAAACGATAGAGGACAGGATTAGATAAGGGAGTTTGAGAGACGAGAGGGAGGGGGACAAGAAAAGTGAATGAGATCTTGAACAGTATCACTGACAGACTCTGGGAGGGAATATAATTGATAGGGAATAGAGGAGAGGAGAAGGAGAGCAGTAAACCAGGAGGGTGATGGGGCGAGGCAGGGCTTCATCAGGGCTTCATCAGAAGCCCAGGGAGTGGCCAGCTCACATTCCAGCTCTTTTTCTTGTGTTCTACTTACATATGCACAATATGCATGTATGTACAGTACATATGCAACTAAACAAGCATCTGCTTAATTATGGATGTGCCTGGGATAAGAGCAACTTACTTACTGACCATGTAATGTGGGCCTTCTATTTCAGATGAACCGGCCCATTCAAGTGAAGCCAGCAGACAGCGAGGGCAGAGGGGGTAAGAGACATCCGTCCATAGCAACACCTGTTCAAACAACACCTCTCAAACACCTGTCTAACATATTACCCTTTTTGAAACAACACTCTGTCTCAAACAAACTGCAATGTCTGAAGACAAAAGCCTGAAACAGCTTCCACCCAGCTTCAACAAAAATAGCCACTCGTCACTGCTTCTGAGCAACTCCTGCTTCTAAACCATACCTCTAGAAAAATTAGTAACTCAAGAATGCTACTACTTTAATATTTGAGTGCCTGACTAGAGAAAGTAATTATAAGGATTTCAACCAACTGCGTATTCCATTATGTCACCGAGCATACAGAACAGTGGATGACGAAGGAGCATTCCAGTCACAGCCAGATCGTGCTCTTTTATGCAGCACGTTTCCTTGATACTGCACTCTGGTGGCCTTTTCTGTATATAGCAGGGTTATAGCACAATAGTCACAGGCATCAACATACTGTATGTTGTAACATCCTACATGAATGCCTAACAATTTAGCTGATCGATTAACACACATTGGGCTTATGAAGCAATGTAAACAATTAAATAATTCAATTATAATCATTCAATTTTGCCTCTGCCTATCCTTGCCCTCAACCAACCACTCTCTCTGCCCCCCCCCCCCATCACTCTATGTCCAAATTCCTTTCTCTGCGTTTCTATCTTGGCCCCTCACCTCATCTTCCCCTTAGAAGACAGGAAGCTGTTTGTGGGCATGCTGGGGAAGCAGCAGTCTGACGCGGACGTGAGGAAGATGTTTGAGGAGTTTGGGAACATTGAAGAGTGCACCGTGCTCCGCGGCCCTGACGGCACTAGCAAAGGTAGCTCACACCATTACTGACCGCTGCAGCATTTAGCCTTACATCGAATATGTTTTATAGATCATAGGTAATGATGCGGAAACGCAGTTTATGGGTTGTGATTGATGACGTAGTGAATGTTTTGTGGACCACGGTTCATGACGTGGTTATAACTGATGAAGTGCCGATGGTGAGATGCACTTTGTAGGCCGTAGCCGTGTCACGCGAGGGGAGGCCAGGGTTTGACGATGTGTCATGTTTTGTAGGCTGTGCCTTTGTGAAGTACCAGAACAATGCAGAGGCTGCGGCAGCCATCAGCACTCTGCATGGGAGCCGCACTCTACCGGTCAGTCAGTCCCTCTCACACACACACACACACTCTCCAAAGCAGTCATTTAGACATAGAGACTATAGTTTATAGGAGTGGAGACAATGTATGCTCCTCAGTCCTTGTGTTAACAGTGATGTAGGTAATTTGGTACAGTGACGTGTGTAATTTTCACCGTGTAATGTCCCCCTTTCTTCCCGCAGGGAGCCTCTTCCAGCCTGGTGGTGAAGTTCGCCGACTCTGAGAAGGAGCGAGGGATAAGGCGCATGCAGCAGGTGGCGTCCCAGCTGGGGGTCATCAGTCCCATGACCTTACACCTCGGGGCTTACAATGCCTACACACAGGCAGTGAGTACTAGTAGTACTAAACCCCAAGCATTATAGTACTGAACCCCAACCAAGCATAATACTCAAGCCAACACACTGGTGGTGAATGGCTACACCCCAAAATGGCACCCGATATTTCTTATACGGGTCATAAGTAGTGCACTACTATAGGGTGCCATTTGGGATGTGATCCTGACGGTGAATGAGACTCCTTCGCTTTTTTTCTTCTTTGTAGCTGGTGCAGCAGCAGGCTCTGGTGGCCCAGTCGGCGTACTTGTCTCCTGTGTCCACCATCACCATGCAGCAGTTGGCTGCCCTCAACCCGAGCAGCCTCATTGCCACGCCCATCGCATCACTCACTACCTCCTCAGGTACTTAATAACAAGCTGCCATCCTCTGCCACTTTTCATCCCCTCCCACGGGATTCTCTGCTTGGCTCAGTTTCTCTCTTTATATACGTTTCATTTCTATAAAGTCTTGGCCCCATTTTGTCTGCTTTTGGTTCCATTTTATTGCATTTGTTCCTGCGTTTTGTTTAACCGTGTCTGCCTGTCCCCTGAACGGTCGTCCTGTGCAGGTACCAGCACTCCGCCCACCATGGCAGCCACACCGGTGCCTGCTCTGCCTCCACCACTCAGCTACCCTCCAGTCCCAGCTCCACCCAATGGACAGTCAGTGTCTGAAACCCTGTACACCAATGGAGTTCATTCTTACCAAGGTATCTCACTTACTCTGACTTTGCTTCCATCAGAGTATCATTATGAAAATGTAAGCAAATTATCTTATCTAGCATGTTTGTTTGTTTACTAAGGGTGTACGCTGTTGCACGGCACCAAATGCCATTTAGAGCATGTAAGCACCCGCCAAAAAAGCATGTTTGTATAGCAGTTGATAAATCGAGCTGTTGTTTTTCTTTGATTTTCTCTCTCTCAGCTCAAACTCCAGTTTTGGATCCTCTTCAGCAAGCGTACGCTGGGATGCAGCACTACACAGGTGGGACAGTAGTGAGTCCATTTGAGTCCTTAAAATTTCCTGGAGGGAATTTTAGGTTTGAAATGCCCTCTCAACAGTCCTTAATGTTTACTTATGCAAACACACCCACAGCAACCTACCCTTCTGCCTATGGAATGGTGGGGCAGCCATTCCCACACCAACACACAATGGTTGCACAGCAACATCAGCAGCCTCAGCAACTGCAGCAACGAGAAGGTGATTTCTACCTACTTGTCCTCCCTTCTATGCATTCTCTCGTTTTGACTATGTTCAATGTTGGTTCTCCCACAGAGCGAGACAGTCTAAAATCACTACCTCATCCTGATCATCTCAAGTCACGTTAGAACCCCTCAGGGAGCCTTGACGGTCTAACCTTCCACTGTCTTCTTTTCTTCTTCTTCTTCTCAGGTCCTGAGGGGTGTAACATCTTCATCTATCACCTGCCTCAGGAGTTCACTGACTCTGAGATGCTGCAAATGTTCATCCCCTTCGGCAACGTCATCTCAGCAAAGGTCTTTGTTGACCGTGCCACCAATCAGAGCAAGTGCTTTGGTGAGTAACGACGACAACGGATGTGTCCCAAATGGCACCCCATAACGTAGGTGGTGCACTACTTTTGACCGGGGCCCATAGGGAATAGTGTGCCACATTGAGAACATAGTAAATTATGAGGAGGAGGCAGTGCTGGGAAGGATTATACTCCCTTCTCGTAGTTTAATACTTTCACAGAATTGGCCATAAGGTTTTGCTTCTGTTTGCTTCTCTTCAGGTTTTGTGAGTTTTGACAACCCGTCCAGTGCTCAGACGGCAATTCAGGCCATGAATGGTTTCCAGATTGGCATGAAGAGGCTCAAGGTGCAGCTCAAGAGGCCCAAGGATGCCAACCGACCCTACTAAATGAGCAAGGGAGATGAGAAGGTGAGCAAGGGGGGATGAGAATGAGGTGTGAGATAGAGGGTCAGGGGGACTGACAGGCAGTGAGAAACTGTGAAAGGTAGGTTATGGGATCATTTGTGAAAATTTTGTGGAAGCTCAGTATTAAAATAATGACTTATCAACTGGGATAAAATAAGTGAACCAGATCCACACAAGAGTAAGGTGACATTCTACTAAAAGCAGTAATTGTTTAAAACATTACATTTAGACACAATCATAGGACTACTTGGTTTGTTGAGATAAGGCCATACCAATGCCGTGACAAATGGATTGACAACATGTTTCATTATTCAAAAGCAGATTTAATATAGTCCAGACAAATGTTTCATTAACACGTGTTGTATGATTAGGTTGAAGACAATAACTATTATACGTCATTAATTTATTTTTTTACTTTTTATTTATTGTTTTTGTGCTGTGTCATGTCATTTTCCTGAGAAAAAAAACATCATACCACACTCAAGACTGTCCTGTCCATACATATATCGTGGAGACTACGTCGCTATGGTTGCCTAGCAACCGCTAAAAAAAACCTTCCTCTCACAGCGTTGTAAGTTAATTGGCCTGTGTTGGTTGCTGTGGCGATATTGCCTGTGATGGTTGCCATTTAGCTATTTTATTTTTGGCCGTTGCCTTTATTCACCATGCTCAACTGCATGGCGAGTTGCTGTGGCGACCATGAATTGTGTTTGGTGCGTTGTGAGTTTCCTCTATTATTTTGTCCTGTTTTTATCCTTACAAACACTGATAAATTACTGTCACTGTACCTCAGATTTTGTAAGCAATTGATTATCATGACAGGCTATTATATATTTTTTGTAGTATATCTATTTCATTGCACAGAGCAATATTAAGCATTAACCGTAAATCAAACATGTATCTAAATATTTTCTTTGGATTTTGTTTTTTGATTCGTTTCCTTTTGTTTGTCATGATTATCATTCTTACATATCCCCCATGTTTAGTTGGTCGCTGTTTTAGTTTTGGTGAGTGCAGGGTTTTTGTGCAGTCGTAATTGAATCCAAGTGACTTAGTGCCTGAACTTTGTTTGTTTTTGGTATGACTGATTGTGACCTACAGTGCAAGTTAGTGACATAATGATGCTATGTGCGTGTGCGGATCCACACAAAGTACTTGTGTGTATTAATTCATAAATAAAGTAGTGTGTGTGTGTGTGTAGTTGTATGTGTACCACGTGAGATACCGTTCATGTGAGGGTTTTGGGTAAAACTGTATGGTTGTCGTTGTGACATGTCACATGTGCTGCTGACTGAGGAACAGCATTAATCTGTAGGAATTCTGGGTTACTTCGATTTCCCAATCAAACGTAAAGCCATAAGGCTACGGTCTCATGTGGAACCTTTGACATAACAGCTTTAAAAAAACAACAACATTCTCTTATCTCTGAAAATGATTTCAGAAGAATTTTGAATCTCCTTTGACTCAATTGTTTGGTCAATGCGATTTAACATTAGACTAGAGTATTACGAAGAGATACAAAAACCACACCGCCCAGAATTCCTCTTGTGCATGTTTTGACATTTATTTGCCTGCCAAAACAATACAACAAAATATTTAAGAAATGCACACCAATGCAGCAGTATGGTTGTCACTGTATGAGTTGCATGGACACTAGGCGTGCTTGTGTAGTTATCAATGAGGACATCCATGTGATATGTGTAACCAACGTGTTTGCAGATGTTTTTCCCATACTTCCAAAGAGTGTCAACATACTCCATATATATGCTCATCTAAACGATTTTAATATTTGTGTTTCTTTGTATTCATCCTCTCTTTCTGTCTCTCTCTTCCCCAGGGAAGATATAAGAGTTCTATCAAGAAACTGCTTGGGACGTTCCAGCCTTTTTGGTTGTTTCGCCAACCGTATAGCACAGGGAGCAACAACACTTCTCAGAAAAATATGATAAATATATGTATCTGCAACAATAACAAAAAAATCTGTAACAACAAAATAACAAACGTGTGGTGGGTGGTTGAGTACACATACCATTCCACAGCTGAATTCAGTCATATTATGTACAAACTGTATTGTCAGCTACAAGGTCTACATGAAAAAGCATATCACTTATTCTACTGAACAGGGTTTTACTGTATAGTGTGGTTTGTGGTCCATAACGTAAGGGGGAAGGGCAATGTCTGGGGTTGAAGAAGTGGGATGGTAACCTTTATCGGGGGAAAAAAAAGAATATTCTGTATAATTACCATTGGTCGATTTGGTATGTAGATTTAGTTTATTATTTAAAAGTAAATGATAGAAGGGGTAATTAAACAGGAAGAAAATCAACTTCTTCTCACTGTACATATATTTGTTTTAAATGGAGTCAAATAATGAAAATGTGTTATTATAACCACTACTACTGGTATTGGCATAATGGTGGGAGGGAGGGTAATTGGGTGGAATTTTTGTATCTACATTTTTTACATTTAATTTATTTGTTAATGGATTTTTTTTTTTTTTTTTTTCATTTTATTTTATTTTAGAAAATAGATTCCTGTGGTCTACAAGACTATGGATAAACTTATTGTAGAATGTTTAATTACATAAATGTAATTATCAAAAAATCATTGTTTAATTATTTATTCCCTACAATTGCTGTTTTAAAACATGTCTTTAAGAAAAAATAAATTAAAATTTAGAAAAGGATGTGTCCGTATGTGGATATGCATTGATGTGCAACAGAGAGCAGTGGGTTTTTAAATACATACCCCAAAATATTTTTTTCCTGGATTTCACTCTACTGTAGGAAACTACACTGTTAGTAAATATCTGAAGCCTGCTTGTCATATGAAAGCATAACCAATCAACCCCACATTTCTTTTTTTTTTCTTTTTTTTTTACCTGGTCAGAGAAAGTCATTCAAGTTGTTAGGTTTATGTCCCATCCTTCATCCTGATGTTACCAGGTTCTGACCACTAGATCGTGCTGTTCCTGCTATAATGTAATTTATTTAAAGCTCAATGTTATAGGGATAGTACACTCAAATTCCGAAATTACACTGGATTCCTTACCCTATATACAGACAACTACCAATGCTTTGGTTTCAGATGCTAACATTGAGTAGTAACATTGAGTATCACATTCCATTTTTACAGTGCCTTCGGAAAGTATTCAGACCCCTTGACTTTTTCCAAATGTTGTTATGTTACAGCCTTATTCTAAAATGTATTAAATTGAATTGGGGGGGCAACCTACACACGATATCACAATGACAAAGCAAAAACAGATTTTTTTTAAAAAGATATTCCATTTACATAAGTATTCGGACCCTTTACTCAGTACTTTGTTGAAGCACCTTTGGCAGCGATTGCAGCATCAAGTCTTCGTAGGGATGGCGCTACAAGCTTGGCACATCTGTATTTGGGGAGTTTCTCACATTCTTCTCTGCAGATCCTCTCACACTCTGCCAGGTTGGATGGTGCAGCAACTCGCCCAGCTATTTTCAGGTATCTCCAGAGATGTTTGATCGGGTTCAAGTCCGGGCTCTGACTGAGCCACTCAAGGGCATTCAGAGACGCGAAGCCACTCCTGCGTTTTCTTCGCTGTGTGCTTAGGGTCATTGTCCTGTTGGAAAGTGAACCTTCGCCCCAGTCCGAGGTCCTGAGCGATCTGGAGCAGGCTTTCATCAAGGATCTCTCTTTGTACTTTGCTCTCTTTCATCTTTGCCTCAATCCTGATTTGTCTCCCAGTCCCTGCCACTGAAAAACATCCCCACAGCATGATGCTGCCACCACCATGCTTTACCATAGGGATGGTGCCAGGTTTCTTCCATATGTGACTCTTGGCATTCAGGCCAAAGAGTTCAATTTTGATTTCATCAAACCAAAGAATCTTGTTTCTCATGGTCTGAGAGTCTTTAGGTGCATTTTGGCAAACTCCAAGCGGGCTGTCATGTGCCTTTTACTGAGGAGTGGCTTCTGTCTGGCCTCTCTACCATAAAGGCCTGATTGGTAGACTGTTACAAAGATGGTTGTCCTTCTGGAAGGTCCTCTCATTTCCACAGAGGAACTCTGGAGCTCTGTCAAGAGTGACCATCGGGTTCTTGGTCACCTCCCTGACCAAGGCCCTTCTCCCCCGATTGCTCAGTTTGGCTGGGCAGCCAGCTCTATGGTGGTTACAAACTTCTTCCATTTAAGAATGATGGAGGCCACTGTTCTTGGGGACCTTCAATGCTGCAGAAATGTTTTGGTAGCCTTCCCCAGATCTGTGCCTCAACACAATCCTGTCTCGGTGCTCTAAGGACAATTCCTTTGACCTCATGGCTTGGTTTTTGCTCTGACATGCACTGTCAACTGGGGTGTGTGCCTTTCCAATCAATATAATTTACCACAGGTGGACTCCAAGTTGAAGAAACATCAAGGATGATCATTGCAAACAAGATGCACCCAAGCTCAATTTCGAGTCTCATAGCAAAGGGTCTGAATACTTACGTAAATATAGGGTATTTCTGTTGTATTTTTTTTCAATTTTTTGTTGCTTTGTCATGATGGGGTATTGTGTGTATATTGCTGAGGATTTTTTTTTAAAGTAATACATTTTAGAATAAGGCTGTATCATAACAAAATGTGGAACAAGTCAAGGGGTCTGAATAGTTTCTGAAGGCACTCTAGATACTTTTAGGATGTTTTGAACATGGAGCGTGAAAGAGCTAATATACAGTGCCTTCAGAAATTCACACCTCCTGGACTTTTCCACATTTAGTTTCAGCCTGAATTTAAAAATGTATTAAAGTGCAAATTATTATTTATTATTGTTTTGTTCACTGGCCTACACATAGTACCCCCATAATGTCAAAGTGGAATTATGTTTTTAGAAATGTTTACAAATTAAAAATTAAGCTGAAATGTTTTGAGTCAATAAGTATTTAAGCCCTTTATTATGGCAAGCCTAAATACGTTCAGGAGTAAAAATGTGCTTAACAAGTCACATAATAAGCTGCATGGACTCACTCTGTGTAATAATAGTGTTTAACATGATTTTTAAAATTACTACCTCATCTCTGTATCCCACACATACAATTAACTGTAAGGGCCCTCCATTGAGCAGTCAATTTCACGTGCAGATTCAACCTCAAAAACCAAGGAGATTATCCAATGCCTCACAAAGAAGGGTACCCACTGTATTGGTAGATGGTTAAAAAAAACAGCATTGAAAATCCCTATGAGAATGGTGAAGTTATTAATTCTACTTTGGATAGTGTATCAACACACCCAGTCACTACAAAGATACAGGCGTCCTTCCTAACTTCGTTGCCGGAGAGGAAGGAAATCGCTCAGGAATTTCACCACGAGGCCAATGGTGACTTTGAAACAGAGTTTTTAATGGCTGTAATAGGAGAAAACTGGGGATCGATCAACAACATTGTAGTTACTCCACAGTACTAACCTAATTGACAGAGTGAAAAGGAAGCCTTTTACAGAATAAAAAATATTCCAAAACATGCATCCTGTTTACAACAAGGTACTAAAGTAATACTGCAAAAAATGTGGCAAAGAAATTAACTTTTTGTCCTGAGTACTAAGTGTTATGTTTGAGGCAAATCCAATACAACACATTACTGAGTACCACTCTCCATATTTTCAAGCATAGTGGTGGCTGCATCATGTTATGGAAATGCTTATAATCTATCAGGACTGTGGAGGTTTTCAGGATAAAAAAGAAACTGTTACGTCTGCTTTCCACCAGACACTGGGAGATGAATTCACCTTTCAGTAGGACAATAACATAAAACACAAGGCCAAATCGACAACAGAGTTGTCCAAGAAGACAGTGAATGTTTCTAAGTGGCTGAGTTACAGTTTTGACTTAACCAATTTGTCAGAGCTTGAAGAATTTTGAAAAGAATAATGGGCAAATGTTGCACAATCCAGGTGTGGAAAGCTCTTCGACTTACCCCAGAAAGACTTACAGCTGTAATCGCAGACGAAGGTGATTCTAACATGTATTGACTCAGGGGGTTGAATACTCATCTAATCATGATATACGCAGTGTTTTATTTTTCATGAATTATTTACAAACGTTAGAATTTTTCTTCCACTTTGACAGTATTTTGTGTAGATTGTTGACAAAACATCACAATTAAATCAATGTTACTACCACTTTGTAACAACAACGTGGAATAAGTTAAGTATGAATACTTTCAGAAGGCAATGTAGACACCATTGACTTGCATTAGATTTGTGCCACAAATTATAAGAAGTTAGCATTTGAAGCCGTGGCCAAGAAAACCAATGCATAGGTTGCCGTCATACCTTGTCAATAGACTACTTACTAAAGAAACCAATTGAATTTTGTAATTTGTGTGAACTATCCCTTTAACATCGAGGGGAGGGGGGGATTCCTCATGTTTTTTTGTTTTTTTTACCTAATAGCAGTAACAGCACCTGGTAGCACCGGGATGTAGGATGGGACATAAACTTCAATTACTAATTTCTCTGAACAGGAAAAAATTAAAACATCAGCCAATTCTTTGGGAATACAGGATGAAGAAACAATACTTTCGAACTGAAGCTCCATACTACTTGTCAGACACAGAGAACTGATACTATATACTTGTTGTTGACCTGGGATTGGCGTGGAGGGTTCCATTGGGGGCTTTTGACCATTCCTATGGATTCCTCATGTCTTTCTTATTGTTATAAAAAACGTTTGGTCCAAACTGGATGTTAGATACTATATTTATTGAATATTCTATGAAATCTATAAATTAAAATGGCCAATTTAGATGCAATCAATTACCTTAGTTTTTCAGAGATCAAATTAGATTTCAATAAAATAACGTTGCTGGAATGCTAATCTTATATGTTTCTAACAACAAACGATTCCAGAACAATCTGAGATGGTGGGTGTCGAAATCCTATTTTTTGTGCTTTTTGAAGGTGGAACGACGCAAGACTCAATTTAAGGATTATTGTAATGAGGAGGGGGGGTATACAACACTGAGAGTCCCATTGCCCCTAGACCTAGCCTATCCATATTGAACCTCCAGGGTTATAGCTAAACTATATTGAACAAAACTATAAACGCAACATGCACAATTTCAATTATCATACTGAGTTACAGTTCATATGAGGAAATCAGTAATTTTATATAAATTCATTAGGCCCTAATCTATGGATTTCACATGACTGGGAATACAGATATGCATCTGTTGGTCAAAGATATTTTTGTTCATTCAAATTGCCATCAATAAAATGCAATTGTGTTCATTGTCTGTAGCTTATGTCTGCCCATACCATAACCCCACCGCCACCATGGGGCACCCTGCTCACAACGCTGACACCATCAAACCGCTCCCCAACACCCAACACAACGCCATACACACGGTCTGCGGTTGTGAGGCTGGTTGGACGTACTGCCAAATTCTCTAAAATTATGTTGGAGGTGGCTTATGGTAGAGAAATGAACATTCAATTAACTCGCAACAGCTCTGGTGGACATTCCTGCAGTCAGCATGCCAATTGCACACTCCCTCAAAACTTGAGACATCTGTGACATTGTGTTGTGTGACAAAACTGCACATTTTAGAGTGGCCTTTTATTGTCCCCAGTACACGGTGCACCTGTGTAATGATCATGCTGCCAGGTGGATGGATTATATTGGAAAAGGAGAAATTCTCACTAACGGGTGGAAACATCTGAGAGAATTAAGTTTTTTGTGCATATGGAAACATTTCGGAGATCTTTTATTTCAACTCATGGAACATGGTACCAACACTTTACATGTTGCGTTAATATTTTTGTTCAGTGTAGTTTGTACTAGAGGTCGATGTGCTGGTCCAATGAAAGCATGGTAAACTTATTTTCAACCAACCATTACCTGGCAATACTTCATTCTTGATTTGGAAGGCACCGGTATCTTATAAACATTTGTTTATAGTTCCAGGTGGAACTCCAAAAAAACAATATTAAATAAAATATGAAATCAACTTTTTGCACTGTGTGAGGAGGTTCCTCACCATCTTAGCTGCTAGACATCTTGCCTTTCCCAACATCTTTGCTGGAACTAGTCGTTTCTAAGCAACAATGTCACGTGTAGGAGAAGATGACAGCTAGTCACACAGTGTGACCCAAACAACACAAACAAGATCTACACATGCAGGAAGCATTTCTCAGTCAGTACAAAAAGTGGATTTAGTATACTTCCTTGTTATCGGAGTTCCACCTGCTACTGGGAAAAAAGAAGTTTATAAGATACCGATGCCTTCCAAGTTGAGAAATAAGGAAGTATTGTCAAGTAAAGTTGAACATTTTTCCCCTATCCATAACCCATCCTAAGCTAAAACCCTGTACATAGTAGGCCTACGGGGATCTAACTAACTTTATCACTCCTAATGCAGCCTAGATAATAGGCTACCATTTTGTTTAAAAATTTGAATAATTTTAGCTCTAACCCCAACAATTTGTTCTATAGTGATTTCTTTCAGGTCAGCCCCATAGACTCTCAGCAGATCTGCAGATAACATTAACACAGTTCAGTGAACTGGGACTATTTCAGCCACCATCACTCACTGAGCTAGGGCTTGGCATCCTAACCAATAACTTCTATAAACCCCAGATGACTGATAGGGGGCACTGTATTGAAGCCGTTATGCCTCCATCTTGACGTGCCTCCATCTTGGCACTCCCCCAATATTCTAAAACATATTTTGGAAGCTACAGAAATGAATGTATTAATGTCTACATTCGTTTTGCCACATTTATTATATCACAGACACCTTAATGCATACTTTGAAATTATATTATGTGAGCTTAGCAAAAAAAAAATGAAGAAATATGATAAATGTTTCTTTAGTCTTTTTTTAAATTAGTACTAATGTGATATATTCTGATGTATTATTGTCTCTACCTTTGTACCCTTCGTGCTGTTGTCTGTGCCTAACAATGTTTGTACCATGTTAATGCTTCTACCATGTTGTGCTGCTGCCATGTTGTGTTGCTACTATTCTATGTTGACGTGTGTTGCTGCCATGGTGTGTTGTCTTAGGTCTCTCTTTATGTAGTGTTGTGGTGTGTCTCTTGTCATGATGTGTGTTTTGTCTTACATTTTTATTTTGAATCCCATCCCCCGTCCCCGCAGGAGGCCTTTTGCCTCTTGGTAGGCAGGCTGTCATTGTAAATAAGAATTTGTTCTTAATTGACTTGCTTAGTAAAATAAAGGTTCAATAAAAAATGTACTGTCCCCACTACAACGCAAATACTTAAATACATGTAATTATGACCTTGAAACATTTAATTGAAATACTGTAGAATTCCATTCATTCCTGTTCTCTATAGGAATTAATGGAACAGTAACAGTAACATCATGGGTCCATAGACCTTGCATCCATAGCTCTGTCTATGAATTTCAGAATGATTCGATTTCTCCAGCCGCATCCCTCAGCCTTTTACTTAAACAGTGGCAGGGAAACAATTTGTTCTTGTTTCAACTGCTGATTGGCCCTTAAACGATTTAAAATTTAAAAAATTATCTTAATTTGTATTTTTATGTTTAGCTCACATATAATGTAAAAGTATGCATTAAGATGTCTGTAATAAAATGAACGTGTGAAAAACGAATGTAGACATTAATAAATGCATTTCTATAATAGCTTCCAAAATATAAATGTTTACAAAGGAGGAGTACCAAGATGGCTGCGGGTAGCTTCAAAACAGTCATCCAGGGATTATACAGGGTTTATACACATTGGTTCCAACACGCCGGAGCCTTTTCACACGGCGTAAAACGTCACTTAACAGTTTGATCCCCTCCCACTCTACCATCTTCTACTTCCATTCGGTTTGGGCAACTAAGAAACCGGGATAACAGACGCCTATTCCCGGCAAACATTTGTCATATTGCTCTGAGCAAACGGAAAAGTAAAATTGCTGGTTGTGTTATATGCGGGCCCTCATCCCAACGAAAAGTAAGTCTTTCAGACGGGGGTAAGTGCTACAAGGGGAAGTATTACATTTCTATCGAAAATGCAGAGAATTGGTGGAGATCGAGAGGCCGGATAATAATATTCAAATCAGACTGCAGCCCATTTTCATCAACATACTGGATTCTCTCAGGTGGCGTCTTCGGTATAGAGCAGAAGTGATTATTCTACAAGGGGACATACAGAACTCTTCAATATTCCAGGGACGGTAGGAGTTTCCAGCTTTTCACACCGCGCGGTGAACAGGCCTACCTGTGTGTAAGATCAGAAGGTAAATTTGCCCACCGTTATATTTAATTAGATGTGATACCGGTTTTTGTTTCTGTTTACAATTGACATTTCAAAACAGGCAATGTTATCACTTCGCCTTGTTTAGTATTTACAGATTCACTCAACCTTGGATAGCTAGTGGTCACGGAAGATGCGCCTATATTCACCCATCCTCAAGCGGAGCAAAGCGGATGTAGGCTAAATTAATAAGTGAAATCAGAGATCTGGTCCAACTGGATCCGGCTTGTGCAACACACATATTTGAACGTTTTCACAAACTATTCAGAATGACGACCGAAACTCCAATCAATTCAAGTTTCCCCGAATAGGTGTAGGTTGATCTTGTCTGATCTCACGGTGATGACGTTTGTTTAGGAATACGGCAATACATGAAGGTCATGGTTTGAAACAAAACCATGAACAATCGCACAATAACACCGATTGGAAACAAGAAGGCGTCTAAACTAATGTTTTGGATGTCCTTCGTTTGAGCGTTCATGGTTTCGGAGTAAATAGCCTAACATTACTGATGATGAAACGTAAAAAGTTCCACACCCCCAGAGAAAGTTTACGGAAATCTTGTTGAGATGGATGTGATTGTGCGGCGTTCCACACAAACCACTAATTCTTATGATTTACCGTGTTAAATAACAATAATATGTGAAAATAATGTTTTTTTGTGAACAAATGTGTCATTTTGTCTTTATAACAAGCAGTAGCAGTGCGTGGGTAAAATCACTGTCATACAGTACATGCTTTTATTTTTTGTTTTCCTAGGCTACCTAACTAACTTCAAATCCAACTAAAATTTTATTTGTCACATGCATGCTTAATACAACAGGAGTCGCCTCTTCACTGTTGAAGTTGAGACTGGTGTTTTGCGGGTATTATTTAATGAAGCTGCCTGTTGAGAACTTGTGAGGTGTCTGTTTCTCAAACTAGACCCTCTAATGTACTTGTCCTCTTGCTCAGTTCTGCACTGGGGCCTCCCACTCCTCTTTCTATTCTGGTTAGGGCCAGTTTGCGCTGTTCTGCGAAGGGAGTAGTACACAGTGCTGTACGAGATCTTCCAGTTTCTTGGCAATTTCTCGCATGGAATAGCCTTAATTTCTCAGAACAAGAATAGACTGACGAGTTTCAGAAGAAAGTGCTTTGTTTTGGCCATTTTGAGCCTGTAATCGAACCCACAAATGCTGATGCTCCAGTTTTTGTTTTTTTAAACATTTTATTTCACCTTTATTTAACCAGGTAGGCTAGTTGAGAACAAGTTCTCATTTGCAACTGCGACCTGGTCAAGATAAAGCATAGCAATTCGACACAATACAACAAAACAGAGTTACACATGGAATAAACAAACATACAGTCAATAATACAGTAGAACAAAGAAAACAAAAGTCTATATACAGTGAGTGCAAATGAGGTAAGATAAAGGAGTTAAGGCAATAAATATGCCATGGTGGCGAAGTAATTACAATACAGCAATTAAACACTGGAATGGTAGATGTGCAGAAGATGAATGTGCAAGTAGAGATACTGGGGTGCAAAGGAGCAAGATAAATAAATACAGTATGGGAATGAGGTAGGTAGATAGCTCATCTGTAAACAGCCCATCTATGTACAGGTGCAGTGATCTATGAGCTGCTCTGACAGCTGGTACTTAAAGCTAGTGAGGGAGATATGAGTCTCCAGCTTCAGAGATTTTTGCAGTTCGTTCCAGTCATTGGCAGCACTGGAAGAACTGGAAGGAAAGACGACCAAAGGAGGAATTGGCTTTGGGGCTGACCAGTGAGATATACCTGCTGGAGCGCGTGCTACAAGTGGGTGCTGCTATGGTGGCCAGTGAGCTGAGATAAGGCGGGGCTTTACCTAGCAGAGACTTGTAGATGACCTGGAGCCAGTGGGTTTGGTGACGAGTATGAAGCGAGGGCCAACCAACGAGAGCGTACAGGTCACAATGGAGGGTATTGTATGGGGCTTTGGTGACATAACGGATGGCACTGTGATAGACTGCATCCAGTTTGTTGAGTAGAGTGTTGGAGGCTATTTTATAGATGACATCACCGAAGTCAAGGATCGGTAGGATGGTCAGTTTTACGAGGGTATGTTTGGCAGCATGAGTGAAGGATGCTTTGTTGCGATATAGGAAGCCGATTCTAGATTTAATTTTGTATTGGAGCTGCTTAATGTGAGTCTGGAAGGAGAGTTTACAATCTAACCAGACACCTAGGTATTTGTAGTTGTCCACGTATTCTAAGTCAGAGCCTCAACTAGTTTGAGGAAGGCCAGTTTTATTACTTCTTTAATCAGAACAACAGTTTTCAACTGTGCTAACAGTTAGCCTTTTAAAATAATAAACTTGAATTAGCTAACGTAACGTGTCATTCGAACACAGAAGTAATGGTTGCTGATAATGGGCCTCTGATTTTTCATTAAAAATCTGCTGTTTCCAGCTACAATAGTAATTTACAACATTAACAGCAAGTCTACACTGTATTTCTGATCAATTTGATGGACAAAAAATGTGCTTTTGTTTAAAAAAACGAGGACATTTCTAAGTGACCCCCACACTTTTGAACAGTAGTGCATGTCCCCATTACAAAACCTATGTCTTTCACTTACTTGCTGTTTCGTTGTTCATTTGTTCAGTAATTTCATTCTCAACCATGATTTCATCGGTGAAGTTTCAGCCCTGTCCGTCCGTGACCTCTTGTCGTGGGTCCTCTTCTTCGGTGCGCAATGTCACGGTGTCTGTTTTATCTTGTCCAGCTCTGGCTAACATTTCACGTAAACCCTGTTTGTTGTCTGCATCAAAGTAGCGGTCCTTGTACCTAGCATCTAGCATGGTGGCAACACAGTAAAGAGGCTCAGAGAGAATGCCACTAAATTGCTTGTTCACGGCATCTAGTAGAGTACTTTTGCAAGTTTTAACCCCACGGTTTATCTCCAGTTTTGTTGAGCAGGCGTTTCAATGCCATGACAGAGGGTATCACGTCTGCTGCAGACGCAGTTGATAAGTTTATTTCTCGAGTCAGTTGTGTTCATGTTTTTAAGCACAAATTTTTGTTCCAGCGGCTCTCCATCTTGTAAAAAGTGCTGTTCCGGCCTCCCGGGTGGTGCAGTGGTCTAAGGCTCTGCATCTCAGTGCTAGCTGTGCCACCAGAGACTCTGGGTTCGAGTCCAGGCTCTGTCGCAGCTGGCCGTGACTGGGAGGTCCATGGGGCGACGCACAATTGGCCTAGCGTCGCCTGGGTTAGGGAGGGGTTGGCAGGTAGGGATGTCCTTGTCTCATCGCGCACCAGCGACTCCTGTGGCGGGCCGGGCGCAGTGCGCGCTAACCAAGGTTGCCAGGTGCACGGTGTTCCCTTCGACACATTGGTGCGGCTGGCTTCTGGGTTGGATGCGCGCTGTGTTAAGAAGCAGTGCGGCTTGGTTGGGTTGTGTATCGGAGGACGCATGACTTTCAACCTTCGTCTCTCCCGAGCCCGTACGGGAGTTGTAGCGATGAGACAAGATAGTAGCTACTAAATACCACGAAATTGGGGAGAAAACGGGATAAAAAAAATATACAAAATTTTACTCTTTCAAATGACTGCTCGACTTGAACTTGTTTAGTTGTTGGAAGTGTGCACTTAGTTTTTTTTCTGCTTTTGTTCTAAGTAGTAGCTGAACGTCTGGGTGTAATGCACTTTCAAATTAGTAATTAGGTTTGTGGTATTGAAAGATCACTTTCTCCCCTCGGGAAATAATAGCAGCACAAATGTTGCATAAGGCCTTTTTGTTATCTTCCTTTGAAACGTCAAAATCGATCCACACCGCAGACCTTGTGGGCTAGGTTAGGAATGCTGTGTTGCACGTGTAGCGCAGTATTTTGTGTGGTGTCATTACGTCATCTAGGTGTGTTATATAGGTATGCACGTCAGCTTTGACATCTGTTTTGCACATCAACGTTAAACTAGACATCGGGCCAATGCCTGATATCGGCCGATTCTGATATTCTCACTCATATATCGTGCATCCCTAGGTATGTATGCAAGGTCACTGTGGGGACGACGTCATCGATACACAGCCAGTGACTGATGTGGTGTACTCCTAAATAGAGGTTGGCCGATTTAATCGGCATGGCCGATTTTTTTATTATTCAAAACAATCGGTAATCAGCATTTTTTAAATGCCAATTATGGCCGATTACATTGCAATCCACGGGGAGACTACGTGGCAGGCTGACCACCTGTTACGCGAGTGCAGCAAGGAGGAAAGGTAAGTTGCTAGCTAGCATTAAACTTGTAAAAAAACAATCAGTCTTCACATAATCACTAGTTAACTACACATGTTTGATATTACTAGTTTAACAAGCTTGTCCTGCGTTGCATATAATCAATGTGGTGCCTGTTAATCACAGCCTACTTCACCAAACGGGTGATGATTTAACAAAAGCGCATTCGTGAAAAATTGCACAATCGTTGCACCAATGTACCTACCCATAAACATCAATGTCTTTCTTAAAATCAATACACAAGTCTATTTTTTTTAAACCTGCATATTTAGTTAAAATAAATGCATGTTAGCAGGCAATATTAACTCGGGAAATTGTCACTTCCGAGATTAGGCTGGCAATACTATAGTGCCTATAAGAATATCCAATAGTCAAAGGTATATGAAATACAAATAGTATAGAGATAAATACTCCTATAATATCTACAACCTAAAACTTCTTAACTGGGAATATTGAAAACTCATGTTAAAAGGGACCACCAGCTTTCGTATGTTCTCATGTTCTGAGCAAGGAACTTAAACGTTGCACATATTGCACTTTCACTTCTCCAACACTGTTTTTTCATTATTTAAACCACATTGAACATGTTTAATTATTTGCGGGCCGCAAAGAGCGGTGCTGTCACACAGTGACTGGTTTGTTTGAAGTATCTCTAGTATAGCTGGCACTGAGGCTTCCCTATGCGAATACTCTTTAACCCTTTAGTACCAAGAACTGTCATCGTAAGTGAAAAATACAAAGGTGCTTCAGTAAATTGAGAATCAGGCCTTCTTGTTCACATGCCGTCTCTAACAAAACTAGCGTCCACAGGTGACTAAAGAAAACGCATTCAAAACCTGCCAGTAATGAGTAGCAGTGATGTCGTAGTGGCTCTGAGAGCCTTTCACAGCAGATCTCATTGCCTGTGTTGTAATTAAGCCTACACTGCATGTTGCCCACTCAACTAGTATCAATGGCTGCATCTCTGCCACAAGAGCTGCTCTGCACTGTCAAAGCTTGTAATTCAGCTAGCTAATGGATTCATCTGGGGAATGTCAGGAAGTCCTGCTGTAGGTGTTTGAAGCAACTATATATTCTTCTTTGTGTTTGAAGTTCTTACACACCAGGCCATTGCATTGTTGGATGTGTTGATGCTCATGTTTTCATGGCTATGTAAATCTGGATGGACGCACCTGCACACCAAGATCAACATGGCATAATAATCGCATCACAAATAGTCACATACAAATTATGGATGCAAATAGTAGTCCTCTTTGACCTATTGTCTAATGATATTTAACCTCCTCAATTTAAAGTAGCAATATGTCATTTTTTCGCCAACCCGGCCAAGTTCATATTGAGATGTGAAATCATTCTACTTGAAAGCAAGTCTAAGAAGCTGTAGATCTGTTCTATGTGAGCTACTTCTATAGTTCCAGTTCTTAAGTTTTGTCTTTGTCTTTTTACTTTCAGTTTTGTACAACCGCTGAAACAACAATATTTTTGGTTATGGAAAATATATTTCACAGTGGTACAATCATTCTCTATACTACCTTATTGTGTCACATAAACTGAAATGAGGTGAAGTATTAGAATTTTAGCAACCAGTAAATGGCAGAGCGATATCTACATAGTGCAACTTCAAACGCAATAGTACTTTCCCTACAAATATTTGCGGCAGCGTTTCTTTCATTGAATAATTTGACATTTTCATTTTGGTATGGGATCTACCAAAGAAATGTCCTGTCAGACTGTACAAGGCTTTGGCCTTCACCCCATTTGTCTGAATGTTTCTTACATGTTTATATCTCTCTTCTTTTTTCTCAGAATGTTGACCTGGCTCAGGGAGCTCAGTGACTGGGTCTGGCAGGACCGGCTGTGGTTCCCTGCGGGCCTGGGTTGGGCCGACCTCAAGGACCGGGATGGCCTAGTCTTCGCTAAAGGAAGTGATCTCTGGGTCATCTTCCCTATTGCAGTATGCTTCCTGATTATCCGACAGATATTTGAGAGGTCAGTACTCCAGGCCCAAGACGATATGTGCATCCCGAAATGTTGAGGACAAAACCAATACCTCCCTCTCTTCACATTGCAGTGGCCTCGCTATGTTTCATTAGCTTGCTGCTGTTGTTTTTTTAACCTGTATTGCTCATTTGCTTGTTCATCTAGCCTTGTTGACTTGTGTTCACTGCAACAACAACAACCAGACCTGATTTACAGTCCCTAACCACAATTTCCTCTCCTCCTTTGCCTCCTCTATGACTATCCAGGACCGTGGCCGTTAAACTCGCCTCTTTACTTAGAGTGAGGGAGAAACCTCGTGTCAGAACTGCTCCCAACACCACACTGGAATTTTATTTCTGCAATGCATCGAAGTTCCCCTCACAGGTAATTGGACAGCATCGCTATAATGCTACATAACGTTGTTTAACGTCAACTCCTTCCCTAATCCTCCATGTAGGAAACTACCATACAATTCCATTGACCAAATCCAAGTGACCACTCAGTTCAGTAGTTCACACAACTCCTAAGTCAAATCCCTGCACAATTGCTACATTAAATCAACCATTATTTAAAATCGCAACACATTTTACAGTAATACAATTAAAGATACATTAGCGCTATATTGCCCTTATAACCCCTGTCTCTCTCTGTCAGAGTTCAGTGGAGGAGTTAACTAAGCAGTCAGGTTGCTCGGTGCGGCAGGTCCAGAGGTGGTTCCGGCGGCGGAGGAACCAGGAACGGCCCAGCCAGATCAAGAAGTTCCGGGAAGCCAGGTACCCACAGCAGCCAAGTGGAAACCCACAATACTTTTGTGCTTTTACAATCCGAGATGTAGGCTACACTCATTTCTGTATTGAATATGGTTGAAATAAATTGTCTTAAGCAAAGAAAGTAGAGTACTGCGAACTGAAATGAATAGTAGCAGGGCTGTTAGCAACAGCAGTTAGGAGCAGGTGAACATGGTTGAATGGAACTTGCACCTGCCGACACGTAATTAATGAATGTCAAAACAATCCTTTATTTCCGACGTGGGCATATTTCTACTGTGCAACATGTTAGTGTGCCTTCTGTAAAAGATTATTGTGATCTGCCTGTATTTTCATATTCACCTGCTCAAACTACAACCACCTATAGTTTTACAGGTGGCTGTAGCTTATGCTTTACTTTGTCTTTGAAGGAGCCCTCGTTTGTATTGTGTCTCAGTTGTGTGTGTGTGTGTGTGTATATGTAACAATGTTGTAAGCTGTGTGAAATTGTGTTCTGTTCATATGGGGTTTCTGTGCGTTCTCTTACAGTTGGAGATTTACCTTTTACCTTCTTGCTTTCATTGCTGGCCTGTGTGCCCTAATTGACGTGAGTACCGTGATTTACCGTCGGTATATATTTTCTCTAGCAATGCTTTGCCTCTGTTTTTGTACCTTTTGTTCTGGCGTGTGCCATTTTGTGCTTTGTGTTTTGGTTTGAGACTGAAATCCTCACCTATGTGAATCTCTCCCCAGAAGCCATGGTTCTATGACATGGAGGAGATGTGGAATGGCTTCCCCACGCTGGTATGTACACTGTAAGACTGTCGGTCTCTAAATCGCAGTTGGTTTTAAATGTTTAGTTGGTCTACAAATCTTTACAAAGTCTGTGTCTGACACATTTCGGGACAATCCCAAACATGAAAACATGAAGGTTTCCAGTACATGATTACAGCTTGGCATTTCTAGACACCTTTTTTATAAATGTCACAAATGTTTGCATGCACTACTTTAAGTTGCTTTGGATAGAAGTATCTGCTAAATAGAATATATATATTTTTTTAGATCAAATGTTTGTTCTTCCCTCTTACAGCCACTGCTGCCTTCTCAGTACTGGTACTACATGATCGAGCTGGGATTCTACATATCGCTGCTCTTCAGTGTGGCAACGGATGTCAAGCGTAAAGTAAGTGGAGCCAAATTCAGAAACAATGACAATTTTACATGCGTACCATTAGAATGGCAACTGGATAGACCTTATCTTTGTGCGGAGGCCAGAGAGAGAGATAAGCGACAGAGCTAACCACATCTCGGCAGATGTCAGTTTGGGTATCACAACTAAATTATATGACCTTTGGTTCACCACAAAAATGATTGTAGTTTCAGTTGCAAGCAATTTCTCTTCCCTGTTGTGTGCATGTCTCAGGCAGGGAGGGGTGTGTGTCTAGGACAGGGTTTCTCAAACTCTGTGCACATATATTTTTTTTTGCCCCTAGCACTACACAGCTGATTCAAATAATCAACTAGTCATTAAGCTTTGAATCGTCTATGTAGTGTTAGATTTCCCCCCCCCCCCCCCCCCTATTTGGGTCTCCCGAGGACCGAGTTTTGAGATGCTGGTCTCGGGCATTTGTGGGTTAATGTGTGACCGGCATATTGTGGAAAGGTATCGCAGTGGAGAGTGATTGACCATGTTCTCCAGCTGTATTTATTTTCCAGCTGGTGAGCCCAAATGGAAAGTGGCAACTCTTCAAACAGTCAGCAGACAAGACTAAAATCCAGTCCTGTTTGTCGGTTGATTTGACAGACACAAGGAATGAATAGGGCTGATCCAAAAACAATGCTTTTAGAGACTTGGTTGGCAGAACATTTGTGTCGTTACGTTAGCTATAATTGCTGTGGAACTCCAAATTGGACTTGTTAGTTTTCGTGCCCGCCTCAAGCTTATGGCTAGGGTGACGCTTTAGTTCAGTTGTAAGTAGGAAAAGTACACATGGATACATGCACGCATTAGCTATGTTTCCAGTAAGTTGTCCAGGGATTTTTTGTTGTTGTCGACATTTGAAAAGGTTTCATAGAAAATACATTCTACAATTGCCTGCTACGGTGCGTTTCCATTGAACCGTCTCTTGTGTCAATAAAAACAGCTGGATGTCATGTCACAGCCCCACCAACAAAAAAAATGGTTGAATTAAAAACTAAGTGGTTTAAGAGTTTCCATGATCAATTTAGGCAAATTGCACTTTAATAAATTGGCGACAGTCTGTATGCCCTTCCCCCAACTGTTTAATGTCTCAGGTAGCCCGCAAAAGCCAGCATTGTTAGAATGCAATTTGCCATATTCAAATAATTATCATGTGCCAACATACCAACAACCAATGCCATGGTGAAACTTGCACTCCTTTTTAGATCTGAAATAATTGGCTGGTGGAACTTGCTTCCAGCCAACTAGAAAAGCAAGGTGAAGCGATACAGGCATTCTTGAAAGTCAAAGACAATCCTTGTCCTGACTTGAGTTTTGTAGTTTGAATTTTTGTTGTTGTTGACAACAGTAGGCATTTAGAATTAAATGTGGAGTGGAGCTTTATAGATGTCACTTGTAGGCCTACCTTAAGGTATTTGGCAATCCTCATTTATTTGAAAAACACAGTTTCCATCATTTGTCACAAAGAAAGTTAGACCAAACGGTAATCCACCCGTTGAACAGTAACATTTTGTCGATCTTTAGAACATTTCTCCTATAGATGGCGTTTCCATTATACATGTCGCAATGTTTTTTTGCTGTTGTTTTTTTTTGCGACAGTTTTTATAGAATAAACCTGGGTCAATGAACCTGACACCTGTCACTCATTTGTGAGTACTGGATGAATCGGTATGCACGCACTCTTACGCCGTCATTAATCAATAAGTGGTGAAACCAGGCGTCTGTAACAGTAGCTTAGAGGTGTCCCTACAGACATTTGAAGCTATGAACGTTTTGCTGATATTCAGCGGTGTTAAAGCTCTAATTTAAAACAACTCTCGTTCAGAACAACGCATCCAAAATAAACTTGATAATCAGAGATGCGAGTGAGGAATGTCATGTCCCTGATGCCATATCCATCAGAACTAGAACACATTTCAGCAAGATTTTAAAGTGAACAACTACCCCCCCCTCCTGTTATTGACTGACTCAAGCTGATGTTCAGTGCACAAAGTAAACACAACATTTGCGTAACTGACAAACTCCCCCTTTCTCTCTTCCAGGATTTTAAGGAGCAGATTGTTCACCATGTGGCCACTATTCTGCTGATCAGTTTTTCTTGGTTGGTCAACTACATCCGTGCCGGGACTTTGATCATGCTGGTGCACGATGCCTCAGACTACCTACTGGAGGTACAGCCCCCCCCCCCCATACCCAATCTTATTACTCCTACAATACAATGTCACCATTACAAACCTAAAGAAACGATATCCATTCCATAATAAGTATAGAGGAATGTTATTACTATATGGACAGTCAAGGCCATTACAATTGTATTATAGTCATAAATGGTGCTCACATAATGTCTACTCTCACAGAACTGGTCATAGTGTTGAGCCTGCCATCCAGAGGAGAATATAGGAAGCGGCAACTGAATACTTAACTCACCCCCCCCCCCTCCCTTTCTGCTGTTCATTTTAGTCAGCAAAGATGTTCAACTATGCAGAATGGAGAAAGACCTGCAACTACATCTTCATTCTGTTTGCAGCTGTGTTCATCCTTACCCGCCTCGTCATACTCCCTTTCTGGTAAGATGCTCAGATCTTGGATGACACTTCTCTGTATCCTAGGGGAGGGTTTCCCGGACATGCATTATGCCTAAACCTGGATTAAAAAGCATTTTCAACTGAGCTTTTCCGTTGCGCTTGCTTTGTAGTCCAGCAGTAGGCTGAATATGTGTCTGGGGAAACTGCCTCCGTATGTCTAAAGCACCCATAACTTTAGTGTAAAGTATTATTTTCTGGCATTTTTTTTCAATTATCAATTGTACAGGATGCAATGCATTCTAGTGATTTACTTAAGTCTTTGCCAAAATGCTTTTGACTTGCTCATGCAGATCTCTATTGACTGGATCTGTCTTTCTTAACCCCAGGATCCTACATACTACGTGGGTGTACCCATTGACCATCTATCCCCCTTTCTTTGGATTCTACTTTTTCAACGGGCTGTTGTTAGTGCTGCAGTGTCTGCACATCTTCTGGGCTGTCCTCATCCTGCGCATGGCCATCAAGTTTCTGCCTGGAAACGTACGTATTCACAAGCCTAAACACTCACTAAACCCTAAACCTCAACTAAATCTTGTAATAAATCATGTGGAAATTGAGCAAGTTGAGATGACTAAACTGCTTGGAGTAACCCTGGATTGTAAAACTGTCATGGTCAAAACATATTGATGCAGTAGTAGCTAAGATGGGGAGAAGTCGTCTGTCTATAATAAAGCGATGCTCTGCAGCCTTAACAACACTATCAACTAGGGCCTGTAGGACCTGCCTTGTTTTGTTACACCTTGACTGTTCAGTCATGTGGACAGGTGCCACAGAAAAGGACTTAGGAAAATTGCAATTGCCTCAGAACAGCGCAGCACGGCTGGCCCTTGGATGTACACAGAGAGCTAATATTAATAATATGCATGTCAATCTCTCCTGGCTCAAAGTGGATGGATTGACTTCATCACTACTTGTATTTATGAGAGGTATTGACATGTTGAATGCACTGAGCTGTCTGTCTAAATTACTGGCACACAGCTCGGACACCCATGCATACCCCACAAGACATGCCACGAGGTCTCTTCACAGTCCCCAGGTCCTATGGGAGGCACACAGTACTACATAGAGCCATGACTACATGGAACTCTATTCCAATTCAAGTAACTGAGGCAAGCAGTAAAATAAGATTTAAAAAACACCTTATGGAACAGCGGGGACTGTGAAGCAACACAAACATTGGCATACACACACACGATAACATACACACTATACATACACATGGATTTAGTACTGTTGATATATGGTAGTGGTGGATTAGGGCCCTGAGGGCACACAGTGTGTTGTGAAATCTGTGAATGTATTGTAATGTTTTTAAAATGGTATAAACTGCCTTAATTTTGCTGGACCCCAGGAAGAGTAGCTGCTGGATCCATAATAAATACAAATAGGGCGGTTTCCTGGACACGGATTGAGCCTAGTCCAGAGCCCTATACTACGTACGTGGTTTGAGGAGTTAGCTTGGTAACTTTGGTAAATTCTGAGTTTGACTCGGGATAACTGGTACCAGATACATTTCTATGGAAACAAATCCTTCAGAACGAACCTACTCCCGGGCAGGCTAACTCTCAGAAAGATTGCGTCATCATCTCCTATATTTGAGGACGACTGATTTAAATATTTTATTAGTCAATGTTTTTTTTTTTTTTTTTGTTAAAATACCTGTCACATTACACATTTAGGAATGACAGAGTCCATTTGAAACTTCAAGCACAGTTAAACTTGTGTAAGACTTAGTCGCAGCTTTTTGTAGCTTTTTGGGTGACCCGACCAAATTCACATAATGTGTAATGTGTGTTATAGATCTGCCATTCTCATTGAAAGCAAGTCTAAGAAGCGGTAGATCTGTTCTATGTTTGCTATTTCGGTGCTTAATTTTTACTAGCAGGCATGTCGCACGTGTCTAGTCGAAGACAAAACTCTTCATTGAGAGAATGCTGACACATCGATCCATTGGCGAGTCAGTGCAACACTTTCCTTTGTGCTGAAATGAAATGTATCTTGCAAATTCAGCAGGCTATCTGGTGTGAAATAGGCTTGTTGAAGGGCCGTCTTTATTTTACTAATCGTTAATGGCGTCTTTGGTGTGCTTATCAATGCACGAGCACCTACCTTTTTGTTCCACTCCTATCCAGAGCCGCCTGAAAACGTGGCATTTGCCACGGAACATGATTTCGTTTCAAATATCAATGCAAAGTGTTTTTGTTTTTTTTGTCAACTCGTGCACAATTTCTCTGTTCTTCACATCGGAGTGCTGCTGCAGGCTCTTTGCGTGTTTTGACCAATCAGATTAACGGAAATCGCAAGTTGCACGGCCCAGGCACAATGCTCAAGGCATTGTACACTTCGGTATTTATTTAGCAAGCGTGATAACGCATCACTCCCAACAAACACAAGCAACAACTCTTACGTAAATGTCTTGCGAGTGTCTCTAAAGTGTGACCAAAATTTTGCTGTGCGACCACAAGTTTTATTTTAGGACCACTGTGCGACGAGGAAAAACATCTCCCAGATAATAATTATTGTGATAAGGCTTCGCTTAGTACTGTTGTTTCTGAGTGCCCTAGAGAAACAAGAGTATAAAGATTCAATTGTCATGGCTGCACCATTACTACAGCAAAAACGGATTGTTTCTAGCCCAGCTAGGTCAAAATATCTGACCCATAGGGCAGTAACTCGGGTCACTATCAGAGGCCTCATGATGGCGTGTCCTTTTCATAAGAGTCAAGGGAGACTGGCGACAGAGGAGGTGTAACAAGGGTACTTTGTCGCATTACACTTTTATTCTGAGATCTTGCCTGACAAGTTGTGAAAATAGCAAGTGAACAGTGAATGGAATGATTTTTCTAGGTAGTTAAACCATTGCAATCACATTGCTGGACATGATACCCACCTTTGCGCCTTTCTGGTAGGTCCTGGCATCCGTTCATGACCAGGGGATCAGTCTAGCACCCAACTGCACTTTATCTAACAGAAAATCAGGGTCAATGATTTGTCATCATCCCTCAACTATAAACACAGCTTGAGAAATAACGTAATCTTGTTTGGAAAATTCAGGCCGGTGACGCTGACGATGCAACCAACTGTGACATGTTTTGCGATGGTCCTGGGTTGGTTTGTTGCTGATAGTTAGTACACTGTTGTAGTCAGACATGTTAGCTAGTTACATCATAGTTGCATCCAATATTTATTTATGCCCTAGACATGGGTTGCAACTCACCTCGGAGGCTAATGTGAATGTTTTGTCTAAATTACACATTTTATAGTGGCATGGAAATATGATGACCTTGCTAAAGTATGCAAATAATTAGTAGGAAACATTATGTCAACAATTTTACTTTAGCGATGCCATTACTGTTACTAGCTAATGTTAGCGAAAGACTTACTGCATCTAAAGTCAACCTGGCAAAATCATGACAAGGTTTTTCTACTCATTATTTGCCACCTTTTTAAATGTTATCGTGTTTCCAAGCCAAATCCAAGTTGTATTGAGGTAGGCTAGCTTGCTAACTAGTTGGTAGTTAGCTAGCTAAAGTCAGCTATGCTAGCGATCGAGATAATGATTATAAAAAATATGCATAACCAGCAGTCTATGGTCTAGCTATTGGTATACTCCCCACCATTGGGGACCAACAAACTCTAACCATGTAATGTAATCCAAACCCAACCTTAATTTACTCGTTGTGACGCACTGAGGTTCCAAACTCTGTTTTGGACAAGACTTTATGGCCAAAATTATCCTATTTACACTTTGTAGTAAATTTTGACACCAGATTAAATGTTTGACTCATATCGAAGCCATAGGCCGTTTTCAAAGGGATTCGTTGTTTTTTAGGGGCAGTCGCTCTTTAAAAAAAAAAACATTTTCTGGTGCTCCCAACTTTTTAATGTTGGGAGAACCAGTGTTACCAATGAAAATGTTTAATTTAGAGCCCTGGTAGCAGTATACACCTAAACATCAGCAACCTGGCATGCTGTATTGCATGGAAACACCAATAAGATTATTCTGTCTGATCAACTGTAGGCTACTAACAACAGCATCTGCATAGTCTAGCCTACTATGCGCCCTGTCCCTCTGGGCAGGTTAAACAAAGCATTAACGTTGTGTATTTATAGGCCATTTGTTTGTGTGAATGGGATGAAATTTGGTTTATATATTTATATCTGCTACCTACACTTTTTAAATACAAAATGATTAACTTGAATTAATCAATAAACACTAGATGACAGACTGAGTATATTTTTTAATTAGGACTAGACTATGCACATAAAGCAAGCTCAGCCCTGCAAGTTTTTTACATTTTCCAATTATGTTGCATTCTCTGTCTGTGTATAGGACCCCCTCCCTAATCCTTCTTTAAAATTACAGTATAATTCATGTGGAATAAGCACACGGTTGTGTATTTATTTGGGATCCCCAGGGCAGCAGTTTACTCTTCCTGGGGTCCAAACACATTAAGACACTTATATCACACATAAAACAGTACATCCTATAACGTTTATTACAACACTACATATCTACAATGTATAATACCGCCATGCAACGATATTACAATGTGTCTGTACCTGTGTCTCTCTTCATAGTCCCCGCTGTTCCAATATGTATTTTTATGTTTTTTAAATCTGATTCTACTGCTTACATCAGTTACCTGATGTGGAATAGAATTCCATGTAGTACTGTGCACATCCTATAGTCTGTTCTGGAACTGGGGGTTGTGAAGAGACCTCTGGTGGCATGTCTCGTGGGGTATGCATGGGGTGTCCGAGCTGTGTGCTAGTAGTTTAAACAAACAGCTCGGTACATTCAGCTTGTCAACACCTCTTACAAAAACAAGTCAATGAAGAAGTCATTTTGAGCCATGAGAGATTGACATGCATATTATTGTTTGCTCTTTGTGTACATTTTAATTGCCAGCCCGTACTGCCCTGTTCTGAGCCAATTGGAATTTTCCTAAATCCATCTTTACCTTTATCTTCACCTGAACACACGACTGAACAGTAGTCCATGTGCGACAAAACAAGGGCCTGTAGGACCTGCCTTGTTGATAGTGTTGTTAAGAAGGCAACTTTTTTATTATGGACAGACTTCTCCCCATCTTAGCTACTTTTGTATGTTTTGACCATGACAGTTTACAATCCAGGGTTACTCCAAGCAGTTTAGTCACCTCAACTTGCTCAATTTCCACATAATTCATTACAAGATTTAGTTGAGGTTTAGGGTTTAGTGAATGACTTGTCCCAAATACAGTGCTTTTTGTGTTTGAATTATTTAGGACTAACTTATTCCTTGCCATCCGATTTCATTTGTCACAAATACAACAGGTGTAGACCTTACCGTGAAATACTTACTTACAAGCCCTTACCTTAACCAACAATGCAGTTCAAGAAATAGATTTACCAAATAAACTCAAGTTTAAAAAATAGAAGTATACAATCAAAAAGTAACACAAGAAAATGTCAACAATAACGATGCTATACACAGAGGGTACCGAGTAAATGTGCGGGGGTACAGGTTAGTCGAGGTCATTTGTAAAGTGACTACGCATAGAGGTGGATCAGAGAATCACCAGCAGCAAGAGCGACATCATTGATATATACAGAGAAAAGAGTCGGCCCGAGAATTGAACCCTGTGGCGCCCATAGACTGCCAGAGGTCCGGGCAACAGGCCCTCCGATTTGACACAAACGAGTAGAACAGAGTGTGCGCAAAGTAAAGAATCCCACACATGTGCAGAACCCCCGGGATCCCCAGTTGCCGGGAAGCGGGGTCCAGAAAAGTCTGATCCTCGACCTTAACTTAAATTCACTGATTTGTAAGTCGCTCTGGATAAGAGCGTCTGCTAAATTATACATTTAAATGTACTCTCTCTCCCATCAGGATATCGTTGAAGATGAGAGGAGCGACAGGGAAGAGACTGATTCAGACGAGGAGGAAGAAGACCATGAGAAAACGAAAAACGGCTTTGTACAGAATGGCAATGGCCACACGGTGCTTAACAACAACCACCACCACAGCAAAACGGATTGATTTGTTACAGAGACACCAAGGAGGATGTGTCTGCAACGGTGGCCTAGTCCAAGAGGCTACAGCAAGGCAGAATTGCTGGTGGAAAGGCCACAAACACACACTCCGCTGAATAATATATACACAAATAATGCTAAAGATCACATGGACACACTCCTTACATGGGCTGGATGGGTTTCACTGCTCTGTAGATCACACTAGTTGGAGGGAGAGGATGGGGAGTACAGGAAAGATGGCAATAGAGCCAAACACATGGTTAAACTGTGCCTTAGCAACAAACTGTTATTCCCCATTTTATTTCTATCCGTCCCTCTAGTCCTTATATTGCTAATCATTCAATAAGGTGCCTAGCCCTACTCGCGGCTTTCCACCCTGCGTTATGGATAGCTCAATTACGAATCGTTGTTCACGGGGCATTCCTTTCTTGCATGCTTGGTTAACGCTCGGCGTACTGCTCGACTGTTCAAATGTTCAAACGCTGCCTTCTCTGTACGCTGACTCCCGTCCCAAATAATAAGCGCGCCACCACCTGACACTGCCAGGAGAGATGAGGTTCTCTTAATGACCACAGCTTGGTACAGGTCTGTGAAAGTGTTCAAGTCACCATGTCAGACCACTGAAGCATACAGTAGTGATAATGGAAAATGTATATATTTTTTTTCACCTGCCATTTTGTTATTGGATTGCAGTGGAGCAGTCGCTACAATTATTGCCATGGCATTCCTATTCAACCTGGAATGTGTTAATGTTTTTGGTTTAAATGTTGTTTGGGGGGGGGGGGGGGGGGGAATATGGTGGTTAATTAAGTTTTAACTGTCTAAAGAAAATCTAGAGAGTTCGGTTTGCATTGTGTGAATATTTTGTTTTCGTTAATGCCGGTCTCCAAATGCAATGGCCTTTGGGGAGCAGAATCACATGGCTTTAAATAATACTTTTTAAAAATGTTTTCAAAACAACTTTTTAGTTATCGGATTTTATTTTGTTAATCTTTTTTTAGAGGTCCAGACACTAATCCAGACAACCAGAAACCTACCAAAACCAGTCCAACCCTTAATTCAACCGGACTGGAGGAGAATGAATTCATTCAAATCAGTATTTTTCCTGCCCATTCGTCCAAAGATGTACTTTATGGGTCAGCATAGACCCAATATAAAGAAAGATGAACGTCCAGGTCATACTGTATTTGAGTGAATTGGATTATGATTGGGGTTTACAATTACACTACAGGTAATTTCCTATTTATTTCATTATGTTCACAAGTGCAAAGGAGCCCTTTTCAATTTCTTTTTAACGCTTCTGATTCAATTCATTAAATTTATTGAAGCTTTAATAAAACGGGACACAAGTATGTTTTGCATGTTTTAGTTTCGCAAGTGCCTTAGCTATCTGTTACTTGAAAAAAAAAAACATTTTCTGTCTACCATCTTGCACTTTTTGTGAATTTCTTCACCTTCCTTTTGTCAAACTCTCCAACTACTTGACCCTGGTCTAAGGTAGTGCACTGCATAGGAAATGGTATACCATTTGGCATGCAACTTGACCTACCTACAATGCTGTAACATGGCCTTTGTTCCCATTCACTTCTTCACGTCTCAACGTAAAGACCACTCCCTATAATGATCTTGTATGTTGCATATATGGTCCCCCTTCCCAAAAAACAGCTTTTCTCCTACTGCAGTGTTTTTATTTTGACATGTTGCAAAGATATAAGATAAAGGTTATTCTTGATTTAAATGGTTGTTTCCTATGATTATTTCTTTATGAATACGCTTTGTGTGCTGCCTGGTTCAAAGTACAAACATTGAAAAGTATTTTTTTAAGTGGTAGATGACTGAATGCTCCCATCCGTGTTCCATTCCTCATGCTAATTATACCGTGGCAGTCTCAATGGGAGAATCTCAATATCATACTACTCTGGTCCTCTCTCCTCGCCTCCCCAAAACCCATTGGAGGAAAGATCAGGGACCTCCTGCTTTCTCATCCAATGGGTTTTGGGAAAGAGGAGATGTGAAGAGTATGAAATTGAGATTCCCCCAGAGTCTGTTGGCAGTAAAAGACACACTAATCTTTAAGTGCTAATTTATGCTTGGTCCAAAAGTGTTGTCTGAGGTGAAGCAATTGTGGCGACTCAAGGGGCACGCATTGCTGTGCGCCTCTCAAATGTTGTAACAATGTGGAGGGCGCCATAGTGCTCCGCATTGACATGATTTGTTGACAGTAGGTGAGGGGCGGGAGGTCCTGTATAAACACACGCACTGCCTTGACAATTACCTTCACAACAGCTTTGCACTGCTCGGCGAGGCGCAAGAAGAATTTACAGTGATAGGGCATTCATACTTCTTGCGCTTCGTGGAGCAGTGCAAAGCTGTTGTGAAGGTAGTTGTCAAGGAAGTGAGTTTGTATTGTGGACATCTATAAGTACCTAGGTGTCTGGCTAGACTGTAAACTCTCCTTCCAGACTCATCAAACATCTCCAATCGAAAATCAAATCTAGAGTCGGCTTTCTATTCCGCAACAAAGCCTCATTCACTCACGCCGCCAAACTTACCCTAGTAAAACTGACTATCCTACCGATCCTCGACTTCGGCGATGTCATCTACAAAATTGCTTCCAACACTCTACTCAGCAAACTGGATGCAGTTTATCACCGTGCCATCCGTTTTGTCACTAAAGCACCTTATACCACCCACCACTGCGACCTGTATGCTCTAGTCGGCTGGCCCTCGCTACTTATTCGTCGCCAGACCCACTGGCTCCAGGTCATCTACAAGCCCATGCTAGGTAAAGCTCCGCCTTATCTCAGTTCACTGGTCACGATGGCAACACCCACCCGTAGCACGCGCTCCAGCAGGTGTATCTCACTGATCATCCCTAAAGCCAACACCTCATTTGGCCGCCTTTCGTTCCAGTTCTCTGCTGCCTGTGACTGGAACGAATTGCAAAAATCGCTGAAGTTGGAGACTTTTATCTCCCTCACCAACTTCAAACATCTGCTATCTGAGCAGCTAACCGATCGCTGCAGCTGTACATAGTCTATCGGTAAATAGCCCACCCATTTTTACCTACCTCATCCCCATACTGTTTTTAATTATTTACTTTTCTGCTCTTTTGCACACCAATATCTCTACCTGTACATGACCATCTGATCATTTATCACATTTATCACGCAAAATTGTAATTATTCGCCTACCTCATGCCTTTTGCATGCCTTTTTCTACTGTGTTATTGACTTGTTAATTGTTTACTCCATGTGTAGCTCTGTGTTGTCTGTTCACACTGCTATGCTTTATCTTGGCCAGGTCACAGTTGCAAATGAGAACTTGTTCTCAACTAGCCTACCTGGTGAAATAAAATTTAAAAAAATGTAAAGTGTTAATACAGGACCTTCTGCCCTCACCTACCGTCAACCAATCATGTTAATGCGGACATAACGTCGTCCTCCGCAAAATGTAAAATTTGAGAGGCGCTCAGCGATGCAGTACGGAGCTCAATTTGGCATTTGAGTGCTTTGGGAGATGCCGCACTTGCATCACACCATCCATACGGGCACTTCCGACCACATTTTCGGATCAAGCATAAATTGGCTCTTAGTGAACGATTACTGCTGCATCTAGCATCCCCATCTTCTTTTACTCATCCTCCATACAGGTTTGTGGATGAAAGGATCTTTTTCACTCATTTTGTCCTCCAGCCGGCTCTCGTTTTCTGTCAAACTTGCGTGCAGGAGCAATTGAGCCTGGGGACGAGGTCACTTATTCGCCAACATGGCTGCCACTTTTGGGGCTTCTCCCTTTTCTACCTACTATATTTGTACTTTTGATATTTCAGGCATATGAATGAATATGCCTTTGGCCATGTTATTCATGGTTTGTTTACATGACCAAATGTTACTTCTCCTTTTAAGGAGGAGAAGAGTAACGTGTCTCTGGTGGTGGTGGCTCCAGCAGTCTTTGGTTTAAGTACGCACATAAGTGGTGTAAAGATAAGCTAGTGGGCAGATACAGTGGGGCAAAAAAGTATTTAGTCAGCCACCAATTGTGCAAGTTCTCCCACTTAAAAAGATGAGAGGCCTGTAATTTTAATCATTAGGTACACTTCAACTATGACAGACAAAATGAGAAAAAAAATCCAGAAAATCACATTGTAGGATTTTTAATGAATTTATTTGCAAATTATGGTGGAAAATAAATATTTGGTCACCTACAAACAAGCAAGATTTCTGGCTCTCACAGACCTGTAACTTCTTTAAGAGGCTCCTCTGTCCACTCGTTACCTGTATTAATGGCACCTGTTTGAACTTGTTATCAGTATAAAAGACACCTGTCCACAACCTCAAACAGTCACACTCCAAACTCCACTATGGCCAAGACCAAAGAGCTGTCAAAGGACACCAGAAACAAAATTGTAGACCTGTACCAGGCTGGGAAGACTGAATCTGGAATAGGTAAGCAGCTTGGTTTGTAGAAATCAACTGTGGGAGCAATTATTAGGAAATGGAAGACATACAAGACCACTGATAATCTCCCTCGATTTGGGGCTCCACGCAAGATCTCACCCCGTGGGGTCAAAATGATCACAAGAACGGTGAGCAAAAATCCCAGAACCACACGGGGGGACCTAGTGAATGACCTGCAGAGAGCTGGGACCAAAGTAACAAAGCCTACCATCAGTAACACACTACGCCGCCAGGGACTCAAATCCTGCAGTGCCAGACGTGTCCCCCTGCTTAAGCCAGTACATGTCCAGGCCCGTCTGAAGTTTGCTAGAGAGCATTTGGATGATCCAGAAGAAGATTGGGAGAATGTCATATGGTCAGATGAAATCAAAATATAACTTTTTGGTAAAAACTCAACTCGTGTTTGGAGGACAAAGAATGCTGAGTTGCATCCAAAGAATACCATACCTACTGTGAAGCATGGGGGTGGAAACATCATGCTTTGGGGCTGTTTTTCTACAAAGGGACCAGGACGACTGATCCGTGTAAAGGAAAGAATGAATGGGGCCATGTATCGAGATTTTGAGTGAAAACCTTCCATCAGCAAGGGCATTGAAGATGAAACGTGGCTGGGTCTTTCAGCATGACAATGATCCCAAACACACCGCCCGGGCAACGAAGGAGTGGCTTCGTAAGAAGCATTTCAAGGTCCTGGAGTGGCCTAGCCAGTCTCCAGATCTCAACCCCATAGAAAATCTTTGGAGGGAGTTGAAAGTCCGTGTTGCCCAGCAACAGCCCCAAAACATCACTGCTCTAGAGGAGATCTGCATGGAGGAATGGGCCAAAATACCAGCAACAGTGTGTGAAAACCTTGTGAAGACTTACAGAAAACATTTGACCTCTGTCATTGCCAACAAAGGGTATATAACAAGGTATTGAGAGAAACTTTTGTTATGGACCAAATACTTATTTTCCACCATAATTTGCAAATAAATTCATAAAAAATCCAACAATGTGATTTTCTGGATTTTTTTTCTCATTTTGTCTGTCATAGTTGAAGTGTACGATGATGAAAATTACAGGCCTCTCATCTTTTTAAGTGGGAGAACTTGCACAATTGGTGGCTGACTAAATACTTTTTTGCCCCACTGTAAGATACGTTTTGGATCCTCAGACTTGCCTAACAATGGTACAGTCAAGTTTGAAAAGCTTGTCAGCATTTGAGTGGCAGATTGAGTAGATGCAGATCCAGTCAAGAGATAGTGGTTGAACTATTGAAGAATATAGTTTTTCAATGATTTTCTTATCCATACGTCAATGAAACTATAATGAACAAAAAATAAATTTAAACGCAACATGCAATAACTTCATTGATTTGACTGAGTCACAGTTCATATCCAGAAATCAGTCAATTGAAAAAAAACATTAGGCCCTAATCTATGGACTTCACATGACTGGGAATACATACAGTGCCAGTCAAACGTTTGGACACACAAACTCATTTTAGGGTTTTTCTGCATTTGTACTATTTTCTACATTTGTATAATAATAGTGAAGACATCAAAACAACACATATGGAATCATGTAGAAACCAAAAAAGTGTTAAACAAATCTAAATGTATTATAGTTCAGATTCTTCAAAGTAGTTTAAGAATATTTTAAGATAATACACAACGCAGAGGACTAGAGGTCAATAGGGAATTGACGATCAATGGAAAAGTTGTTTTTCAGTTCAACATCTGTTTAGAATCTGTGTAGGGGTTTCAGTCCTGGACTCATAGCTACATGTGGCAAGTTTTCATTTAAATGGTCTACATTGGGCCTGAAACAGGATACTTGTTATTTGGCCATTTGTCCAATTTTACTGCAAGGAATTCTAATTGGTCAACCACAGGCTAGGGTTGGGGGTTATAAATTATATCCTGTCCCTTTGGTGAAAAACTCATCAACTGTGTGTTGATCCAGGGGAAAGAGAGAGGGCTGAGCGCAACCCACCACGGGTGTCAACTCTTAATCTCCTGATTGATGGCATATCATATTCCTGGGTGAGTCTAGACCTATGCCATTTAAAAGAGCCAAATCAAGTTCAAATTAGCGCATGCTTTGAGTGATACGTACAGTTGAAGTCGGAAGTTTACATACACTTAGGTTGGAGTCATTAAAACTCATTTTTCAACCACTCCACAAATTTTTGTTAACAAACTATCGTTTTGGCAAGTCGTCTAAGACATCTATCATGATGACTCCTTGCTGTCCCCAGTCCACCTGGCCATGCTGCTGTTCCAGTTTCAACTGACCTGAGCCCTAGGACCATGCCCCAGGACTACCTGACATGATGACTCCTTGCTGTCCCCAGTCTACCTGGCCATGCTGCTGCTCCAGTTTCAACTTCCACCTGACTGTGCTGCTGCTCTAGTTTCAACTGTTCTGCCTTATTATTATTCGACCATGCTGGTCATTTATGAACATTGAACATCTTGACCATGTTCTGTTATAATCTCCACCCGGCACAGCCAGAAGAGGACTGGCCACCCCACATAGCCTGGTTCCTCTCTAGGTTTCTTCCTAGGTATTGGCCTTTCTAGGGAGTTTTTCCTAGCCACCGTGCTTCTCCACCTGCATTGCTTGCTGTTTGGGGTTTTAGGCTGGGTTTCTGTACAGCACTTTGAGATATCAGCTGATGTACGAAGGGCTATATAAATACATTTGATTTGATTTGATCTACTTTGTGCATGACACAAGTAATTTTCCAAACAATTGTTTACAGACTACACTATATCACAATTCCAGTGGGTCAGGCGTTTACATACACTAAGTTGACTGTGCCTTTAAACAGCTTGGAAAATTCCAGAACATGATGTCATGGCTTTAGAAGCTTCTGATAGGCTAATTGACATAATTTGAGTCAATTGAAAGTGTACCTGTGGATGTATTTCAAGGGCTACCTTCAAAGTCAGTGCCTCTTTGCTTGAGATCATGGGAAAATCAAAAGAAATCAGCCAAGACCTCAAAAAAGAATTGTAGACCTCCACAAGTCTGGTTCATCCTTGGGAGCAATTTCCAAATGCCTGAAGGTACCATGGTCATCTGTACACACAATAGTATGCAACACAGCCGTCATCCTGCTCAGGAAGGAGACACGTTCTGTCTCCTAGAGATGAACGTACTTTGGTGCGAAAAGTGCAAATCAATCCCAGAACAACAGCAAAGGACCTTGTGAAGATGATGGAGGAAACAAGTACAAAAGTATTTATATCCATAGTAAAATTAGTCCTATATCGACATAACCTGAAAGGTCGTTCTTCAAGGAAGAAGCCACTGCTTCAAAACTGACATAAAAAGCCAGACTACAGTTTGCAACTGCACATGGGGTCAAAGATTGTATTTTTTGGAGAAATGTCCTCTGGTCTGATGAAACAAAAATAGAACTGTTTGGCCTTAATGACCATCATTATGTTTGGAGGAAAAAGGGGAGGCTTGCAAGCCAAAGAACGCCATCCCAATCGTGAAGCACGGGGGTGGAAGCATCATGTTGTGGGGGTGCTTTTGCTGCAGGAGGGACTGGGACACTTCACAAAATAGATGGCATCATGAGGAGGAAAATTTTGTGGATACATTGAAGCAACATCTCAAGACATCAGTCATGAAGTTAAAGCTTGGTCGCAAATGGGTCTTCCAAATGGACAATGACCCCAAGCATACTTCCAAAGTTGTGCCAAAATGGCTTAAGGACAACACAGTCAAGGTATTGGAGTGGCCATCACAAAGCCCTGACCTCAATCCTATAGAACATTTGTGGGCAGAACTGAAAAAGCGTGTGCGAGCAAGGAGGACTACAAACCTGACTCCAGCTCTGTCAGGAGGAATGAGCCAAAATTCACCCAACTTATTGTGGGAAGCTTGTGGAAGGCTACCCGAAACGTTTGACCCAAGTTAAACAATTTAAGGCAATGCTACCAAGTACTAATTGAGTGTATGTAAACTTATGACCCACTGGGCATTCCCACATTTGATGAAAGAAATAAAAGCTGAAATAAATCATTCTCTCTACTATTATTCTGACATTTCACATTCTTAAAATAAAGTTGTGATCCTAACTGACCTAAGACAGGGAATTTTTACTAAGATTAAATGTCAGGAATTGTGAAAAACTGGGTTTAAATGTATTTGGCTTATGTGTATGTAAACTTCCGACTTCAACTGTATCTGTGATGTATAGGGGTTTGGGTCCTCTATTAAAGGTTTGAGTCCTTTGTTGAAGCCCTGTCAGTTCAATAAGCCATAATTGATTTTTGGGTGTGAAACCTTCTTGTTGCATAGAAGTGAGTTGCTAGTTGAGTAGCGATTTTTACATGTGTGGGAAATGTAAGCCTTGTGAGCATTGAACAAGCTTTTGAAGTGAACGCAAGTTTTATGGGTATCCAGGCCTTACAGAAACAATGTGTTCTAGAAGATGAGGTTTGAGACCTCAAGGGGTTATACACACACACACACACATATATATATATATATATATATTGGGGTTAAATAAACATATAGATAATAACTTTTGAAGTTAATGTAATGCCATTTTTAAGTGAGAAACCCATTCTGGAAAAGGGCGGAACGGCTGCTCCGTATGTGAACATAAAAAATATTTTAAATTCACTGTCTAGGGATGTGAAGAACCATTACAAAGTAGTGGAGTGTAGGCAAGAGATAATAAAGAAATATTCTGTCATTGTTGACAAATATGGAACCTGTCTGATATACAAAAAGCTTGGGGAAAAATACAAAGAATGTCTAACTCATTGACATTGCAGAGAGATAAAGAGAGTTTGAGAGCTCTTAGTGAACAGATAGAATCCTTAAAAGGAGAAATTCAACTATTGCAGGAGACACAGGTGAAAAAGTCAAACTTGACCCCCATCTGTTCCTTCCATCTATCCTCACACTGAACTGCACAAGGCAGATCAGGTTTCAAGCATCTGGTCAGCACAGCCTGGCTTTGAGTAAACCGATTTTGACAGCGGTGACGAACTTTGTCTTAGGCCAACCAGAACACAGGCTGTTAAAGGAAGTAAAGCCAGACCTCCAGTGACAGTAATCACACATAAATCAGCATCTCCAAAACAGTTGGATGAATGGTCAAAGACTTTGAAGCATCCACGAGACGTGGGTATGAAGACGTGGGACCATTTGCAGCGATATAAGAAACTCTACAATCTAAATCCTTATGATGGGTTACAGTTATTAGCCTTTGTTTTGAACAACCGTGAACTTGGCGTACTTGAAGAAAAGGTTTATGGAGCTGTCGGTGGTGAAGAGCAAGATGTGGCCGATGGATGGAGAGCCATACATGTTTTCCTTAAGGTTCTGACCAATGCAACCACCAATTAGGGAGAGATAACCAAATGTGTCCAAAAACCAAAATAACTGTTTGTTGAATTTGAAGAAAGGTTTAGAGCAGAGGTGGTCAGACACAATGGGTTACCTGACATGGAAGATGAAGATGCACTCAATTCCTCCAAAAATGGGGCAATCACCCATCAGTTGATACAATCCATACATGATGATTTGTTTCCACAACTACTGATTGGGAGAGACAAAACTACGGTGACATCATCGACAGGTTGTCACAACTGGACAGAGACATCAATCAACATGATAAACCGGCTGTTGTGCAGGTTCCGAGTGAAACCAAACAACATGATTCGTTCAGCAGAAGAGAAACCTGGTGTATATCATTATTGCGGGATTTCTGGTCAATTTCTGGTATTTTCTTTACTATCAAATGAGGAGAGACAAACTTATCACACAAGTCAGAGTTATACTTAAATCTTTATTCACTTATTAATAAGGGAGCAGGTCAATACAATGCACACATATAGAATCTATTGATTGAGTGCTCTACGATAACGATGGCTGGTCGACAAATCGCCCTCAGATGATTCATTGAGAGCCCCAAAACAAAAGTACATAGGTATTTTATAGCCAAGATACACCCCTTTCAACCTACATGACGAACAACAGATGTATAGAATGGGTCACAAGGTTAAGATTTGTATGAAAAATAGGTTGAAATTTGTATGGTTGAGATTTCTGCTGTAAAAACAGTACTCTTTGTGTAGAGACCAAGGTCTGGCCCTGGGGTCATCTCTTCCTGGTACCATATAGAACTTAAACATTAAATCATGCTCTGGAATGCGTAAATCTCGTAAATCTCCTGTCAGTGTTATCTCCCAGAGGCCCATCCTCAGTAGAACACACACAGATGAGCGTTCTAACAACCCCTTATTCTGTTGCATAAAACAACCATTTGATGAATTAATAGTATTATGACATAATCTAGTAATTTCCACCATAACCTGCCTGAACATCAGCACAGGTTGCGGAATTGGTGGCTTTGACAGAAGCATGCAAACAGGCTGAAGGAAAAACAGCTAAGATCTACACAGACTCAAGGTATGCTTTCAGTGTTACCCATGATGGTAAACAAAATATGTACCAGACACATTAGGACCAAAATGGGACCTATAACGAGGTCAGCAGTAAAAGTCCAGGGAAAATCACGATGGATAAATGTCACACTTTGCAAGGTTGTCCATGTTGATGACAAAGCGGAGCCTGGAGAATGGAGAACTTATTGATTAGCAATCGGGGGCCAATCTCAGGTGAAGAAGCATAGTAAGAGGGTCTGATAAGCTTCTATGTTGTACACCTCAGTCATCATATTAGGGATATCCAGGTGAAATGTCAAACTTTTTCCTGAAGATCGGGACATGCTTACTTAGAATACAACCTTACAGTGAAATGCTTACTTACGAGCCCCTAACCAACAGTGCAGTTAAAAAAAAAGAAGAATAAGAGATAAAAGTAACAAGTAATTAGCAGTAAAAAATAGCAATATACACAGGGGGGTGCAACTCAGACCCGCTACTCTGCGTCTCACAAAGACACAGCGGTTGGAACCAAAAATCTCAAATTTGGATTCATCAGACCAAAGGACAGATTTACACCGGTCTAATGTCCCTTGCGCTTGTTTCTTGGCCCAAGCAAGTCTCTTCTTATTATTTGGTGTCCTTTTGTAGTGGTTTCGTTGCAGCAATTCGACCATGAAGGCCTGATTCACACGGTCTCCTCTCAACAGTTGATGTTGATGTGTCCGTTACTTGAACTCTGTGAAGCATTCATTTGGGCTGCAATCTGAGGTGCAGTTCACTCTGCAGCAAAGGTAACTCTGGGTCTTCCTTTCCTGTGGCGGTCCTCATGGGAGCCAGTTTCATCATAGCGCTTGATGTTTTTTGCGACTGCTCTTGAAGAAACTCTCAAAGTTCTTGAAATGTTCCTGGATTGCCTGACTATTTCATAGTTTTGATGTCTTCACTATTATTCTACAATGTTGAAAATAGTAAAAATAAAGAAACTGGAATGAACGGGCGTGTCCAAACTTTTAACTGGTACTGAAAGATACCTTTTTTTTTTAAATCGGCCTCACAATGGGCCTCAGGATCTCGTCGCGGTATTTTTGTGCTTTCAAATTGCCATCAATAAAATGCAATTGCGTTTGTTGTAGCTTATACCTGCCCATACCATAACCCCACCACCACCATGGGGCACTCTGTTAACAACATTGACATCAGCAAACCGCTTGCCCACATGACACCATACATGACACCATACACGTGATCTGCGGTTGTGAGATAGGTTGGACATACTGATAAATTCTCTAAAATGATGTTGAAAGGCTGCTTATGGTAGAGAAATTAAAATTAAATTATCTGGCAACAGCTCTACTGAACATCCTGCAGTCAGCATGCCAATTGCATGCTCCCCCAATACTTGAGACATCTGTGGCATTGTGTTGTGTGACAAAACGGCACATTTTAGAGTGGCCAGCACAAGCTGCACCTGTGTAATATTAATGCTGTTTAATCAGCTTCTTGATATGCCACACCTGTCAGGTGGATGGATTATCTTGGCAAAGGAGAAATGCTGACCAACAGGGATATAAACACATTTGTGCCAAAAATTTGAGAGAAGTAAGCTTTTTGTGCATATGGAAACATTCTGGGATCTTTTATTTCAGCTCATGGATTTTTTTGAAACATGTTTTATTTATTTAACTTTTATTTAACTAGGAAAGTCAGTTAAGAACAAATTATTTTACAATGACAAGATACTGGGGAACAGTGGGTTAACTGCCTTGTTCAGGGGCAGAATGACAGATTTTTACCTTGTCACCTGGGGAATTCGATCTAGCAATCTTTCGGTTACTGGTCCAACGCTCTAACTATTAAATCAAATTTATTTATATAGCCCTTCGTACATCAGCTGATATCTCAAAGTGCTGTACAGAAACCCAGCCTAAAACCCCAAACAGCAAGCAATGCAGGTGTAGAAGCACAACTATTAGGCTACCTGCCGCCCCAAAACATGGGACCAACCCTTTACAAGTTGTGTTTATATCTTTGTTCAATGTAGATACCATACTCTGTCTCTTTCCTCTCTCTCCCTCTGTTTGGCTGCAGCCTAAAGGCCTCAGTTAATTGCATAGGATCGGGATCACTTTACGCCTGCACCCTCAGCCTCTACTGTATATCGTTCCTCTTGACTGGCAGCCTAACTGAAACAATCTCCATCGCTTCCACTGAAGCAATCTCAATTTCATCCTGGTCATGCCCCCAGCTACAGAATTTAATTGCTCATGTGTATCGTCTTTCTCTCTAGCGCATTTCCAACGCCAGGCCTCTTGTCTCTTGCTCCTCCTCAATCTTTGCCTTCATTCAAGTCAAGCTTTCCCTGCCTCATTAGTAACCCTTCCATGATGAAGGCACATGCGTTGACTCTTGATGTGGCTGGAGTTATTGAGGTGTCGAGTCTAGCAGGTAAACCAGGCTTAAGGTCTTTCTGACAGGGAAACAAAGGACGGGGGTGTTTGATTCACATGTGAACTGCAGCGACTGTTATTCAACTCCTGTTAAACTATTTATGAAGACTTTAGTGCCAAGGGGAGGTCGCATGTGCCCACGGATGTGTGTGTGTGTCTGCATGTGTATGTGTAGAGAAGCATTTTGTGGGGTGCTCATTTTTCCTCTGATCGTGACAGGATGGGAGGATGAAGAGATTTGTAATAGAGGACTCAGGGCTGTGTTATGTAAGAAAAAGCAATAAGAGAACTTAAGAAGGGAGCTCAAAGGGAGCGATACATGAGGGCGCTTGACGGTGGGGGTGGCTCATGTTAAAAGGGGTGCAGACAGGTAGGGAAAGGTTCTGTGAAACAACAGGGAGATCGATAAAACTGGATGGTGAGAGGATGGTGAGTTTTAAATCATTAGCACGGTTTGAAAAACTCAAACCGTAGTGAACAATGTGTAATAATCAATGTTTTATGTTATTCAGATTCATAGGGAATTATGCTCTTTCATTTGAATTTAATTGGGAGATTGTATTTGTTTTACCAAAAGTATGTGGACACCCCATTCCAAAATCATGGGCATTAATATGGAGTTGGTCCCCACTTTGCTGCTATAACAGCCTCCACTCTTCTGAGAAGGCTTTCCACTAGATGAACACCACTGCTGGACTTGCTTTCATTCAGCCACAAGAGCACTAGAGTGAGGTCGGGCATTGATACGGGCGATTAGGCCTGGGTCGCATTCGGCATTCCAATTCACTCGCTTTGTGCATGGGGGCATTGTCTTGCTGAAACAGGAAAGTGTCTTCCCTAAACTATTGCCACAAAGTTAGAAGGACAGAATCATCTAGAATGTCATTGCATGCTGTAGCGTTAAGATTTCCATGAATGCTAATCAACTGGAACTAAGGGGCCTAGCCCGAACCATGAAAAACAGCCCCAGACCATTACTCTCATCTGCCAAACTTTACAGTTGGGACTATGCATTGGGGCAGGTAGCGTTCTCCTGGCATCCACCAAACCCAGATTCGTCCAATGGTGAATCATGATTCATAATTCCAGAGAATGTGTTTACACTGTTCCAGAGTCCAATGGTGGCAAGTTTACACCACTCCAGCTGACGCTTGGCATTGCACATGGTGATCTTGGGCTTGTGTGCGGCATCCTATGACGGTGCCACATGGAAAGTCACTGAACTCTTCAGTAAGGCCATTCTACTGCCAATGTTTGTTTACAGAGATTGCATGACTGTGCTCGATTTTATAAACCTCCCAGCAGCGGGTGTGGCTGAAATAGGGGTGTCCACATACTTTTGTATATATAGTGGTATGTGCGTAGCTTAGTCTGTTGTTTAATTGAGTCCATTCGATTGCTCTTTTGCCACAGTTAGAGATTTTCATATGTGTGCATTTTTATTATAAGACTACTGCTAAGTACTTTTACTGTTTTGTGTAAATCAGTGCTTGACATGGGTAAGAGCTCACTGGAGCTGAGTACCGTCACCTCAAATGTTCTACTGCTTGAGCTCCTGTTCCTCTTATAGAACAGTAGTTCCCAAACTGTGGGGTGCACCCCCCCCCCCCCACCATTTTTTTAATTTTGTATTTTAAAAAATGAAGGAACTTAGTCCGGATTAGGTAGTGCATCATCAGTTCCTCTTGTCATGTTAGTCATTGCATACCTTTAGAGAGTTATTTATAACTCCAGATCATATAGCCCATGTCAGTTAACGTTTATTTATGTAGTTTTTTTAGCCCGTAGATAGTTGTAAATTTTTTGTCACTCAAATATCACATGAATACATTAGACATGAAAAAATGTAAAGAATGACAAGAAAATATGCTTTAAAACTGCAAAATGCAGGATGTTCCCATATGCTGGAAGGGTCCCGAGTGAAAAAGTTTGGGAACCCCTGTTAAAGAATATTAGCTCAAAAGTATTGTGGAGCTCCTACACCTAAATATAAACAGTACCGGCACCTATTTTAGTCCATGTCAAGCACTGATGAAAACACAAACTAAACGTATTAACAGCTATGAACTTTCATGTGAAATGTATTCAAATTGTGTGATGTATAACCCACAAATATGCTAAAATAAACAATACTTGTCTTAAACGTGTATGCAAAATATTGAAAAGAGAAACACATTTAAGCATTATTGGGATTTTGGGAATACCTATGGGTGCTCGTAAATACAAAGTGCTGTACTGGCCAGTTTTCTTTTTTTTGTTGTCTATTTCTTCTCGGTCAGAGCAACATTTTTGTATGAGTGTATGTATGTCTTCTTTGTTTATTCTCTGAGCAATACGTTAACAAGGGTACATGTACACCTCAGAGCCAGGGAGTGTGTTTGGTTAAGTTTAGGCTGATAATGATATTTCCTCTCTCACAGGAGGACACACGCTGGGCTGGGGCCCAATGTGGAGTTCACTTATGCTGCAAGTGACTCACTTTACAAGACTTAACTTGGATCTTTAATGAGATATCATACAATCATATGAATTACATTGCAAATTCCTGACAAGACAATATCTACCTGAGAAGACTTTAACTTACCTGGCAACTGATCTCGTAGATTGGAAGACAAGTCATAGGAAAAGCAGCTAAGTCTCTGTTGTCTTCATTTATCCTGTTCATCCAGGATCTGCAACACAAGCTCACGAGCATCTCTCAAGCTACTACTGAGCCTTACCTTGATCAGCCACATGGACCAGCACCAGCCAGCTCCTTCTATGTCCATGCTGGAGGTGGACGTTGACCTGGGCTTTGCTCTCTTCTTTCTTGCCCTCCTCTGCTTCTTCCTGCTGCTGACGGTGGTGCGCTGCGCTCAGACAGTGGTGGACCCTTATGGTGCCATCTCAACCTCCACCTATCAAGAGGAACAGATAACCAACTAAGATGAAAGTACCACGCAAAAAAAGAGGCACTCACAAACCATGTGCTGGAGAGAGTTAACATTCTGCTACTCACCATGCTGAAGATATACAGCAGGAATCCCTAAGCTTTATGAAAAGATAGCCTAAATGAGGGATGTCATTTGACTTAGCAACAAACTTTGGTTTATTTGGGAGATGCAGCAGAAATAGCTTATACCGTAGGCTAAGCCTACGCAGGCCAGTGTATAATCCAAGATTATCGCCGGGGAAAGAATACAAATAATTTCCACAGTGGCAGCTGAGTTGCACTGTTCCTTTCTATCCTTTTGTAAATAAAGTTTTTGCATGACTTTAGTTCCTTTGTTATGTCTTTGTTTTAGTATGGTCAGGGCGTGAGTTGGGTGGGTTGTCTATGTTAGTTTTTCTATGATTTGCTATTTCTGTGTTTGGCCTGGTATGGTTCTCAATCAGAGGCAGCTGTCAATCGTTGTCCCTGATTGAGAACCATATTTAGGGAGCCTGTTTTCTATTGTGTTTCGTGGGTGATTATTTTCTGTCTTTGTGTATGTCACCAGACAGGACTGTTTCGTTTCGTATCATTCTCGTTGTTATTTTTGTTTTAGTGTTCTGAGTTGAATAAATATCGTCATGAACACGTACCACGCTGCGCTTTGGTCCGATCCTTGCTACTCCTCGTCAGAAGAAGAGGACGAGCGTGACAGAATCACCCACCACCAAAGGACCAAGCAGCGTGGTAACGGGCAGCAGCAGCAGGCGATCTCAGGACTCCTGGACATGGGAGGAGATCCTGGACGGCAAAGGACCCTGTGGGCACAGGCTGAGGAATATCGCCGCCGCAAGGCAGAGCTGGAGGCAGTGAAAGCTGAGAGGCGGTGGTATGAGGAGGCAGCACGGCAGCGCGGCTGGAAGCCCGAGAGGCAGCCCAAAAACGTATTGGGGGTGGCACACGGGGAGTGTGGCGAAGTCAGGTAGGAGACCTGCGTCAACTCCCCGTGCTTACCGTGGAGAGAGAGGGACCGGGCAGGCACCGTGTTATGCCGTGAGGCGCACAGTGTCCCCGGTGCACAGGCATAGCCCGGTGCGGTACATAGCAGCGAATCGTATCGGCCGGGCTAGGTTGGGCATCGAGCCAGGTGCCATGAAGCCGGCTCAGCGCATTTGGTCTCCAGTGCGTCTCCTCGGGCCGGGTTACATGGCACCAGCCCTACGCATGGTGTCCCCGGTTCGCCAGCACAGCCCAGTGTGGGCTATTCCACCTCGCCGCACTGGCATGGCTACGGGGAGCATTCAGCCAGGTAGGGTTTTGCAGGCTCGGTGCTCGAGACCTCCAGTCCGCCTTCACAGTCCGGTCTATCCGGTGCCACCTCCATGCACCAGCCCTCCGGTGGCAGCCCCCCTACCAGGCTGTCTCTCCGTTTCCTCCCTACAGGTGCTCCCACCTGTCCAGCGCTGCCAGAGTCTCCCATCTGTCCGGAGCTGCCGGAGTCTCCCATCTGTCCGGAGCTGCCGGAGTCTCCCGTCTGTCCGGAGCTGCCGGAGTCTCCCGTCTGTCCGGAGCTGCCGGAGTCTCCCGTCTGTCTGGAGCTGCCGGAGTCGCCCGTCTGTCCGCAGCTGCCGGAGTCGCCCGTCTGTCCGCAGCTGCCGGAGTCGCCCGTCTGTCCGGAGCCGCCGGAGTCGCCCGTCTGTCCGCAGCCGCCGGAGTCGCCCGTCTGTCCGGAGCCGCCGGAGTCGCCCGTCTGTCCGGAGCCGCCGGAGTCGCCCGTCTGTCCGCAGCCGCCGGAGTCGCCCGTCTGTCCGGAGCCGCCGGAGTCGCCCGTCTGTCCGGAGCCGCCGGAGCCGCCGGTCAGTCAGGAGCCGCCGGAGCCGCTCGTCAGCCAGGAGCTGCCGGAGCCGCTCGTCAGCCAGGAGCCGCCGGAGCCGGCCGTCAGCCAGGAGCCGCCGGACCCGCCCGTCACTCCGGTGCTGCCGGAGTCGTCCTTCACTCTGGCACTGCTGGAGTCTCCCACCTGTCTGGTGCTGCCAGAATTTCCTGTCCATTTGGGACCCATTGCTAGGGTCCCTAGTCCGAGGTCGGCGGCGAGTGTCACCGCTCGAAAGAGGCCACAGAGGCGGTTGAGGAGGCGGACAAAGACTATGGTGGAGTGGGGTCCACGTCCCGCGCCAGAGCCGCCACCGCGGATAGACACCCACCCAGACCCTCCCCTATAGATTCAGGTTTTGCGGCCGGAGTCCGCACCTTTGGGGGGGTACTGTCACGTTCTGACCTTAGTTCTTTTGTTATGTCTTTGTTTTAGTATGGTCAGGGTGTGAGTTGGGTGGGTTGTCTATGTTAGTTTTTCTATGATTTGCTATTTCTGTGTTTGGCCTGGTATGGTTCTCAATCAGAGCCAACTTGACACAACTGTGGGAAGCATCAGAGTCAACATTGGCCAACATCCCTGTGGAATGCTTTCTGACACCTTGTAGAGTCGATACCTTGACGAATTGACGAGGTTCTGCGGGTGAAATGGGGTGCAACTCAATATTAGGAAGGTGTCCCTAATGTTTTGTACACTCAGTGTAGAAACGTATTGAAAGGGGCATCTCCTCCTCATGGACTGCACCAGATTGTTCCGTTTTTGCTGTGAGATGTTACCCCACTCTTCCACCAAGGCAACTGCAAGTTCCCGGACATTTCTGGGGGGAATGGCCCTAGCCCTCACCCTCCGATCCAACAGGTTCCAGACGTGCTCCATGGGATTGAGATCCCGGATCTTCGCTGGCCATGGCAGAACACTGACACACAGAACGAGCAGTATGGCTGGCGGAATTGTCATGCTGGAGGGTCATGTCAAGATGAGCCTGCAGGAAGGGTACCACATGAGGGAGGAGAATGTCTTCCCTGTGACTCACAGCATGGAGATTGCCTGCAATGACAACAAGCTCAGTTTGATTGATGCTGTGACACACCGCCCCAGACCATGACGGACCCTCCACCTCCAAATCGATCCCGCTCCAGAGTACCTCGGTGTAACGCTCATTCCTTCGACGATAAACGTGAATCCGACCATCGCCCCTGGTGAGACAAAACCGCGACTCGTCAGCAAATTGCACTTTTTGCCGGGCCTGTCTAGTCCAGCGATGGTGGGTTTGTGCCCATAGGCGACGTTGTTGCCGGTGATGTCTGGTGAGGACCTGCGTTACAACAGGCCAACAAGCCCTCAGTCCAGCCTCTCTCAGGCTTTTGCGGACAGTCTGAGCACTGATGGAGGGATTGTGTGTTCCTGGTGTAACTCGGGCAGTTGTTGTTGCCATCCTGTACTTGTCCGGCAGGTGTGATTTTCAGATGTACCGATGCTGAGCAGGTGTTACACATGGTCTGCCACTGAGAGGACGATCAGCTGTCCGTGATGTCTCCCTGTAGCTTTTTACCTTTTCAGCTCGGGGATGGACCACAGAGTGGACAAAAGGCAGCCAATAAGTGCTCAGCATATGTGGGAACTCCTTCAAGACCTGTTTCCATCTCACATCAAAGATGCTCTTGAGTTTGGTCAGCAACAATGTTCAGATATGCTGCGGCATTCAATCGTTGCTCAATTGGTATCAAGGGACCTAACGTGTGCCAGGAAAACATTCCTCACACAAGTACACTATTGCCACCAGCCTGTACCGTTAACACCAGAGGATTCGTCCGACCAGGCTATGATTTTCCACTCCTCAGATGTCCAGTGTTGATCGTGTGCCCACTGGAGCCGCTTCTTGTTTTAAGCTGATTGGAGTGGAATTTGGTGTGGTCGTCTGCTGCAATTGCCTATCTGTGACAAGGATCGACGAGTTGTGGTTTCCGACACCACAACACCACTGTAGCCATGTTATTTGTCCGTTTGTGGCCCTCCTGTTAGCTTGCATGATACTTGCCATTCTCCTTCGACCTCTCATCAATGAGCAATGGAAGACCAAAAAGATCATCAAGGACAACCACCACCCGAGCCACTGCCTGTTCACATCACCACTGTTCACGGCACTATTATCCAGAAGGCGAGGTCAGTACAGATGTTTCAAAGCTGGGACAGAGAGACTCAAGACCATCAAACTGTTAAATAGCCATCACTGGCACACTGGCTACTTTAATGTTTACATATTTGCATTACTCATCTCATATGTACAGGTATATACTCTATTCTATTCTACTATATCTTAGTCTATGCGGATCCGACATTGCTCGTCCAAATATTTATATATTCTTAATTCCATTCCTTTACTTTATATTTGTGTGGATTGTTGTGAAATTGTTAGATATTACTGCACTGTGGAGCTAGAAACACAAGCATTTAGCTACACCCGCAATAACATCTGCTAAACACGTGTGACCAATCAAATTTGATTTGATAAGCTGTTTTTGCCCCTCAGAACTCCGCTGACTGGATGTTTTTTGTTTGTCGCACCATTCTCTGTAAACCCAAGACACTGTTGTCATGACGTGGCCCTCTTTGGGCATAGCGAGTACCCTCCCCCGCTCTGTCACCACCTCTCTCTTCCCCCTACACCCAGGTTCTGTTGTCTTAGGTCATACATTCCATGAGGAGACTCTCCTCAGGGCCAGGCAGTTTCATAGTAGAACAAAGGAACTTCTTCTACATCACAGAACTTGGGAACTGAACAATATCCTTATTTTGGAGAATGTGTAAACGGTCGGTGGAGAAACCAGCTACGACCGGTCCGTTTTGTTTTATGATTGTGACCTCAGGAAAGACGATACAGCCACATTACCATAACTCTGTTTATACAGGAGCCTCCATTATGAGGCTTGCATCTAATTATTGTATAAAATGAATGAGTAAAGATTAAACTATTTGTGAAATTGTGCCATGTGATTTTAAACCGTTAATGTGAGAGAATTGTATCCCTTATAAATTTTTGTCATTGGCCCTTCCCATGAGCAAAGACATTGATCTGGCGTCATGGGACAGCCCTTTTCTACTGTTACGAATATAAACCCCACCTGAAGGAATTCCCTTTAGACCATGCCTACCTCGTTCAGCTGAGGGAGCTAAGGTTGAGTAGAGACCACAAGAATCTCAGTATAAGCTAAGGTTGTAATGGTTGTTGTTAACTCTGAGACTATCGATTCCAACAGAATAAGAGCAACCCTTCGATACTAATTACTAGTCTGCAGCTAGGAATTATGTACCATTGAATGTGAAGACGGACAGCCGCCGAAACATGTATTCTATAAGAACATTTCTGAATGGGACTCTGAAGTATCCATTCTAACCACGTAAGACTCCTTGGAAGCAGATGGAGAGACAAGCGGATGAACTTTCTAACAGAAAGACGGATGATTCCAACAGAGCTGACGACGACACACTGAGCGTAAATATATATTGATTGCAATTATTCCCAAATGAGTGAGCGTTCATGTGCAAAGGATTAGCATTTCAATCAATATAATTATCAACTGTGTAGTGACTCTTGTCTTTCGCGCCCTTTTCAGTCCACACCCACTTCCCTTTGTCTAGCAAGTCGCCATATCGGCTTAGCCCACTAGGAAACATCCCCTATCATTTCCTTGTAACCATATCTACTGTTTGGTGATGCATTTCTGTGCTTAGTTAGTTAGTAAATAAATGATTAAGACAATTGATGTATGGATGATTCATAGTGAAGGCTGGGTTCGTGCAGATAACCAACAATTTACGACGTTTGGAATGAGACTAACGTGAGGTAAAGAATAATTCCTTAATTAGAAGACTAATTAATCAGACATTAAAATAATCTGTAGAGTTATATTAGGAAAATTGTAATTTTGTCATCTGAAGATTTTCCTTGGGGCCACGACTTCCTAGTTAACTACATTTACATGTAGTTAGTTTAATCACGTAATTTTAATTCCAGAGAATTGATTTGATAAGATAAGTCTTCAATTTAATGATGCCAAAGACATTAAATTGAAAAGCCCAGGAGGGTGGCCGTTTCTGATATACTGTATCCGGCGCATCTGGCAACAACAACGATTCCACGCTCAGTAGCTTAGGTCACTTGTTCAATTAAACAGTAACTGAATGCCTGTCTGCCTGCTTTAGATAGTGAGTCACGTGGCTGGCTGTCTGCAGGAGTTGATTTTAGAGCAAAAATATTCGAGTGATAGGCTCTTTTAAAACTCTGCACCTGCAATTTACCTGCAAATGTTTTATCTTTACACAAAAATGAATTTGCCCCCTCCAAAAGCCAGACGGAGATTTGTAAATTAGACACGCATTCTGTCCTTCATATAACTATAGCAGTGGAGGCTGCCTCTTAATGTCTGGAGTGAATGGAATCAAACACAAGGAAACCATGTTTGATGTATTTGATACCATTCCACTGATTCTGCTACAGCCACTCTCCAATTAAGGTGCCACCAGCCTCCTGTGAACTACAGCATAGGCTAGCCTATGTAGGCCTACCTGTCACAAGACAAATCTTGCATGCATTGTGAACTGGACTCCATACTGAGATGCGCTGTCTGTCCCCGCCCTGAGCGTTGATGATTGATCATGCAGGTATTTATTTATTTTTTATTTTACTTTTATTTAACTAGGCAAGTCAGTTAAGAACAAATTCTTATTTTCAATGACGGCCTAGGAACAATGGGTTAACTGCCTGTTCAGGGGCAGAACGATAGATTTGTACCTTGTCAGCTCGGGGGTTTGAACTTGCAACCTTCCGGTTACTAGTCCAACGCTCTAACCACTAGGCTACCTTGCCGCCCGGTAATAGAAAGGTCGTAGAGAGGCCAGGTTTAAACATCGCATATCATTTAATCATGCTGTTCACATAAATAATTGACTAATTATTCAGTTATTTATCCCGGGAAAAGGCAGTGGGTTTGGCCGGTAAACCTCGTTAACCTGGCTCCCGCTATTCCCAAACTCTATCCTGGGGCCTCCCCCTGGGTACACGTTCTGTCTTTCACCCTAGCACTATACAGCTGATTCAAATAGTCAAAGCTTGATGCTGAGTTGGTTATTTGAATCGGCTGTGTAGTGCTAGCACAAAAGACAGAAGGGAAAGCAAGGGTAAGCAAAACGGATTGGGATTGAGGGAGATGTTGTTTGAATGGGAACACAGTCTTTGGCGTGACCCTCAATCCCAATCCATTTTGCTTTATTCTTTCCTCCACCTCTTATCTTTTTCTCAGTTGCTGCTCCTGAAGAAGGCACAGCTACAGACAGTGACACAGAAGATGTGAGAACTAAGCCAGATAGGATTCAAATGTGCTCTCACACACACACACACACACACACACACACACACTTGTACGTGTGTGGTCTCGGCCATGCTCCTGACATGCTCTTCTCTCATTCTTCCTTAGTACAATGACATGGCAGATGACACGGAGAGCATGCCATCTTCTTTAGCTGTGACCACCCCTACTGTAACTGTTGTCCCAAGTGAAGCCTCAGGCTCTAGTGATACCCCAGCAACTCGCCTTGCATAGTCAGAGTCTGAACCACCAAGTCCACAAGAAGACGGCGACGATAATACTCCTACATCAAAATCCAAAAAGGTTTCAACAAAACATCCCGAGGCCAGCAAATGTGGACGGCTGAGAAAAGGTGAAAAGAGGAGAGAATCTCCCCGAGCCAAACACAAATTTGGGTGCTACATTGAAGACTTGTCTCCTGCCCCTACAAATCCTTCTGTGCCAATGAAACCACAAAACCCCAGAACAGGTGACTCCTCTGCATCAACAAAACAGCTGAACTCGAGCAAAGCTGGCATAACTTCCCCACCAAAATCACAAGGGCCCAGCAAGAGTGACAAATCTGCTCCCAAACTACAAGAGGCCAGCAAAAGTGGTTCCACTGCCCCATCAAAACCACAAGAGGCCAGAAAAGGTGAGTTATGCTTTGCATTAATGGACTGACCTTGTTTTACATTGATCTTCTCTAAATTGCTTTCTACCTAATGTCAATGATATCGTTAATGACGATCTTTAGTGCTCATGGTGGTCTTCTCGCTCCCTGATTTAGAAACAGCCACTCTGTTTGTGGTGACCAGCGTGTCGCAAGCTCTGACCCATGCACCCAACCCTGCGACTCAGCCACCACCTTGTCCTCATAGAGGAGGAGATCAAGATTGACACGATGGTCCTGGCCAGGAGGAGGACCAAGACCTGGCACCACGGCAGGATTACAGAAATCAAACCAACAGGTAAGAACACACCCAACCACCGGTTAGTCCTGTTCTTGTATATCATTAGATGTCCTTTACAGATTTCTTAGTTTTCCCCATGCTCTCTATATCTCAACCATTGATGCCCCACAGAAAATGGAGATGGACTTTAGCGAGAAGGGGAGGAGCATGCTGTCAGGGACACCACATAGCCTTTGACCACACCGCTCCACTGGAGCAGCTGTACGTGGGCGTGCGAGTGGTGGCCAAGTTCAAGGATGTCCACCAGTCCTTGTTCTGCTCTGGCATTCTGGCTGAACTCCCCAACCGAAAGAACAGCATGAGGTATGAGCGTAAAGATCGTGTGTGACTGTGTGTGCAGGGCCACCTGCTCATTAGGCAGGATTAGGCGACCGCCCATTTATGGTAGATTGACGAGGGCAGCATTTTCTGAGCTAAACTGACCAAGACGCACCTCGCAACAACACATGATTCTGTCCAAAAACAACAACAATTTCTCTCTGGCTTTTTAGGTGAGCGCTGATGCCGCCCTTTGACGAGCAGTGCCCATATTGAACTTGTCCGTTCGCAGCGCGCCTCTCCAGGGTGCTCTTGGAGAAACGCATCGCTACAGTGCTCCACCAACATTCCGTGAAAAAACATATTGTGTATCCGATGTAGCATGTGATATATAGCATGTGATAAGAGTATTTGACCTTTTTCTGTAGCCTACGGGCTGGGCTGTCACACATTTGATCTCCAATATAATGAGACGGAAACTTTTTACATCATGCATGTTTCCCTGATCAAATAGCCTAACCTAAAATGACACCAAAGCGAATAGAACATGTGCTGACATGTTAACAAACATATCCTTAAAAACAGGACATGTGAAAGTAAAATGGACAATAAGGTTTCATCCCATGGGCTAAATTGTCATAATCAGTGGTTTCAAGTTTGTATCCATGAGCTGGTCATAGCAAAAAATTAAATACTTCTGCATTTCCCGCTGTGTAAACACATTGCAAATAGGCTCAGGATAACTCCTGATCAAGTTGGGTTGCTGATATTCAGAGCTAAAATAGCCAAATGGATTCATCATGGGATTCAGGACTAATAAACCCAATACAACGGCCTGTTTTTGTCAAACGGTGGGCCCAGGGTCATTGCCAGGATTTTGGGGCTGTTTGGAAAGTCTGTTCAACCTGTCTCGGCACATGGTAGATCTTAGATCTACAATGTAGAAATTGGCCAGGTTGCAGTTGTAAATGAGAACTTGCTCTCAACTAGCCTACCTGGTTAAATAAAGTTCAAATAAAAAAAAGATCTTAGTTCTTTAAGGCACGTTCACCTCCAGCAACTGTTACAGGCATTGTACAGAATATTTGCAGTGCAATATTTGCACCTCTCCAAAAACACCCTGTAGCTGCATCTTGTGGATGGCATATAGGAACTTACAGGAGGAAGACCATCTGGAAAAAGTGGCAGCATATATCGTCTTTAGATCTCGCACTTCATTTTCAAATCCATCTGAGATCTTTGGAGTACTTGTTTCTCAATTTGTGGCAAGCTACACATTTGGTTTCCAGTCATTTTCCTAAATGTACACATTGCTTAAAACTCCTCACATATAGCTGCCATCGTGTGGAATCTCTTGTCCAAATGACTGATTATACTATCCAGGGCTATACAAAACACTGTGTTGCAAAATCCATTGTCTGACTTCTGTTCCTTTGCTATGTCATCTTCGGTCTCATCGGGGAAATGTTTTCTTTTTTACATTTTCTGGCGGCTCCTCTGTTTACTGTGAAACTGAGTATTTACACCCATTTAATTTGCCACCGTGGAGGCTTCTGCCAGAAGAGCGTCACCATTGATTACGCAGAGCAGAGCCTGTATTTCTTCCTGTAGTGCCTTAAAGTGAGCTGCTTCAGTGTCCAGAGGAATATTTCCTGACGGAAGAATTAGGCTTCTATTCTCAATACACTGCAAAACTTTTACCCAGAAAGTGAGCAGGACGATTGCCTTGAAAGACATGAAGTAGCTTTTTCAGACCTTTTGCCTCTGATTTGGCTTCGTTTGTCAGGCTGCAGGTAGCAAGAAGCATGTCTAGGGCCTTGATGACAGATGGTAAATGAGTTGCCGCTGGTCGGACCGCAGCAATACGTGCACTCCATCCGTGTCTGAAAGGCGGTTAAGACAGCAGCCAGTCTTTTCCTTGAATGGCCCATCGCTCTGGGCTGGCACTGAACAGATGTTTCACACAGCCCCCCAAAAAGTTGATACTTCTGGGCACGGCTGAGCTGCATGTACACCCACATGATTAGGAGTATGGTAGGCACAAGGTATGTGGCCAGTGAATTCTTTTGAGGTATGTGTGCTTGCACTCAATCATTTTAGAAATGCTCTGGTAGTTTGTCATACAGTCTCCTCCATTTCACTGATGATATCTTATAGCCATCCGTACTATTCAGAGAACTGGGTGATGGTTTACTTTGCTCATGAGAAAAATGAACACATGGAATGCAATATAATGCCTTTACACTCTTACTATAAATAAGCCAGTCTCTCTGCACCTTTTCTCTTCCGTTTGCGGACTTACTGTACTGTAAATAGTTGGGGAATGGCTTGTCATCTGTGTCTGGGGGCATGATTTTATACAGTTCTGTCTCCTCACTACACCTGTTGGCTAGTCTGCGAACAATAGCTTCTTTTTCATGGTCTTGTACTTTCTCTGGCCACAGTGCTGGGCCATCTAAAACCTCATCTTCCTCACTTCAAATCTGTCCACACTCTTCATTTCCCTTATTGCTTGTTCAGTCTCTTCTTGTCACTCCTTCACTGGCCCTTCTGCTACTCTTTACTCTTTAACTCCTCTTCCTCCTCCCTGCTCTCCTCTGCATCAGTCTGTCTGACAGCTTTCTGCTGAGATTGTGCCAACCTGGGGCTCTCTGGGCACTAGGAGGTGAGTAAACAAAGGGAATATTAGGGTTAATGTTCGCTCCTACAAAGGTTACCATACAAAAAAAATCTACTACTGAAAGTAAAAATGTTTTCATTATAGTATACATATCAAATAGAATACGTATTTAAGTGTGTCTAAGTCATCATGTGCCTAACTTTACAATAAAAAAAATTGGCTAGTTATGCTGCTGCTGCTACAAAACAACTTCCTCACCTCCAAGGTGCGTTATACGTTATATATGGTTTTTTGTTTTAATTTATCCAATTTGAATTAATTTTTTTGTCTAACATTTTTTAAATGATAAACAAATAATTTTCTAAACATTTAGGGGCCCCTACCAGGATAGGGCCCCATGAATCATGTTTCCCCTCCTTAATGGCCTCCCACATAGATGGACATTCCTAAAATTCAAATTCAGGTGACACTGTAGGATATACCTCAGTAAGGATGGACCGACACTGATGCCCTTTGGGTGTCTTTTTTTGATGTTCACGGACAATTAATTTTGTCCGGTTTGGAACAGCCTTGATTTGGACCATACATAGACGTCTCTAAGACGTCTCGTCTTTTCAACTTTCATTCAGAACCCGAAAATGATTTCAAAGTCTGGAAAAATAAGTATTTTAGTTGTCTTTTTAACGTAATGTTTTGGGGGTCTCGCTTAGGCCGGCAGAATGGCAAGGACCGGCCATGTGTTTGTTTGTGTGTGATTTAGCTATTGTGGGTGTGGTTGGATGATGATATATGGAATAATGCTAAATATGATTCATCATTGCCTTAGTAAAGCTCTGTTGCGCTTCCCCTTGTGTTTCAAGCTCCTGATCTTTTTTGATGACGGCACACCTTCCTATGTAGGCTTGCCGGATCTTCACATTGTTTGCAGACCACGTAAGAACAGCCTCTGACAATTGTTTTCTATCTTTAACGTATACTCAATACTTCTTGGCTCAATTCTGTTTGATCCTCCTACCAAATGTAAGATGTCTAATTCAGATCCAACTGTTCTCTTCTAGTTGTTAACTCCACCTGTGTGACAATACATTTATATTCCAATGTAATACTCTTTTGAGTTATATACATTTTTCAATTCGTTGGCTTGTATGGCGCAACAAAACTCGTACTGTGGCTGTTGTCATACAACAAGTTTAATCTGCATATGTAGGTGTTGGTGAGACGCTTGCAGGGAAACGCGCATACATACCCACACAAACTAAGCCTATTGTCTCTCTCTATCGTCTTAAGTGCCGGAGGTTGTGGGAGGACATAGAGGATGAGGCCAACAGGGAGTTCATCAAGGATTACATCAAGGTGTACCCCCAACCCGCCCATGGCCCGGTACAGACCAGGCCAGCCCATCAACGTGGGGTTTGAGGGGGGTCCGGAGGAGGGTCGAGGTAGAGCAGATCGACTGCAGCTTGTTGTGCGTTGTCTACAAGGTGAGAATCTGCAACCGCTTACGCTGTAACCATTTAGTGAAGTGATAGTGATTGACTTGCAGTATATTGTGCTTGGTATTCTGGTTATGCTTACCTAACTAAAGTCTGGTTCTTCACTGACGCACATAATGCCAATCCTTTTTTCCTGTGTGTGTGTGTGTGTGTTCTCAGGATGACGAACATAAGGAATGGTTGTATCGAGGCTCTTTGCGCCTGGAGCATAAGGCCAACATGAAGAAACGTGTTGAGGAGTCAAAGGAGACACGGCCCAACGCTGGTAAATATCTGTCTATCAGTCTCTCTTTATCCCGCTGTCTCTGTGTTAGTGTGTCCTGTGGATAAATATGAACACGTCTACAGCCTTGTCTGTCTGACTGGAGTGGGCATCGAAGTCAGCCGTCTGTTTCCTTACATGGTGTGCACGGTACTTTGAATCATTCCTGTATTTGGATTCGTATAGTGGACAACGTGTTTATTTCTCTTTGTCCACCGCCCAGGGGGGACCAGTTTCGACTGCTAATACTATCCACACGACCAGCACGGCCGCTGCCAGCAGACCTCATGTCACCGCCTCAGCACCCTTAGGGTGAGTACAATGTATGTCTCTGTGTTTATACTGTGTTGCTGTACTATTTTCAAAAGAGAGTCTTGCACAAATTTCATTAATATGTATTTCCTGCATGCATTTATAATGAGGTTTTATTAGGGCTGGCAGGTGGCCTAGCAATTAGAGCATTGGGCCAGTAGCCGAAAGGTTGCTAGTTTGAATATGTGAAGGCTCGGGGATTCGGGGATTCTAGGGAGTTTTTCCAAAACCACCGTGCTTCTACACCCACATTGCTTGCTGTTTTGGGGTTTTAGGCTGGGTTTCTGTACAGCACTTTTTGACATCAGCTGATGTAAGAAGGGCTTTATAAATAAATTTGATTGAAAGCACTTAACTGCTCCTGGGTCACCGTCAATAATGGCTGATCCCGCTCTTGGGGGGGGGGGGGGGATATGCAAAATACAAATTCCCATTTCACACCACACGCTTGTATAGGTTACACACTTGTACATGTGTGAAACAGGACAAATATAAGCACCCCCTATTTGACCTTTAGTCCTTTAGTCCATCCTTGTTCAGGAAGGGCAAGATTTCCTAGTTCGTTCATTCTCCCTCAAACCCATGTCATCTTCTCCCTGATCACGTCAGGAGGCCCTATGGCCAGAACCGTTCAACCGACGAGTCGTCTGTTATCACGGCTAAAGGTTCAGTCACCTTCAACCTCCACCGTTGCTGCTCAGCCTGCCTGGAATGCATCCGGTCAAAGGTTGAGGCCAAGCACTGTGGACTCAACCCGCTGCTCATCCCCCTGCTCTGCGAGTTCCACCAAATGAAGGGCCGCCGCCGGGTCAATAACAAGGTGGGGTGAAGTTTCCCTAGATGTTGATCTTAGGTCAGTTTAGCATTTTCCTCTCTAACGGTTAAGGTTAGCATGGGGGTTGCTGATCCAAGATCTGTGCCTAGGGGTAAACTTCTCCCCAGGTCAATTAGGTGAGCACCTAGATGACTGGTCTATTTGGAATGTCATACTTCATACTTCATTACCTATTACGCTGCTGCTACTGGTGCTGCATCATGCTGGACACTGCTATTTTTAACTGGAGAGTTGGGAGCAGAGCAAATGACACATTTCCAATGTAACAGATGGAAAATTATGTATTATTCTGTTGTCATCCTATAGTCATACTCCTTATAGTTATTAAAAACTCTGGTGTGGTTATGTTCTCTTTATGTTTTCTCACCTTCCTCCGGGCCCTCCGTCTTTCTCAGACTTATTTCCACATCTACTACCAGTCGCCGTGTGGCCTCCGCCTGAGCAACATGACTGCGGTGCAGGACTACCTTCAACAGACCCGCTGTGACTTCCTCTTCCTGGACATGTTCTGTCTGGACCCCTTTGTGTCTGTGACCACAACCCACCAACCCCGGCCATACAAGATCAACATCCTAGACCTGACGCTTGGCAGGGAGAACCAGCCGCTGTCCTGCATCAACGGACTCGGCAACACCCGGCTAATCTCAGTGATCTACAACAAGCAGCGCGTGGCGGCCAGTGGGGTCTCCCTCAACACCAGCTCAGACTTTCTGGTGGGCTGCAACTGCACCGATGGCTGCAGGAACGTGTGTGTGTGTGTGTGTGTCACAGGGGTTAAAGTTCTGTTACTGCAACGTATTTCCTTAAATGTATTTAAAGGACGTACTGTTTAATACATTTAGCAAATGATCCTCTTTCCCTAAAAGCATAAACGGTCATGACTTTTTTTACATGGTATGTGGAGGTTGTATTGACGTGTATTTATGGACATGTATATTGTGTTGCTGTAGGTCGTCATGCTCCTGTCACCAGCTGACCATCCAGGCCACAGCCGTGTCACCGGGTGGCCCTGAGGACATCAACGTTGGCTACGAACACAAGAGGCTGGAGAAACGGCACTCCACAGGGTGAGGCTTGTCAATGTGTCTTCATGAACATCTTTCAATTATCCATCAGTCGAAACATCGCTTTGACTGTTGGTCTTTGGTATTTTTTTGGTCAGTCTTTGGCTTTTACTGGTCATCACCTCAATGTTCTCCTCTAGCTCTCAGCTCTTTCTATGCATTTGTGTCATCTGTGACATGCTTTGAGAGCAATGTCTGAAAAGCTCTTGTAGATAGATTATATCAACCCTCTCCACCTCCCTCTGTCTGCAGTATATATGAGTGTAATGCACTGTGCCGCTGTGACCCACGGGTGTGACCCACCGGGTGGTGCACCACAGCCTTCAGCTGCGGCTACAGCTCTTCATGACCGTGGGGAAGAGCTGGGGAATTCGCTACCTGGATGACGTTGCCAAGGGCACCTTCATCTGCACTTACACTGGTGAGCCGGAGATAGGAACCCAACCTAACCCGACAGACAGACTGCTGTTAAGTATGACTTCTGTTTATTACATACACTACTAGTCTTTTGTCTGTTGGGCATCCTTTTAGTGCTCAATGCCCAAGACCTCTTCTAGTGTTACTCTCTCCATTCTCTCCTTCTACTATTGCAATGTCTTTCTTCCGGTTGTACTGCACACAATGCTCACAACTTTTCCCTTTGCCATCTCTCCCTTTAGGGATAATCATGAACAAGAAGAGTTTGGGGATAGAGGGCAACATGTACGTGGTCAACCTGAACCACATAGAGGGAGCTGAGAGCAAGGAGAGTTACGAGAGTGAGACGCGCTGCTCCGACAATGAGTCAGGTACAGACACGCAGAGAGCCTGGACTCACCGGCATCTATAGGATAGATTTTATGTTATCTGTGTATCATCTTTTTTTTGAATGCAAAAAAAGAAATTGGGTTTCCATTTCGATTCATAAGTTGTAAATGCACATACCCAGTGGACACACAGGGAGTGCAAAGAGAAGCAACAGAACTGAGCATCTCTAATGTTGCGGCCTCTGTTCCCCATCAGGTTCAGAAGAAGAGTCCATAGAAGACGTCAACAGTGAGCATGATGACTGTGATGACGAGGGCAAGGATGAGGAAGAGGGAAACTCCGAAAAGAGCAGCGACGTATGATGATGAAGAACTCTGATGACGAAGCTGAAGAAGAACCCGATGATGATGATGATGAAAATTATGAGGACAAGGACTACGATGTCAGTGAAGATGATGGCGACTCTGACTTCTGGCACAATGTCTCCTCTATGGAGAGGAGCTACGTCACACGCAGGCATGCCAAAATACTACAGGAGGGTAAGAGGAAACTACAGTATATACAGAGAAGTATACGGAGTGAAAAACAAACATTGAGGGCAACGAAAAAGGTTCCTGAGGTTTAGTAGAGTATTCATTCTTATTTGGTTTGATAAATGTTGGTTTCTCAAAATACTGTCGGAAGGTAGAAAAATAAAGCACAGACACAAATATAGACGGAAATGTGTTCATGAACTCTCCACTTTTATTTCTGAATTTTTAAAAGAAGTTATAGGACTTTGGTTCCCAGACTCATCAAATGACTCACAAAATGACTCTCTAGACCCAGCGAAGAAATCGGGCTCTGACACCAAGTCTTCTGACCTGCAGGATGGTACAGCAGAAGGAAATGACAAGCAGGCCTCAAACGCCACAAGGCGTTTCTTTGATGGCGAGGAGTCATGCTACATCATCAACGCATATCTGGAGGGGAATGTGGGTCGCTACCTCAATGTGAGTCATGAGGAGGAATAATCAGAGGGTATCGTGTTGGATAGTATGATTTGCCCTATACCCATACTTCTCAGAGATCCGTCAACTCAGCATCTTACCCAGGTTACAATAAAGGGCAGGACTAAACAACGAATTTCATACTCCAATTTCATCCTCCTACTCGTCATGAATGGGGATAAAAATTGTCATGAAGCTCACATCCACTGTGTCTCTCTCCCTACAGCATAGCTGCCACCCTAACCTGTTTGCGCAGAATGTTTTTGTGGACACACATGACCTTCGATTCCCCTGGGTGGCCTTCTTCACCAGCAAGATTGTGACCTTCTGTTATGACTCATGGGATATTATATATTGCTTGTGCTAATGGTTGGTCTTTTGAGAGGCGAAGCCAGGATTAATATGGGTTCTGCTCATGTCTGTGGCTCTATAACAAGTGCCCAGGGGGACTAAAGCATGTGCATTCTAATATGCACTTCTGTATATTGATCATAATATTGTCTCTGTGTTTTTCAGGCGCATCAGAGCTGGTACAGAACTGCCGTGGGATTATAAATGTGAGCTTGGTGTGAAAAGGTCGTCAAGAATCCTAAATTGTCGCTGTGATCGAGTGTAGTGAAAACTTATGAATGCCCTTACATCTTCTTCCAGCTTCACCCCTGAAGTAAATTTAGGAATATACTGTAGGAGATGGTCTAGTTGTTGTATTTTAAACCATGCAGAGGTTTTTGTTCATATTACGATTCTTAAATTGTGCTTAAATAAATGAATTCTGAAGTATTGTCTCCTAGTTAAATAAAAAAATATTGAAATGTCCTTTTCAGCATTCCTAATTTATTCTGCCCCAAATAATATTTTGTTAAACTATATTCTCACATTTTCCTTAAATGTTGCCAAAGAAAATGTTTTGTAAATGTATTAAACCATCAAGCAGTTGTGGAGGTCTGAACAAAGACAGTTGTGAGAGAGAAATTACGTATTTACCTGATTTGTTTGATATTAATAGTTAACGATTTATATACTTAACAAATAGTAAGACATTTCTGTTCTGTTAATGCTGTGTTTCTGTAAAGGGATGGTTTCCACTCTAGCTTCCTCCAGTTAGTCTGGGCATATTGTCAAGAAATGGGTTTTGCGAGAGATCGCTTGAGCTGACAGTGACTTGGTGATAACCTAGACAATATGTGGTGTGTGTGACCCAAGATGGAGATAGCCTGGAAGTGTTTAGAACCATCCCTCATTGTCTCATCTTCATCCTTGCATCTGGGAAACTAAGCCGGGTTGGGAGTAAAACAACATCCCATGCAGATAACCAGGAGATGAACCCAAGGTGGTTTGTGGTGCCCCCCACCCGATCAGCATGGGAGGGATAGGACCAGCCATGACTAAGGAATTTTAGTGTCAGCTATATAAGAACTCTGCATTGTCTGTAAAGGTTAAGCACTCGGCAACACACCTTTGTGTGCGGTCGACTGCTTCATTATTGCAATAATTAATAGATATTAAATAAAGATGATTGTTTGAAGAAATGACTGTGTCTCTCAGTATACATGAATTTCCACGACACAGTACAGTAAGTCTTTGGTCTGGCTGCGGCTGGAAGAGTGGGGTTGTTTCAGTAGCTATGTTTCCATTAACTTGTCCATTTATTTTGTTGAAGACATTTAGAAAGTTTGCATAGAAAATAGGTTTGACAACTGCCTGGTAGGACGCGTTTCCAACACGGTAGTGGTAAAAATACTGCAGTCCAGACGGATCATAAAGTAATAGGGCTGACTGTAAAAATGTGCAGTGATGAGAAGTTCCCACTGATGGTTATTAGAAATTGAATAATTAATTGTTATTGCATGATTTAAAATGTTTAAAGAATATAAATTCTGTTTATTGGAATTTAGCTATCTCTAACAGAGAATATGGGAAATATTGGGAACTGACATTTTAAATCTGTACAGCCTGTATTACTTATGGGGAGCAGCTTCCTTTTAAGGTGTGAGGTAACTGAGCTCTCTGATATCACGGAGATTGAGCATCTTGATCTTAATGAGAAGGCTAAATTGAATGCTTTACAGCAGTGGTTCCCAAACTTTATAGTCCCTGTACCTCTTCAAACATTCAACCTCCACCTGCGTACCCCATCTAGCACCAGGATCAACACACTCTCAAATGTTGTTTTTTGACATTATTGTAAGCTTGCCACACACACTATACGATACATTTATTAAACAGAAGTGTGAGCTTTTGTCACAACTTTTTTTTTTTTTTTTACCTCTATTTAACTAGGCAAGTCAGTTAAGAACAAATTCTTATTTTCAATGACGGCCTTAGGAACAGTGGGTTAACTGCCTGTTCAGGGGCAGAACGACAGATTTGTACCCTGCCGCCTAGTGGCTTATGGGAAGTGACAAAGATCTCATATAGGACCAGGGCACAAATAATAATAATCAATAATGTTGCTCTTTATTTAGCCATCTTACATATTAAACCTTATTTGTTCTTCAAAAATGGTTAATAACTCACCACAGGTTAATGAGAAAGGTGTGCTTGCAAGATGCCAATAACTCTGCAATGTTGGGTTGTATTGGAGAGAGTCTGTCTTAAATAATTTTCCACACACAGTCTGTGCCTGTATTTAGTTGTCATGCTAGTGAGGGCTGAGAATCCGCTCTCACATAGGTACAGTGGGGCAAAAAAAGTATTTAGTCAGCCACCAATTGTGCAAGTTCTCCCACTTAAAAAGATGAGAGAGGCCTGTAATTTCCATCATAGGTACACTTCAACTATGACAGACAAAATGAGAAAAATAAGTATTTGGTCAATAACAAAAGTTTATCTCAATACTTTGTTATATACCCTTTGTTGGCAATGACAGAGGTCAAACGTTTTCTTTAAGTCTTCACAAGGTTTTCACACTGTTGCTGGTATTTTGGCCCATTCCTCCATGCAGATCTCCTCTAGAGCAGTGCTGTTTTGGGGCTGTTGCTGGGCAACACGGACTTTCAACTCCCTCCAAAGATTTTCTATGGGGTTGAGATCTGGAAAATGGCTAGGCCACTCCAGGACCTTGAAATGCTTCTTACGAAGTGTTTGGGATCATTGTCATGCTGAAAGACCCAGCCACGTTTCATCTTCAATGCCCTTGCTGATGGAAGGAGGTTTTCACTCAAAATCTCACGATACATGGCCCCATTCATTCTTTCCTTTACACGGATCAGTCGTCCTGGTTCCTTTGCAGAAAAACAGCCCCAAAGCATGATGTTTCCACCCCCATGCTTCACAGTCGGTATGGTGTTCTTTGGATGCAACTCAGCATTCTTTGTCCTCCAAACACGACGAGTTGAGTTTTTACCAAAAAGTTCTATTTTTGGTTTCATCTGACCATATGACATTCTCCCAATCTTCTTCTGGATGATTCAAATGCTCTCTAGCGAACTTCAGACGGGCCTGGACATGTACTGGCTTAAGCATGGGGACACGTCTGGCACTGCAGGATTTGAGTCCCTGGCGGCATAGTGTGTTACTGATGGTAGGCTTTGTTACTTTGGTCCCAGCTCTCTGCAGGTCATTCACTAGGTCCCTCCGTGTGGTTCTGGGATTTTTGCTCACCGTTCTTGTGATCATTTTGACCCCACGGGGTGAGATCTTGCGTGGAGCCCCAGATCGAGGGAGATTATCAGTGGTCTTGTATGTCTTCCATTTCCTAATATTTGCTCCCACAGTTGATTTCTTCAAACCAGGCTGCTTACCTATTGCAGATTCAGTCTTCCCAGCCTGATGCAGGTCTACAATTTTGTTTCTGGTGTCCTTTGACAGCTCTTTGGTCTTGGCCATAGTGGAGTTTGGAGTGTGACTGTTTGAGGTTGTGGACAGGTGTCTTTTATACTGATAACAAGTTCAAACAGGTGCCATTAATACAGGTAACGAGTGGAGGACAGAGGAGCCTCTTAAAGAAGACGTTACAGGTCTGTGAGAGCCAGAAATCTTGCTTGTTTGTAGGTGACCAAATACTTATTTTCCACCATAATTTGCAAATAAATTCATTAAAAATCCTACAATGGGATTTTCTGGATTTTTTTTCTCATTTTGTCTGTCATAGTTGAAGTGTACCTATAATGAAAATTACAGGCCTCTCTCATCTTTTTAAGAGGGAGAACTTGCACAATTGGTGGCTGACTAAATACTTTTTTGCCCCACTGTATGTGGTTGCAAAGGGCATCAGTGTCTTAACAGCGCGATTTGCCAAGGCAAGAAACTCTGGGCACAGCCCTATCCAGAAATCTGGCAGTGGCTTCTGATTAAGTGGACTGGAGGCAGGGCATGAAAGGGATAACGAATCCAGTTGTTTGTGTCGTCTGCTTTGGGAAAGAACCTGCATAATTGCGTACCCAGGTCACCCAGGTGCTTCGCTATATCACATTTGTCCGTAAGCTTGAGTTCATTTGCACACAAAAAAATCATACAATGATGGAAAGACCTGTGTGCTCTCCTTGTTAATGCAGACAGAAAAGAGCTCCAACTTCTTAATCATAGCCTAATTTTTGTCCTGCACATTGAATATAGTTGCGGAGAGTCAATCCTCGATTCAGATCATTCAGGCAAGAAAAAACATCACCCAGATAGGCCAGTCGTGTGAGAAACTCGTCATCATGCAAGCGGTCAGACAAGTGAAAATTATGGACAGTAAAAGAGAACTTTAAGCTCGTCTCTCAATTCCCAAAAATGTGTCAATACCTTGCCCTTTGATAACCAGCGCCTTCTGTATGTTGTAAAAGCGTTACATGGTCGCTGCCCATATCATTGCATAATGCAGAAAATACACGAGAGTTCAGGGGCCTTGTTTTAACAAAGTTAACCATTTTCACTGTAGTGTCCAAAACCTCTTTCAAGCTGTCAGGCATTCCCTTGGCAGCAAGAGCCTCTCGTGGATGCTGCAGTGTACCCAAGTGGCGTCGGGAGCAACTGCTTGCACGTGAGTTACCACTCCACTATGTCTGCCTGTCATGGCTTTGCGCCATCAGTACAGATATCAACACATCTTGACCACCAAAGTCTGTTTGATGTCACAAAGCTGTCCCGTACTTATAAAATATCCTCTCATGTTGTCCTTGTTTCCAGTGGTTTGCAGAAGAGGATGTCTTCCTTAATTGACCCCCCATAAACTTAACGGACACACAGTTGAAGTCGGAAGTTTACATACACTTAGGTTGGAGTCATTAAAACTAGAGGTCGACCGATTATGATTTTAGTAAAATTGCAATATGTGCCATGAGAACATATTTTTCTACAACTTGGAGTACACCTGTGGTTTATTCAATTGATTGGACATGATTTGGAAAGGCAAACACCTGTCTATATAAAGATCCCACAGTTGATGGTGCATACCAGACAGAAGCCACTCCTCCTTTGCCTAAAGGCACCTGAAGGACTCTCAGAACACGAAAACCAAATTCTTTAGTCTGAACTTTTTGGACTGAATGCCAAGCATCACATCTGGCACCATCCCTACATAAAGCATGGTGGTGGCAGCATCATGCTGTGGGGATGTTTTTCAGCAGCAGGGACTGGGAGACTAGTCAGGATCGAGGGAAAGATGAAGGGAGCAAAGTACAGAGAGATCCTTGATGTAAACCTGCTCCGGATCGCTCACAACCTCAGACTGAAGGTTCACCTTCCAACAGGACAACGACCCTAAGCACACAGTCAAGACAACGCAGGTGGCTTCGGGACAAGTCTCTGAATGAAAAGGCACATGACAGCCCACTTGGAGTTTGCAAACTTTCTTTATTGCCACAAATTATGATTGCCGAATACTTTAAAACTATAAGCTCAACTCTACATTTAATTGTAAATGCCTACTGCTTGCGACATTTAAATGTAAATGTTTAAATGTGAATCCCAGAAATGTCCCATACGCATATCAAGAAGCTGATAAAACAAAAACAGCATGATCATTAAACAGGTGCACCTTGTGCTGGGAACAATAAAAGGTCACTCTAAAATGTGCAGTTTTGTCACACAACGCAATGCCACAGATGTCTCAAGTTTTGAGGGAGCGTGCATTTGGCATGCAGACTGCAGGAATGTCCACCAGAGCTGTTGCGAAATAATTTAATGTTAATTTCTCTACCATAAGCCACCTCCCACGTAGTTTTAGAGAATTTGGCAGTATGTCTAACCGGCATCACAACTGCAGACCACATGTAACCACGCCAACCCAGGACCTCCACATCCGGTTTTTCTGATCCAAGCCCCTACCATTTTGTTGAAGGTATCTGTAACCAGTCATGTGAAATACATAGATTACGCCCTCATTCATTTATTTAAATTGACTGATTTCCTTATATGAACTGTAACTCAGTAACTCAAATGTTGCGTTTATATTGTTGTTCAGTGTAGATAAGAAATTTAACAATCGTTTCTAAAGGGATATTTACTACAGTAAATCAATTCCTTCTGCCGTGCTTGTCTCACTCCACAGAAATGTACGGTGACCAACAAAGTAAAGGAGATCTCCTTTAAGAGTATCCATAGATTCTATCCGCTTATTATAGCTTGATTTCTAAATATATTCCTGATGTTACAGTGAATGCAGTTTTTGTGAACTAGAAACAATCTATTGAACACTTATTTCATAATTGTTTGTGTTGTGAGCTGTTCTGGACAGACGTGATGCTATATCTTGGAAGCAAAATGCATACAACCATTGAAATATCTAAGTTTGACATATTATTTTACACTGACTGAACAATTGAATGTCAGTATGTCATTCATCTTTTTTTATTAGGGAAAAAATGTCATACACATCTAAATTTATGAAGAAAAAGCCTTAATTAAAAACAAAATGTCTCATGTATTCGATAAATGTCTGTATTTGATTTTATATAATGTGGATATGTTTTGATTTAATTATCCTCTTTGTAATGTATATGTAACCTGCCTGGCTGTTCTGTATTTTGTGTTTTGTATGTTACTGTTTATTTAAAATGTTTCCCTTACCCATATAGAGGCAAATTTCGCAATTTGCGGTCCTGTAGATCTGATCTGAAAAAAATATTGTCCTGTAAAGAAACATTAATTTTTACCCGACATGTTTTAAAAGTTGCAAGGCAGAGGATGAGCGCTAGTAGCGTTTTTACTAACCATCATGATCTCGCGAGCTTACGTTGCCGGAAAATAGACGTAAGCTCGCGAGACCGTGATGGTTCGTATGAGGCTACATCGCTAGCAACAGATATAGATAGGATTCCAATAGTGAGAAGGGAAGCCAAAACGAGCAATTGCCAACACGGATTTCCTGTGGGATAAACACACAGGCCTGGCTGCTAAAACGGTAAACAATACATTGTAAATACACGTGTATTTACAATGGGTTTCAATGACAAGGTAATCCATGCGAGTCAAAGTACAGTCAGTTAGAATCAAAGCTAACAAGTAGCTAGCTAACAAGTAGCTAGTAAGATGGCGGTCAAAATTAGCCAGCATTAGGGAGCTAGGTAGCTATTAGCTAACGTTAGCGGCATATTTTCAGAAATAGCCAAACAGTTATTTATTTCGACAAAAATGACAATTTATGCCATTCTTCGCGAAAGCAGTTCGTGTGAAATGGGAGCATTTCTGCGAAATATCAGGTCATCGTTTAGTAGCGAATTTAGCATAGCGTTCGTTATGCAGCTAACTCGACTGAATTCTGACGTCGTAGTTAGCTCTATTTGTTCTGAGTCAACACATTGCCATTTGTTGTCATGATGGCTAGCGAACTGACTTAGTTGTCAAACTACACATTTGTCATCCCATGTCTTTTTTTAGTTATCATATTTAGTTAAACTGTCAGTGATTAAACTACGTCATTAAGTTACTTATCTAACATTTGCATTTAGCCAGGTAACATCAACCAGGTACGTCAGCTAACGTTTTTCTTAGCTACTGTTGTTATTGTAAGGCCATCCCAACCTAGCTACGTTTTTGTTATTGAGTGCAGTAGGCTAACGTTACTGGACTCTTGACAGTTGCCTGGCTTAACACTTGTGATCGTGAATACTGCCTAACCACCAGTATTTTTATTTAACATTTGTTTAACTAGGCAAGCCAGTTAAGAACAAATTCTTATTTACAATGACGGTCTAGGAACAGTGTGTTAACTGCCTTGTTCAGGGGCAGAACGACAGATTTTATACCTTGTCAGCTTGGGGATTTGATCTAGAAGCCTTTCGGTTACTGGCCCAACGCTACCCGCTGCCACAATATAGTTTGTTTCAAAGCCTTCAAATGTACAAATGCAAGTCCTGTTTAATTGTATACCACCCCACCACCTGTTCCTCACCAGGTTTGAGTTGGCTACTTTTCTTCCTTTTCCCCACAATGCAGCTGTTTATGTATCCCACCCTCCTTTCTGAGTGTAATCCAACCCCTCACCAACTGCAATGAGAATACCAAGTAACAACTCTTGTCTGGTCACAGATGCCACACTCAAGACGGTACCCGTCCTCAGAACTGGCCAGCCGGAGCAGCTATCAAGACCGAGACAGAGGACGCAAGCAGAGGCACCGCAGATCGCCCTCTTTTTCCTCTAGCAGTGACCGGGAAAGGGACAAAGACCGAAGGGGGCGGGGAAACAGACAGGAGGGAAGCTATGCTCGCTCTAGGAGGTGTGTTTTCTATGGTTGTATTATATTTGTTCACTTGCATACTTAATGATTTGGTATGATAGCTTTTGTACTGTATGATACTTTATCTGGTAGAAATGTTTTCATAGTCTTGAAATCTCAGTAGATTAATCTACCTGTATGGCATTCATTTAATAATGTGTAACTGGAGTTTAAGCAATGTGTCTTCTTAAATGGTCAGACAGCATTGCTCTAACCCATTGTGTTGGCCCACTTTTGCAGCTACAATAATCGCTCGGCAGACCGCAGGGCGTACGACCGACGCTACTGTGAGGGCTATCGGCGCCTGGACCAGAGCCGCGACCGAGATCGCGGAAACAGGGAAAGGGAACATGGAGGAGCAGCAGTCGATAGTTACTACGCACCTGACTTATCACCGAGCATGTGCGACTACCGGCGGGGTCGTGAGAGGGAACAGGAGGAGTCATACCGAAGGAAGGGCAGCAGGCGTAAGCACAAACGAAGGCGGCGTAGAACCAGGTCCTATAGCCCATCCTCGTCGGTGAGTACAGCCCGGCCCGAGCTTGTCCTTTAACCCTCCTACTCTTTCTATCTTTCTCTTCTCTCTCTCCCTCATGTCTTTCTCTCTTCTTTCTCTCCCTTGTGTCTTTCTCTCTACTTCTCTTTAACCTTCTCTTGTCCACAGCTCCTGGACTTGGTAAGTAGTACAATCTTTTTTGTTTTGTTTTTGTCAGCAGGATTTTAGTTTTTTTTTGGTTTTAGTAATTAAATCCAAATGTGCTTTCTACAGTCTTTTCATAAAATGAGTTGTGTAGTGAGACATTGTGGATAAAGCATCAGCCACATTTTTATCCTTCTGCATTAAGTAGACATGAATGAGAGGTGACCATAGGTTGGGATGTATCACTGATTTTAATCTCAAACTATTTCTGCTTCATTTCCTTATCATTCTCAGTTTATTTGTTTTCTGGGAAGTACTCTGCTTAATTTTAAGTGAGCAATATTATAATTTGTACATATTTTTGCTCTTTTATGAATTGGCTTTTTATTCATGAATGGATATGCAGGTTGCTTCCTTATTTGTAAGCAGCACGAGTTAAAAGGTAGAGGGGGAGAGAAGCAGAGGACGAAATGTGATCTTTGACTTGTTCCCTTGCACTATATCCCTATCGTTATATATTTCCTCACGTGGTGTCATACGAATCGCCCAATGACCACCACAACACTACGTCAACTACAACACCACCCTCCTCCTCCCTCCTCTACCTGTGCCGCCTTCCATCGCCGTGGCTACGGCTGCCCCTGAAAACCCCCTGTCCCCCTGTCGGTCGTGTCGTGACCTGCTGATGCCGTGGGGGCTGCAAACAGCGGAGCGACAGCCGGACGCGGGCACTGAGTGTGAGGGACGACGAGGAAGGGCACCTGATCTGTCGGAGTGGGGACGTCCTGCAAGAGAGATGTACTCACTGCCACTACTCTATCGTAACCCTTCTCCATATGAGTATTTAAAACCATAGAGCATTCACTGACAGGGGAGTGCCTGATGATGATGCCATGGTAGAATGTTGTTCGCTCTAGCTCAAAAAGCAGGGTGGATTGCACACAATGTTGAGGATAGCGGTTTTAGATAAATATTGCTCGTTGTGTTGAAGATATCTAGCTGTGGTATGTTTTTATATCGGAGATATTCAACAAACAAAAAAATATCTTCTCCTACCACCGCATTTCCTCAACTTCTTAATCATCTCTTGCGCTTTAGTTTAAATTCAAGTCCAGATCTACAATTTTTTAATTTTTTGGGTGCATTTAATTAGGCAAAGCAATTATGAACGTTTTTAAATATTTTTTCCAATCCCTCATATCTAGCCCTTTCCCTCAACTAGCATGTGTATCTAGTAAACATTCATTGGGCATCTACAACTTAAATTGTCTGCAGTGTTGCAATTTTTTCCTTTGACAGTTGCATCTTTTTAATGCTACACTTCATAGTAAATTTAAAGCATGATAAAAACCAGTTATCATGATCTCATACACCCACACAATTAACATAGTTTTACCACTTTCTAGCTCATATCCCTTGCATAACTTGTATGTTATCTTCAGCGATTCCCGTTTGGATCCCCCCCCCCCATAAGTCTACGCATTCACACTTATTTCAGGAAAAGTTTAGCTTGAGTGTGTCTTTTTAATTACATAGGTTAACCAGTAAAACCAAATGCATTCCTCACACTCCCTTGCCCTAAAATAGGCACACCACCACATCTGTAGGGAATATACTTTTGTTTTCCTTCCTATAAGCTGCTGGGGGGCACTCAAATTTACTCCCTCATCTCCCCCCCCTGTTAGAATGTGGACCCCAATTATCATAGGTTATCTAGGACTGTGGAAAAGTACATTATTTTTTTATAGACATCCCATTTGTCCACAACCTGAAAAGGGGAATGGGCACTAGCATTGAAACGCCTAACTTTTTTGCCTTGGTTTCCCTGCTCCTGTCCACATGTCTAATTATTCTCTTCCCTTCTTTCCCGCTTTCTCCCTCTCTCTCTGTCTTCCAGATGAGATTGTCAGCACTCTGGGGGAAGGCACCTTTGGGAGGGTGATGCAATGTATTGACCATCGCCGGTATGTATCTGCATTAAAAATAACTGCTAGAGATATAGACCTCTGTGTAAACTCTGACTGTGTCCCAAATGGCAGCCTATTAGCTAATCTAGTGTACTACTTTTGATCATAGCCATGTGGGTCCTGTCAAAAGTAGTGCACTATAAAGGAAATTAGGTACCATTTGGGACACAGCCTCTGCCTATATCACCCTCCCATGTAATTATGGATGAGTGGTGTGGCTCTGAGTTTAGCTGGCTGGGCAATTATACCCCATGCAAATGTGTGCCATGCTAATGTCCCTGCCTGGGCTCCCTGGAGCATTGTGTGAGTTTGAACTTAAATGTGATAAATTAATAAAAAATTGTCATTATGGGAACATAAGATGTTGCATAATCAACATGAAAAGGCAAGAATTTACACATCACAATTGTTTTCTTCTATGAAATAAGGTGTTATTTCTTTCATAGTTATAGAATTGGACAAATTTATCATGTTTAGAGATTCAAAAAGCAGGTTTCAAAAGCAATCTTAAGTGTATCCGTCAGTCTTATTTTAGCTACCAAAACTGTGACACTAGGTTTCCAAGCAACAGCACTCTTGGTTAATGTAGATTAACCTCTAACAAGACACACTTCAGGCAATAAGAGCTTTGCGCCATAAGGTATTCCCTAATGTATTGTGTGTTAGGACTGCACCTAAATTGTGACATTGACATGCGCAATACTTTTGATTTATTGCTCAGTTGACGGTGTTCTCTCTCTCCTTCTTGCCACTTCTCAATCCCCCACACACATGTAGTCCCGTCCCCTGTCACTCAAGCAGGCAGTTCCTAGTGCTAGAGATTCACTCTGCGTGCATTGACCAAAGAACAGCATGCAGTCAACAGATTTTTCCAAACCCTAGCTTTCCACTTTGTTTCTTAATATAAGTGCAAGTTTTTGATATTCTATTCGCTTGTGTAACTTGCTCTGTGCAACACGCTAGTTAGTGGGTCTTTGCAAGCTGTCAATGTGCCTAAAACATTTGTTAGGCTAGCCTTTATTACTAATCGCTAGCTAAATCCACTGAGGTAGGGTATATCTTCAGACCTTTGCTCTAATATAGGGTGGTACCAGTGGTGGAGTGTATATCAGAGGAAAAGCCTGAAGAATATTCAAAAATCTTTGTCTGACTGTACCTAAGGTTAGTGCTATGAGGGATCCTTGGGACGTCCATACCTGTAGCCTTACCTTAACCGTTTATCTTTCTCATTCATTGTGTTTTACAGGGGAGGAGCCACTGTTGCTCTGAAGATCATAAAAAATGTGGAGAAATACAAGGAAGCAGCTCGTCTGGAGATCAATGTGCTGGAGAGAATCAATGAGAAAGACCCGGAAAACAAACAGTGAGTATACCTACAACTTTGACCACTGGTGTATTGTTCGTTACCAGTGAAGGGAAATATATATTCAACAATTTAAGATTTGACTGAGAACCAGTTCATATAAGGAAATGGGTAAATGTACATTTCATTAGGCCCTAAACTATCGATTTCACATTACTAGGAAAACAGATATGCATCTGGTAAGGGAAAAAAGTAGAGGTGTGGATTAGAAGACCAGTCAGTATCTGGTGTGACCATCATTTGCCTCATGCAGTGCGATATATCTCCTTCACATAGAGTTGATCTTGGCTGTTGATTGTGGCCTGTGGAATGTTGTCCCACTCCTCTTCAATGGCTACGTGAACTTGTTGGATATTGTCAGGAACTGGAACATGCGATCGTTCCAGAGCATCCCAAACATGCTCAAGCCCTTAATTAACCAACAATGCTGTTTTCAGAAAAATACCTAAACACCATAGGGCCCTCTTTGACATATAAAGTATGTCAAAGATAACAGACCTATATATATTTTTAAGTAATGTCATCTTTGATCACCAAAATAAAAGCTAGCCAGTTGGGGAGAATTAAATTCCCAAATCAATGAATTTAGCAGGTATGAGCAAAAGATCAAAGCATTAGCCATGGCAAAATGCTTTGAATTGCAGGAAATTTGCTTTAAAACGGCAACATTTTCTTGTCTCTGCTCCATGGAGAAGTTTGTAAAATTGCAGGAAATTGGCTTACCAATGTAAAACATTGGTGGGGCCTCTAAAATGTTCTCAAATCAAGCAGTGCTGAACATGCCCATTTCCACACCCACCATCTAAGCCCTTTTTGGATCAGAAAAAATGCCCTGTCTCGAACCTGTATCATTTTGTTGTTGTTCGATTATGTTAGCTTTTAGTGTTATTTAATATGAAACTCCTCTTTACTCCCAGCCTGTGTGTGCAGATGTATGACTGGTTCGACTACCACGGACACATGTGTATCTCCTTTGAGTTGCTGGCCCTCAGCACCTTTGACTTCCTCAAGGAGAACAACTACCTGCCTTACTCCATCGCCCAGGTCCGACACATGGCCTACCAGCTATGCCTGTCTGTCAAGTGTAAGTTATAAATATATATTTTTTTAAATGGCCTTTTATTTAACCCGCTAAGTCGTTGAGGGCATGTTCTTTCACATTACCGGCCTGACATAAGTACACTCAGATGCTATGATACTACCAGTCATCTAGTCATAATTCTTATTAAAACAGCCTGGCTGTCAAGTGTACGTGCACTACAATATTACGCTACTGTCTTGTTTGTATGGCCTTTTATTTAACCAAATGACTTATCAAGAACACATTCACTTCAACAATTTCAACATGACCTACCGTCAACTGGTCATACAGTGGATTTGCAAAGTATTCAGACTCCATTTACTTTTCCACATTTTGTTACATTACAGCCTTATTCTTAAGTTTTTTCCCTCCCTCAATCTACACACAATACCACATAATGACAAAGCATAACAGGTTTTTAGAAATGTTTGCAAATGTATTACACTTTTTAGTAAACTATTACATTTGCATAAGTATTCAGACCCTTTTACTCAGTACTTTGTTGAAGCACCTTTGGTGCTCGTCTTCTTGGGTATGACGCTACAAGCTTGACACACCTGTATTTGGGGAGCTTCTCCCACTTTTCTCTGCAGATCCTCTCAAGCTCTGTCAGGTTGGGTGGGGAGCATCACTGCACAGCTATTTTCAGGTTGCACCAGAGATGTTTGATCGGGTTCAAGTCCGGGCTCTGGCTGGGCCACTCAAGGACATTGAGACTTGTCCCGAAGCCATGCCTGCATTGTCTTGGCTGTGTGCTTAGGGCTGTTGTCCTGTTGGAAGGTGAACCTTCGCCCCAGTCTGAGGTCCTGAGCGCTCTGGAGCAGGTTTTCATCAAGGATCTCGCTGTACTTTACTCTGTTCATTTTTCCCTTGATCCTGACTAGTCTCCCACTCTCTCCCACTGAAAAACATCCCTACAACATGATGCTGCCCCACCATGCTTCACCATAGGGATGGTGCCAGGTTTCATCCAGACGTGATGCTTGGCATTCAAGCCAAATAGTTCAATCTTGGATTCATCAGAACCGGGAGAAACTTGTTGGCTCTCGTGCCTTTTACTGAGGAGTGGCTTCTGTCTGGCCACTTTACCATAAAGGCCCGATTGGTGGAGTGCTGCACAGATGGTTGACCTTCTGGAAGGTTCGAACATCTCCACAGAGGAATGCTGTAGCTCCTTCAGTGACCATTGGATTCTTGGTCACCTCCCTGACCAAGGCCCTTCTCCCCCGATTCCTCTGTCTGGCTGGGCAGCCAGCTGAGTTCTAGGAAGAGTCTTGGTGGGTCCAAACTTCTTCCATTTAAGAATGATTGAGGCCACTGTGTTCTTAGTGTCCTTCAATGCTGCAGACATTTTTTTGCCAGTTTTTTTTTTGGCAACCTCAGATTTGTGCCTCGACACAATCCTATCTCGTAGCTCTGTGGACAATTCCTTCGACCTCATGGCTTGGTTTTTGCTCTGTCAACTGTGGGACCTTATCTAGACAGGTGTGTGGACTCCAATCAAGTTGTAGAAACGTCTCAAGGATGATCAATGGAAACAGGATGCACTTGAGCTCAATTACTCTCATAGCAAAGGCGCGGAATAGTTACAGTACCACTCAAAAGTTTGGACACATACTCATTCAAGGATTTTTCTTTATTTGGACTTTTCTACATTGTAGAATAATAGTGATGTCAGCTATGAAATGACACATGGAATCATGTAGTAACCAAAAAAGTGTTAAACAAATCAAAATGTTTTATTTGAGATTCTTCAAAGTAGCCGCCCTGATGACAGCGTTGCACACTCTTGGCATTCTCTCAACCAGCTTCATGAGCTGGTCACCTGGAATGCATTTCAATTCACAGGTGTGCCTTGTTAATTTGTGGTATTTCTTTCCTCAATGCGTTTGAGCTAATCAGTTGTGTTGTGACAAGGTAGGGGTGGTACACAGAAGGTAGCTCTATTTGGTAAAACACCAAGTCCATATTATGGCAAGAGGCGGGCTTCATTGTCGGAGTGCTGCAAATAAACCACTAATTAAAGGACATCAATAAGAAGAGATGCTTGGACCAAGAAATGCAAGCAATGGCCATTATACTGGTGGAAATCTGTCCCTTGGTCTGACTAGTTCAAATTTGAGATTTTTGGTTCCAATCACCATGTCTTTTGGAGACGCAGAGTAGGTGAATGGCTGATCTCTGCATGTGTGGTTCCCACCGTGAAGCATGGAGATGGTGTAGGGGTGCTTTGCTGGTGACACTGTCTGTGATTTTATTTAGAATTCAAGGCACACTTAACCAGGATGGCTACCACAGCATTCTGCAGTGATGCGCTATCCCATCAGGTTTTGGGCTTAGTGGGACAATCGTGTTTTTCAACAGGACAATGACCCAACACACCTCCCAGTTAGTGTAAGGGCTATTTGACCAAGGAGAGTGATGGCATGCTGCATCCGATCTGGCCTCCCTGACCCCAACCAAATTGAGATGAGTTGGACTGCAGAGTGAAGGAAAAGCAGCCAACAAGTGCTCAGCATATGTGGAAACTCCTTCAAGAGTTGGAAAAAGCATTCCAGGTGAAGCTGGTTGAGAGAATGCAAAGAGTACAAAGCTGTCATCAGGGCAAAGGGTGGCTACTTTGAAGAATCTCAAATATAAAATCGATTTTGATCACTTCTTTTTGGTTACGACATAATGTGTTCATAGTTTTGATGTCTTCACTATTTTTCTACAATGTCGAAAATAGTACATTTAAAGAAAAGCCATGGAATGAGTAGGTGTCAACTTTTGATTGGTACTGTATGTAGAGAAGGTATTTTTTTATTTTTTATGCATTTGCTAAAATGTGTAACCTGTGTTCACTTTGAAATGTTTTATTTAATACATTTTAGAATAAGGCTGTGACGTAACAATGTGGAAAACGGACGAGGTCTGTATACTTTACGAATGCACTGTAAGTCTCACTCCAACAACCTCTATATAGATCTCCCCTTGAGACTGAGAGGTTGGAATAAAAGGCCACCACTGTTTACAATAAGAAGCCTTTAGCCACATGAGGGCATTGTTGGTTCAAACACCTGTCAGAAGAGGAGTGCTCTTTTCATTCACCACCATCGAATGTGTCTCGTTTGTTAGGATATTAACTGGGATTTTCTCCTCACAGTTCTTCATGATACCAAGCTGACACACACAGACCTGAAGCCAGAAAACATCCTGTTTGTCAATTCCGACTTCACCATGACCTATAACGTAGAGAAGGTGAGACGAGAAGTCATGCCTCAGGATAATGGGCTTTCTTCAGAGCCTGTTTTGCGTTCACCAAGGCTGCATCCCAAATGGCACCCTATTTCCTAATAGTGCACTACTTTTAAAAGTAGTCTACTTTATAGGTTAAAGGGTACCATTTGGGATGCATCCTGAGTGTCATAGCAGGCCTCAAGTGCAGATGATGAATTGGCCTGAATGTACCAGAGCAAAACAAATGAAGCATTTTCTGTTTGGATACAGGTATGGTTAATGTCAAGGTTACTAGATATCAGAAATGGAGTAATCAAGGCATCACTCACTGGCCCTTTCTAAAAATGTACCTTTAACTTGTTTCATGAGGTGTGAAATTAGTTCAGTGATAGTGTAAACTTTTATTTATTTATAGGATGTTTTCTGTTTTTAAACCATGTCCTTTTCACCTTCCTCCCTACAGAAGCGCGAAGAGCGGACCGTGAAGAGCACGGATGTACGGGTGGTGGACTTTGGCAGTGCCACGTTTGACCACGAGCACCACAGCACCATCGTCTCCACACGGCACTACCGTGCCCCAGAAGTCATACTAGGTGAGTGACCTAACACTTCAGACTCCATTCCTTCAGGCCAGTTGGCTGATCAATTGGATGAGGACTAGGGCTGTTACAGTGACCGCATTACGGCCACACCGGTGGTCACGATTCACGACGGCAGTCAAATTCCACATTACCATTTAGTCACGATAATTAGGCTTCTCCAAGCTCTGATGCTGCCGATGGTCATTAGTAGCCTACCAAACTTGCTAACTGCCTGGTACTCAGCACTCTATTGTCCCTCTAATCACTCTGACATCAATGCAAATGTTTTCAAAAATGTAATCAAACACTTCATGAGAGCCCATGAGCTCATGTTGTGCAACATTTTTATAGGCTATGGCAAGGCTTACTATATTTATTATTCAACTTTCCTAATATTAAGCACATCGTAAAGAGAAGCAACAGGAGTATAGCCTACCTGGCTGGCATGAAAATGAACCACGGGAAAAGTGTGCTCAATTCGCTAATTAAGTGCATAGATTACATATTTTTTCGAGACCGATCCATGATAATGGGTCATTCTAAATCAAAACAAATTTCACACATACAGTGCATTCAGAAAGTATTCCAGCCACTTCTGAATACTTTCTGAATGCACTGTATATTATTTAGTGTATGTAAAGACAATGTTAAATTAAGAATAGGCTAATATTCACCCATCACATGATAATGATTAAATGTCATGGTCAAAACATATTGATGCAGTAGTAGCTAAGATGGGGAGATGTCTGTCTATAGTAATGTGATGCTCTGCCATAACACTATCAACAAGGCAGGTCCTACAGGCCCAAGTTTTGTCACACCTTGACTACTGTTCAGTCGTTTGGTCAGGTGCCACAAAAAAGGACTTAAGAAATTTGCAGTTGGCTCAGAACAGGGCAGTACGGCTGGCCATTGGATGTACACACAGAGCTAATATTAATAATATGTATGTCAATCTCTCCTGGCTCAAAGTGGAGGAGAGATTGACTTCATCACTACTTGTATTTATGAGAGGTATTGACATGTCGAATGCACTGAGCTGTCTGTCTAAACTACTGGCACACAGCTTGGACACCCTGCATGCCCCGCAGACATGCCACGAGGTCTCTTCAGTCCCCAAGTCCAGAACAGACTATGGGAGGCGCACAGTACTACATAGAGCCATGACTACATGGAACTCTATTCCACATGCAGTAAAATTAGATTTAAAAAACAGATAAAAAAACACCTTATGGAACAGCGGGGACTGTGAAGCAATGCAAACATTGGCACAGACACATGCATACACACACGATTGCATACGCACTATAAATACACATGGATTTAGTACTGAATATATGTGGTGGTGTAGCGGCCTGAGGGCACACAGTGTGTTGTGAAATCTGTGAATGTATTGTAGTGTTTTAAAGGTATTATCAAGTGCTTGTCACATTGTGAATGAGAGACTGATGAAGTGTGTACAGCCTGCGCAATAAACAAAGCCAAGCTAGTGACTTTTTTTCCAAATCATTATTCTCATGCAGCTTTAGTGTATTAAAAATCTAAACATATAGCCCAACATTTTGTCACAACTAAAGTTACATGGATAACTCTAAATTAAGCATATAGGAGTACCTATTTCTTTGTTAACCGCTTAAAATAGAATAGCATGTGTGCACTCAAATTGTTTGGAGAAAATATTATATTTAATTCCGTTATGTTCAATTGTGTTCTTCGTATTATAAAATAATGCCATGGAATTTTAATCAAATCATGTCTGCTAAATGAACTAGTGTAGCCCACAGCCATATGGCATAACCAGATCCGGGCTTAACATGGACTAAGAGTATGCTATTCTGTTCTTCTGAAATAGACATTTTCTTCATATCATGCTTCTTTAGACCGGTCTAAAATAAATAATTGATTTATTGGGAAGGTGTAGGCTATATTACATGGATTTATTAGACTGTTTTATGTAGATGTTCTAAAGGTCAGCATCAGTGGCTTGTAGGCAATGTTTGGAAGCCAGGAGATGCCAAATGTGTTTTGTTAATTAATGGTCAAATTACTGTGACTGGCAGTTATTTGCTTGACAATTTCATGACCGCCACAGCCCAAATGAGGACTATTCTAAACTAAGGCTGGTGTAGCCACTACGTTAGCAATGAACTACTATAGTCTGTCTGGTTGGGTGAGGAGGGCTATTCTAAAACAGAGGGGGGGGGGGGTGTTCCTTGGCAGTCGCGTTGAACTGCCATACCCTGCCAGTTCTGTTCCAGTCAGGTAGACACTGAACAACTCAGTCAGACACTAAGTGCAGTTGATCGGCTTAACCTCGCTCAGTAGTGCATGAGAGAATTAGTTGAGTGTGCTTTGAGCAGGGTTGATTTGTCTTTTCACGTCATTTTAAAAGCTCAAGGTGTACGCTTACCCTTGGCCATGTTATGTGGCTTGGGTAAGGCCTCCCTTGTTCTATCTAAAGAAACTCAAAAGCTGCACACTCACCCTCTTGATCCGAAGTGCTAGTTGTGAAGTGACGGACAATGTTTAGGCAGAAAGCTGCTGTGTTGTAATTTGAGTTGTTGCTTTTGATAAATCAAAGCACTGGCGCAAGAGTGAGGCTAGTGTCTTAAATTGAGCTTTTCCTGCTGTTTTTATTAGGTTCCACCAGCCTACACCAATTCAATATGTGTTGAATAATAAGGGGCCATTTCCTGGACACAGATTAAGCCTAGTCCTAGACTAAAAGACGAGCTAAATGGAGAATCTCAATTTAAATACTTTTTAATCCAGCATTAGGCTTAATCTGTCTCCGGGGAACCACCCCGAGAAATGTTACTTTCCACCCATTATGTATTTTGTCCTGCAGAGCTGGGCTGGAGCCAGCCATGTGACGTGTGGAGCATCGGTTGCATCCTGTTCGAGTACTACCTAGGCTTCACCCTGTTCCAGGTAAATCCCCACTTCACTTCCCAACCCATTTCTGTCTATGCGACAGCTGCCTTCCTAGATTGGTCGATTCAGGTTGACAGGAAGGACTGAACAATGCCCAGAATAGCTTGCTGCCTGGTCACTCGGATTGGTCAGCCCGGAGTCGGACCAGTATCACACCAACATGTGTACCCACAAATACATTTGCACACGTGCATGAAAACACGCACATGTTGAGCCGGAGAGAGCAGCAGGGAGAGACAGCTGCTAATCCTATTGAGGATCAACCCTTGGTTGAGGTTGTCCTCCGTGTTCTGAGTTTTGCTTGGCTGTGCTTCTAACACCATAGATGCTAGCTCACACATTCTATTCAAAGCTCTCAACTTCAGCCACACTTTACTCAGCGTTTATTAAAATTGTTTCAAGATAGGTGAGCACTCTGATAATGGTCTGTTTGCATCGCTGATATCCACAATCTACTTTTATGGCTATTTTATACATTGAATGAGAAATGGGGATGAAATTAAGATTCACCATGGCGATCTTGTTTGTTCATCCCTCCCTCAGACTCATGATAACAGGGAGCATCTGGCTATGATGGAGAGAATACTGGGGCCAGTGCCCTCCAGGATGATACGCAAGACAAGGTCAGACCTCACACACACACACACACACGACCAGGTGCATCTGTGTAGTTAGTTGCAGGTCAAAAAACAATCCAGCGCACACCCCCATAGCATCTAGTTGTTGATGCAGAGCATCAAAGTGAAGTTTGGTCCATGCCACATTTTAAAGGGCCTTTTTGTTAGCGATGTTTGTCAATATGTCTTGCGTCGAACCCCGTGGCAAATCTTTCCAGGGTGCTGCCCCTGCATGCACGTGCACACACAAACTGTTCTTCAGAGGATTTTTATTTCTGTATGCCACGCCTCAATCTTTGACAATTTCTCAACTTAGGAAGCAGAAATATTTTTACCGCGGCCGTCTGGACTGGGACGAGAGCTCGTCAGCTGGGAGATACGTGAGGGAGAACTGCAAACCCTTACGGGTAAGAGAGCAGCTCCTTTTCCCTCCTTGTGTAGCACCCCACTACTTTATCTTTCTTGACCTCTACCTTTCATTCACCCTCATCGGATTAACCAGGAATTTCTAAAATTATCCTCTCTTTAGACAAATTAACCCTAACCCCGACTCTAGTATCAACGGTTCCTGATTTTCATTGTTATTCTAATCACATCTGTATACCCTCTCTTTCTGTCTCTCTCTGTCTCAGAGATACCTGTTGTCGGAGGCTGAGGAGCACCATCAGCTGTTTGACCTGATTGAGAGCATGCTGGAGTATGAGCCCACTAAGCGCCTGGTTCTGGCCAACTCCCTCAGACACCCGTTCTTCGAATCAGGGACAGCAGGCGACGCAGTGGGGGGGAAGAGCTGGGAGGGCAACCGCGACATCAGCCGGTGACCCAGGGCCTCCATACTCTTAAGGATAGAGGGATTTAAGGTGGAGCAGACAGATATGACCGCTTAAGGTGGTGTATCACAGCATGAACCTGTTCTCTCCTGCTTACTATACTGCCCCACCTCCACAGCCAGGAGAGGGGCTCATGCTGGCAGCTAGAAGAACTTCAGAAAAGGACAGTCCTCTTAGTCCTCTCGGCTTCTACTCCCAACAGAAGACATGACGAGATTAGAGTTTTTTTTTTTTTTTTTTTTTTTTGCCCAACCTTAAACTACCCAGCTCCAGTCTTCCGCATGTAAAGAAAAGGACCGGTCTGGTCTAGGTCCGTTTAAGTGGAACACTAGTGAGAGCAAGAGGGACCCTCGCTACGTAATCAAATATTGTGACCCTTTCATTTGATGTCAGACAATTGGCGAAGAGGGGCATTGTAACGTGGTTAGTTCTTCCATTTAAAGAGCACTATTTATTTGGAAACCATCAATCTGGACTAATATTAGCCAACTGGATAACATCTTTTGTCAGTGACACACCACATTGTTTATATAGGCCTCTCCTATTGCTATATTTATTTCTGTTACATAATGCTTTCGAGGAGAGGGATTATGCTGCCATATTAATGTAATAATAGTACTCACGCCTAGACGTGTTTTCGCAGCTGGTCATCTTGTCTGGGGAACTGACCCACACACACACACAACGCAAACTGCCTTTTATACTTTGTGATAGGCTCAGGCTTGTGGTCTGAGAGCGCACGTACCCACAGGGTCATAGTAGTCATGTGTGGCATCCCAATGCCACATGCACACAGCAGCACAGTTTACAGTATTTATTATGAGACGCTGCTGCTGGTCATCTCCCTGTACAGTACTTTTTGTATGAGATTTAAATGTGTAAGACTGTATATATGTATGATTGTTTAGAATTAAAGTTAAATCCTCCTTTGCCAGGGCTTATAGTGCTGTTAATGTCAGCTTTGTCCTCTGGCACAGTTATGCGAAGGCTTTTTGTCTTCGATGCTTGACTGTGTCTTTGAATCCCTGATTTATCTTGTGACTGTAGCCCTTAGGAGGACTTCTGTGTGTGTCTGGCAAAACTAGTGTTGGTATAAGATATAGCAGGCTGTCAGGAAACCCCTTAATAACCCTGGCTTATTGCTCTATTTCATAGTATTTTATTACCAACTCTACTACTACTAACCAAATTAGTCTAGCGCTACAATCTTCATTTTCCTTCATTTTGATCTTCTCCCCACCTCAACCCTATTAGAGGAGGTCCAAGGTCCCTTCCCACTCAGATGTTCTCCGCCAATGTATTTTGAGAAGGAATAGGTAGAATGCAAGGAAAGATTGAGGTTCACTCTTGGAATCTGTTCTGAAGTCTGCCTTCCAGATCTGACAGAGCAGGCTCACCCACCGGAAGGGCCAAGGACAAGGGGATCCGCTGTGGCAGCCGCCTGGCAGGTGTACTTAAAGTCATGGGTACTCCTCCGTCTGTCACTAACTCGTCATCTCTCTACTACCTTAGTCTCTTTGCCTCACTGTCCCTGGCCTGCTTTCCCTCACTCCATCTGTTTCTCCCATCTGCTACCATAAAAGTTAGAGCAAAGCTTAGCAAAGCAAGAATCTGTAGATATATGCTGGTAAACTAAGGCAGACAATGTTCATTCAGACCCCTTGACCTTTTTACATTACATCCTTATTCTAAAATGTAACCCCCCCGCCCCCTTCCTTATCAATCTACACACAATACCCCATAATGACAAAGCAAGACATTTTGCAAATGTATAAAATAAAAAGCCTGATTTGGTGGTTGTCCTCCTGGAAGGTTCTCCCATCTCCACAGAGGAACTCTGACAGAGTGACCATCGGGTTCTTGGTCACCTCCCTGACCAAGGCCCTTCTCCCCTGATTGCTCAGTTTGGCTGGGCAGCCAGCTGAGTTCTAGGAAGAGTCTTGGTGGTTCCAAACCTCTTCCATTTAAGAATGATGGAGGCCTCTGTTCTTGGGGACCTTCAATTATGCCGAAATTTGTTGATACCCTTCCCCAGATCTGTGCCTCGACACAATCCTGTCTCGGAGCTCTACGGACAATTCCTTCAACCTCATGGCTTGGTTTTTGCTTTGACATTCACTGTCAACTGTGGGACCTTATCTATAGACAGGTGTGTGCCTTTTCCAAATCATGTCCAATCAATTGAATTTACCACAGGTGGACTCTAAGTTATAGAAACCGCTCAAGGATGATCAATGGAAACAGGATGCGCCTGAGTCTCATAGCAACAGGACTGAGTACTCATTTACATAAGGCATTTGTTTAAAAAAAATATATTTATCTTTGCTAAAAATTCTCAACTTCTTTCGCTTGGTCATTATTTAGTATTGTGTGTAGATTGAGGGGGAAAATGTAATACATTTTAGAATAAGTCTGTAATGTAACAATGTGGAAAAAGGGAAGGGGTCTGAATACTTCCCGAATGCACTGTATATGTAGCAACCAAGGCAGACATTAGGGTGAGAGTTAAGTTCACTGGATGAACAAAACTAGTAACCGTTTAAACGTCTAGCTATAGAAATAAATAAAAAATAACCCAAACAACCAACTTTTATAATTGAGATTGTATATTTTTTTTTGTATTACCAACATTATATTTCCATCAGTCAATGTATAGACATGATCAGGTACAAAATGGTGGAAGGCTGATGTATCATGGTTAGACGTTTCCACATAGGATCTTGACCTGTTATTGCATCAATGAATCGGTTTACTTCAATTGGCAGCTATTCTAAAGAAAATGGTCCCCCCCCACCACTCTGATATTGAAAATAAACTGAACTAACCAAATTTAAGAAATGGGAACCGGTCATTCCAAGTCATCATTGAAATTGACATGCTTGTTTCTTTCCTACACTGGTTTGTTTTGCGACCCTGTAGGTTCTAATTAAATAAGTAGCGCTTACGTCTTCAGCTAATCTGCCTGAGAAGCTAGGAGGGTCATCTGTTAAATCCCCATAAGCGGAACTAGTGCGCATTTGTCCGGTAAAGTGGCTAGTCTCAACCTCAAACAATGCTGTCACTGTGAGGAATTATTTGGAGTACTTTATTGGATACTGCAAATAGACAATATTTACAGGTATGTGCAATTAGAAAAGGATGCACGTCACACTTGAAATTGCCTTGCATAGATTTTTGTTTTGATAATGTATTTGTAATTATTTATCCGTATGTGTTGGCTGTATTCTAAATAATGTAGTTGACATTGGTTCTATTGTCGTTGATAATGCCCCCTTTTTTAAGACTGTTCAGGTCAATTTGCAATCAGAGACACTGCATGTATTTAGTTGTTGTTTCCCTCCTTTTGAACTCTCAACTCAATCATTATCCTGTCTTTGCTGTTGACAGGTCTGAAGAACAGCCCATCAGTCAAGTTCCTCCAGTCAGTCAGCTGAGATACTGAAACGCTACTGTAGTGCTCAAAGCAGCACACACACACACACACAAACTAGATGGATCTTATGGTGGATCTTAAGTCCCTGGGTGATCCCATCAAGCAGTTCAGCGACTATGTGTCAGGGACGGGGACCAAACCGGACAACAAAATAGGCACCAAAAAGAGCACAGGGGCCAGACGGAAGAGCGTAGTCGTGAGCACAGGGGCCAGACGGAAGAGCGTAGTTGTAGTCCGGAGGCACAGCATAGTCAGGAGGAAGAGTGTCCCTTGCGCCAAAACTTGCACCAAGCAGAGAGCCGTACCAGACTCCTGGCTCAGTGCATACCAGGCTGACATTCAGAGAGAACGGTAGGGATGGTTGGCCATTGTTTTTAGTAGATATAAAACCATTAAAGGCCAGTTTCCTGGAAGGAAATTAAGCCTAATCCTGGACTAAAGAGCACTTTCAATGGAGATTCTTAATTGAGCATGCTTTTTAGTCCAGGACTAGGCTAAATCTGTCTGGGAAACCGACCTGTAGAGCTTACATAGATAAGTATCAAACTTTTAGGTATATCTGCTTGGGAGACTAACAAAATGCCACTGAAGCATCTCTGTTTACATATTGTGCTACTGTAGGAAACTGAGAGAGAAGAAGATTGCAGAAAGGTCCATCAGAAGGAGGAGTCAGCATTTCAGGAGCCAGCACTGCCTCCCAAAGGTAATTGAGTCTGTGTGCATGTCATGTGTGACTGGTCATAATAACAGAAGGTCACTCACTCAGTAGGCATCTGATCCGAGAGTATATCAATTTAATTTTGAAGGAGTAATGGGTGAAACTTGAAATACAAGAGACCTATTCTAATTGAACTGACCTATGTCTCGTTTATATGAAGGGATTACAAGTGTACTGTTGGCCAGGATTTTAGACTTACAAAAGGCATAATTGAACTTTTCTTCTATCTTCATGTAGAGTAAGACAAATGCCAAGAGGAACCAGAAATCTGTGAAGGATGATTCGCTGTTTGGTGCCTTCCAGGGGCTCAGTCTGAACGTGACGGGAGGTGCCCAGAGCTCGATGGCCTCAGGCGGGGACCAGTGTAAAATAATGTGAGGCAAAAGACTTGACTCATATAACCTGGCCTAGGCTTCCAGGGCCGAGGCAACATATCACCTAACACTTTAATCTCGTTCACCAGCAGGCTCTCTGTTGACATGTGTATGGGATAACAATTGAGACTGGGGACGAGGTTACCTACACTTTCCCTTGAGACATTCTGAGCAGACTGAACTACGGGGAAAACAACAGGTCTTGTGTGTTGATGAGAAATCACAATGAAGCCAAAGTTTTAAAGGTAGACTCAACAATATGATGTAGATGCAGAAAGTAAACATAATAGTGGGTCAATTTACGCAACAACTAAGTGCAAGGCTGTTTAGTCCCGTACCTACCACGTTGGGCTCCTGAGTGGCGCAGCAGTCTAAGGCACTGCATCTCAGTGCTAGAGGCATCACTACATACCCTGGTTCGATTCCGGGCTGTATCACAACCGGCCGTGATTGGGAGTCCCAAAGGGTGGCGCACAATTGGCCCAGCGTTGTCCGGATTAGGATTTGGCCGGGGTTGGCCGTCATTGTAAATAAGCAATTTGTTCTTAAAGGACTTGCCTAGTTAAATAAAAACCTCTTTATTTTTTAATATGGTATTTGACAGTATCAAAATTGTCTATGAAGAAAAAAAAAGTGAATTTTTATAAATTTAGGGTTAGGCATAAGGTTAGCAGTTAGGTTAAATCACTTTTTAAGAAGAGAAATTGTACAAATAGGTGGAGTTTATGACTTTGTTGCTGTGGTAACTAGTTACGACCCTCTAACAGCTTGAAGCAAACCTGTGCGCATGTGCAAATACTGTGTGAGAGCGTCATCTGCTTTTCGCTACACTCGCATTAACATCTGCTAACCATGTGTATGTGACAAATAAAATGTTATTTGATTTGATCTGCATCCCCCTATATCCCAATATCTGCGGTGTTGCTCGTGGCAACGTCATTTTGCTGAGTCTACCTTTTCAGTTGGTTTATTAAAGATGAAGGGGGTAAGTGCCCTAGCATATCAGACAACACAAGCTCTGGGGGGGGGGGGGGCATGCGCCTGTCATCAATGTCTATTTTTATTTTATTTAATAAATCATTTTTACAGTAACCCTCAAGTCAATCAAACCTTTTCAATGTCCATATGTATTAAGAAGCTAAGTGTTTGTTTTTTGGGCTTCAGAAATGTGACTGAAAAAAGTGCCTCAGGCCTTGTAGCAACTGTAATGACTGCCAATAATGTACTAGCTGCTAATGTAATAACTTTTGCATTCATAATGTAATAAAGCTGATAATGTAATAAATATGCTGAACGCATAACAAGGTTTTTGTGCATATTAGATTGAATATTACATTGGTTAGTTACACTATTCACAATGTAATAATTACATTATGAATAGTGTAACTTTAACCAATGTAATATTCACTCTATTCACTCTAATACTACACACCAAACCACATTTCTGAATCCTAGATCTAAACCTGACTTTAGCAGTAATATCAATACACACCCACAGCCCCAGTCAGTCAGTGAATCTGTCTGTGTAAATGAGGGAGTGAGTGAGCGTGTGTGCACGCAAATTTTTTTTGGGGGGGGGGATACTACTAAAATCTCAACTAATATGCAATGTTTTTTATATATATATATATATCCCTGAAATGAGTCAGGTGATGTCCCCGGAACAAACTAAGTACTAGTCAAAAACGTGGGACCATGACATAACGTCCTGACCACTTTAGGCAACCATTTTGTGATGTTCCGGGGACATCCTAATGACACATTTTTGTTAGCAGGGACGTTCCCTTGGGACCATCATGCAAACATCCTAATGAAAGTCATGAGAACGTCCTAAAAAGGTTAGTGACATCTTGGTAACTAAATATTGTTCTGGAGGCAGCTGTGTAGTGTGTCAATGTGAGAAAAGGGTCAATATCAGGGGATAACTTTATCTATACAATGAGTATAGAAATCATTAACACCTGCTCTTGGCTCCCAAGTGGCGTAGTGGTCTAAGGCACTGCATCTCAGTGCTAGAGGGGTCACTACAGACCTTGGTTTGTTTCCAGGCTGTATCACAACCGGCCATGATTGGGAGTCCCATAGGGCGACGCACAATGGGCCCAGCGTCATCCAGGTTAGGTTAGAGTTAGGCCGGGTAGGCCATCATTGGAAATAACAATTTGAGACATGGATTTGTACAGTATGTGTGCCATTCAGAGTGTGAATGGGCAAGACATTTAAGTGCCTTTGAACAGGGTTTGTAGTAGGTGCCAGGTGCACCGGTTTGTGTCAAGAACTGCTACGGTGCTGGGTTTTTCACGCTCAACAGTTTCCTGTGTGTATCAAGAATGGTCCTCCACCCAAAGAACGGACATCCAGTCAACTTGATACAACTGTGGCAAACATTGGAGTCAACATGGGCCAGCATCCCTGTGGAACGCTTTTGACACCTTGTAGAGTCCATGCCCTGACGAATTGAGGCTGTTCGAAGGGCAAATGGGTTCTATGGAAATAATGAATGCCTTGGAAGATGTGTTCCACGACACGTGTCGCTAGCGGAGAGGAACTGACATTCCACAGTGTAGCACTATTTTCCAGAAAACGCATGGAGCCCGGAGTTGATTATCCCTTTTATACCGATGGCTATAATTTAACCACTAGAAATTGTAATTTGCTGATAGAGATGTGTCTAACATCCACTGAAGTAGTAAGCAAGTTGGTTGCTGTGGAAACAAACAGACTTGCTAGTTTGCCTTTATGAAAATCGAGTTCAACAATACCAATACTGTTTTCAATTCAAAACATGTCAAAATTAACTATAGCCATTGAATACTACCATGGCAATATACAATGAGTGGGTCTAATCCTGGATGCTGATTGGTTAAAACCACATTCCAGCCGGTGTCTTTTCCACAAGTTACCACCAGCTAAAGCTATGAAGTTGAAATGCCTATTTACTCTGTTCCATCTCTGCAATCCACTGTCTCATCAGCGCAGCCAGGCAATTTATAAACTTGATCTCCACTATAAAAAGCATGTAGACATTAACTCCCATTTTTCTTTTCGACTAGCATTTGGTTTTCAACAGCGGCGATTTGTATAAACCTAGCTGTCTGTCTCTCCAACATTTGCAATATTGTTTCAATATTGAAATTCGATCTCTAGCTGTCCCATAGCAATGAACATGTCAGGATGAGACAGACAGCTTTTCTCAGCCAGTGAAATCATGAATCAGCTGGCATCATTTTTATGGATATATATATATATATATATACACACAGTGCCTTGCGAAAGTATTCGCCCCCCTTGAACTTTGCGACTTTTTGCCACATTTCAGGCTTCAAACATAAAGATATAAAACTATTTGTTTGTGAAGAATCAACAACAAGTGGGACACAATCATGAAGTGGAACGACATTTATTGGATATTTCAAACTTTTTTAACAAATCAAAAACTGAAAATGTTTACTTTCAGTGCAGCAAACTCTCTCCAGAAGTTCAGTGAGGATCTCTGAATGATCCAATGTTGACCTAAATGACTAATGATGATAAATACAATCCACCTGTGTGTAATCAAGTCTCCTTATAAATGCACCTGCACTGTCTCAGAGGTCTGTTAAAAGCGCAGAGAGCATCATGAAGAACAAGGAACACACCAGGCAGGTCCGAGATACTGTTGTGAAGAAGTTTAAAGCCGGATTTGGATACAAAAAGATTTCCCAAGCTTTAAACATCCCAAGGAGCACTGTGCAAGCGATAATATTGAAATGGAAGGAGTATCAGACCACTGCAAATCTACCAAGACCTGGCCGTCCCTCTAAACTTTCAGCTCATACAAGAAGACTGATCAGAGATGCAGCCAAGAGGCCCATGATCACTCTGGATGAACTGCAGAGATCTACAGCTGAGGTGGGAGACTCTGTCCATAGGACAACAATCAGTCGTATATTGCACAAATCTGGCCTTTATGGAAGAGTGGCAAGAAGAAAGCCATTTCTTAAAGATATCAATAAAAAGTGTTGTTTAAAGTTTGCCACAAGCCACCTGGGAGACACACCAAACATGTGGAAGAAGGTGCTCTGGTCAGATGAAACCAAAATTGAACTTTTTGGCAACAATGCAAAATGTTATGTTTGGCGTAAAAGCAACACAGCTCATCACCCTGAACACAACATCCCCACTGTCAAACATGGTGGTGGCAGCATCATGGTTTGGGCCTGCTTTTCTTCAGCAGGGACAGGGAAGATGGTTAAAATTGATGGGAAGATGGATGGAGCCAAATACAGGACCATTCTGGAAGAAAACCTGATGGAGTCTGCAAAAGACCTGAGACTGGGACGGAGATTTGTCTTCCAACAAGACAATGATCCAAAACATAAAGCAAAATCTACAATGGAATGGTTCAAAAATAAACATATCCAGGTGTTAGAATGGCCAAGTCAAAGTCCAGACCTGAATCCAATCGAGAATCTGTGGAAAGAACTGAAAACTGCTGTTCACAAATGCTCTCCATCCAACCTCACTGAGCTCGAGCTGTTTTGCAAGGAGGAATGGGAAAAAATGTCAGTCTCTCGATGTGCAAAACTGATAGAGACATACCCCAAGCGACTTACAGTTGTAATCGCAGCAAAAGGTGGTGCTACAAAGTATTAACTTAACGGGGCTGAATAATTTTGCACGCCCAATTTTTCAGTTTTTGATTTGTTAAAAAAGTTTGAAATTTCCAATAAATGTCGTTCCACTTCATGATTGTGTCCCACTTGTTGTTGATTCTTCACAAAAAAATACAGTTCATTATCTTTGTTTGAAGCCTGAAATGTGGCAAAAGGTCGCAAAGTTCAAGGGGTCCGAATACTTTCGCATGGCACTGTATACACACACAAAGAAATGTCAATAGAAAACAGGTCAAACTAATCTAAATGCAGCTAGTTTGCAGTCTTTCCAGCTTCCGTTTGGAGTGATTGTGTTGGCTGTGTTGTTGGCTAGCTCCTCTGAACAAGTGTCCTGACGAGAGAGCACATGTTCTATGCCAGGCAAAATTGCGCTTCATTAGCTCATTGTTATGGATCTATCCATATAAATGTCACTGGAAAACCGATCAAACAAACGCAAATGCAGCTACTTTGCTTTTATTCTGCCGGGACTGTTTGACCTGACTGTAAATTAGCTGTGGTTGGCTAGCTAGTAAGCAAGTGATTAGGAACGTTGCCAGCCAGTATAGCAATGGAACATTTTAGAACGAATGACTGGAGCGATGGCGTCCATGGATGCAGAACAAAAAGACTTGAGTGGGTCGCGTCTCTGGCAACCGAACCGATAGAACGAATTCTTGGGTAAGCAAGCAACCTTAGATCTGTGTCGGGACAAAATCCCGTGGAAGTATGAATACATTCATCAATCATTATTTGAACGTTGGTAACCCACTGTAAAATAGTGACTTCGTCTCAAACAACACCCATGCCACTATATCCTCCAAACACTGGCTTCTTGGGCATTATCGCTTAAGTAGTGCACGGTCTTGAACGCCCTTAAAGCCAGTCAGTACTCAACAATGCCATGGTATAAAATGTAAAAGTCGATGCCTAATGTAATAATTATATAGTTCAACTTCATGTGCAAAAACGTTATGCGTTCAGCATATTTATTACATGATTGGCAAGTTATTACGCAGCTATTACATTATTGGCAGTTATTACATGATCAAATGCAAAAGTTATTACATTATGAGCAGCTATTACATGATCAGCTTCTATAAATTCAACTGACTGAAAGTACATGGGGATATCGTGAACAAATGCCGTGTAACCGGTGCTAACTGCACCGCTGTAAACTCTGCGTTGTGTGTGGTTGATTGAGACTATAAAAACGTGGACTTTGGATATCAGGTAGTTTTAATCAAGCAGAACTCACTCTCTGCATCCTGCATCTGCATCCAAAAGGAAATAAAACATTTGTAGAGCACATATGTTCTGAGAATCGTCGCCTTTCTCTCTCAGTGCATCAAAATGATTTTCGAATACAAAAATTAATACAGTCTCTCCTTATTATACATAACATATTTTACATAGATAAAACCACATACCTGCATCCAAAGGGAAATAAAACATTTGTAGAGCACATGTTCTGAGAATCGTCGCCTCTTTCTACAACAGATGCACAATAGGAGGGACTGGGATCATTCGAGGAGCTAGCCATCGTTCACACATACAATAGCTTGCTAATACCTTAGCTATTAACCACATGTTGAATTCAGAATGTTGATATCATCCTAAAAATTACAAGTGCATCTTAACAATACCATCCACTTATGAGTAACCTCTAAATATGCATAATTATTCATGAACAAAACACTGTGTATGACTTTGTACTTAAAATAATCAAACTTTCCTGAAGACAGAAAAAGCGTGCCTACCTCTCTGCATCAAAATTATTTGAGCACGAGCACGCAGGGCAAAACGTAAGTACACGCTCCCCTTCTCCCAGGATTGTAGGCATGCATAATAACAAATCAACACGACATATTAATACAGGAACCTGGTGAAATTCACATAGTACTTTAACAACTGTTACACTACGACAAACCCAATGCTACGACGGCACCAGTGCAATTAGTGGAGCTTACTGAAGAAGTGTTCAAAAGCGCATATCAGACCGAGAGCCTAACGCTTTTCACGTAGTTCTTTATGAGTTTTAGTTTATAAAAACGATCTTACCGCAGAGGCAACAGTTACATGGATGGTAAAAAAAACTGCTTGATTGCCGTAGCAACATCAGGGAAACTGGGCAGAACGGTGTGAGTGCTTCAAATACAGCCGTTCTGCAACCTCTTTAGTTGAGCCTCTCATCAGGTGCGGACTTAGTGATTTGGAGGCCCCATGCAGAGACCAGTCTGAACCAGAGAAGGATATTGAAAAGGCAGACTAAAAATATTAGAAATTCCCTTCACTAGTAAAGCTATTTGCATCACCACATGGAAGACAAGGAGGAAGGAAAATAGATAAGAGACAGACTATTGCTATTATTATTTTTTAAATTCCTTTGATTTATTAGATGAATATTCCTACATATGATATTTTATTTAAAGGTCTCCTCTTAGGATCCTCTTAAGTGCTGTGTGTGTGTGTGTGTGTGTGTGTGTGTGTGTGTGTGTGTGTGTGTGTGTGTGTGTGTGTGTGTGTGTGTGTGTGTGTGTGTGTGTGTGTGTGTGTGTGTGTGTGTGTGTGTGTGTGTGTGCCAACTTGTGATTGAGGCTGCTGAGCTTTGCAGGACACAGGTCTGTGTCCTGCAACCTATTAAAATATAGACCTGGAGAGAGGGAGGGCAGAAGGTACTTGACAGGTTAGAAACTGAGATTATTCCATCCACTTCTGATATTCACCTCACACATCTTCCCTCATGTGTTTTTTTATTATTGTTACTTTACTCTAAAGTTAAGACAGAGAGAGATCCAGAGAGAGGGTGGGAAGTAGCCTAGCAGTTAAGAGTGTTGGGCCAGTAACCAAAAGGTTGCTGGTTTGAATCCCTGAACTGACTAGGTGACGTGTTAAAAGAAAAAGGTTTTGCCCTTGAGTAGGGCACTTAACCCTAATTGCTCCTGTTAGTGGCTCTGGATAAGAGGGTCTGTTAAATCACTCAAATGTAAAATACAGAGATAGGTGCACTCCTGCCATCAAAGACTGTAGAAGACACAACATAGTCCACAAGAACTTACACATCCTTACACAATTAAAACAAATTAATAGTTATTTTACTTTACTCCTAAAGTTTTGAGTTTTGTTGGTCCTAAGGGTTGAGAAGAAATGAGGGAGACAATTCAAAGACGGGGATGAGGTAGGATGAATGAGTACTCACCCTGGTCAGTAAGCGGAGGCAGCAGGTCAGTGGAGTAGCTGAACTCTTGGAAGGCAGTGTGTCGGCCACATGCAGAAACTGAACGGTCCTGGACAAACTCGGCCATCAGGCTCTCATCCACCAGGGTCATGTTGGCAGTGACCTCATCAGGGAGGACCACAAACATCCTGACATCATCCTGCAGGGAGAAAATGGAGAAGGGGAGAGATCAGATCAATTAGATTTTTTTTAATGAACAGTAAGAAGTATTTTCAACTTTTTATACCAGATTGTGAGAGCAAATTAACTGTGCGGCCCAGGTCTGAATTGAGTAACAATTTCCCTGGCTAATGGTTCTGGATCATCATGGAAATGCTAGTGAGTGCCTCCCCATCTAGCTGAAAGTCCCCCATCCCTCCACTTTGACTGAACTGAGTTATTGATCTATATATACACGCAAGTGCGTACGTGTAAGAGCCAATAGATGAAGCTTAAAAACAAATTCAGGAGATGAAATGAGGCCTTGAACCCCAGCCCAAATGCCTTTGAACCAGGCCAGAACTTCTTTGCAGGGGCTTTGTCAGAATGCGATCCACCTCGCCACCAGTGTGGTTGATTTACGTCAATGGTTGTGCCTGTTTTGAATCTTTCCGCAAGGTGGCGCCAACTCTCCATATTTTGCAAATGCTCTGTTGGCCCTACAACGCTCATGTAGTTTTAAATTGGTGCCGATTTTTTTATTTTATTCCAGTAACGAAAACCCTCACTGCTCAAAAAAAATCTACACAATTACAACAACAAAAACAAAAAGCAGCACCAGCTCTACTTGAATACACAAGTATTGTCCGTGTCATTTTTCGTAGTTGTCGCTACTAAATTTGAGGGACTGTGTCCCCACTTTGAGGGAATACAATATCTCTGATCTGTTTTGGGCCCTTTTTGACAAGATCACACCTCAGTTAGACAGCCCCTCATGCCACAATGCAGCATCATCACTTACACACTCACGCAGCAGGTCCACATGCTGATATCTTTGTGACTCTGGGAGAGCAAGGGCTGGGATGAATCAGACTCTGAATCCAGCTGTGCTGCTGCTAGTGCTCGCCAGTTTTAGGCTACTGGTGATGATGAGCCACCAACGGCAGCTGGGGCACTAATACTACCACAGATAGAACAATGGATAGAGCACGTCGCCTGGATTCTGGCCGATTCAATCATCTTTAACGGACAACATTTCTTGAGGGTTTGAACAAAAAAAAGGGTTCGATATTTCGTTCCTACTGGTAAAACCGGTGTTAGAGTTGTGGAGTTGCAATATCAACAGACCCTTATCTATGGTTTGTATTGGCATGCATTCATCAGGACTACTTTTAAATTGTGTGCAGCGCAATTGAAATATTGGCATTGGGCCTAATGCACAATGTCTCAGGAAATACTGTCTGGATAGAAAATACTCGTTATAGAAAACAGTCAGGCCCGCAACCTGGACCTACAGGCCACAAAAAGTGCACGTGCTGGTTGTTTTATTTATTTTTTTGGGGGGGGGGATTCAGCTGTTTTCGGAAGATGGGCCAGCTGGTTCTAATATTGGGGTGCCAGAGAAAAGCTTGGATTGGGCTGAGTGGGAGCTGGCCAAGAGACCTGAGGAGTGCTGAGGAGTGCTTGGGTTTGGGGTTTGATTGTGGGGTTTGAGCAAAGCTGGAAAGTTATTTATTTAAATCATGGTTTTCAATTTCATTTTCGATAAGTGTTTAAAAACATTAAATGCACCATGCATTATGTGGGTTTAATGTTGTAACAACACAGAATAAAACAATTATTAAAAGTCCAATGATGATAGTGCCCATTACTGCTTATCACATGATAATTTATTAACAATATTTCAACTGTGTAGATTACATTTGATGACTTAATTTCCTTCCAAGTCATCTCATCGCTAAAGAGCTGCTGCCTATGCTGTCTGACAAAATCACAATTTTGTAGTTCTTCAAATACATAAGGCATACTTTTATGACTGCTGAATATACCAACTATTAACCACTTAGATCATGTATTTTCAGGTAGAGATACCTTGTGAAGCAACAGCTGCTCTCTATATGATCTCACCATCGGCATTCTCTCTTCAGTAGCAGGCGTAAAAGAAACAGATCCGACAAGTAGATGCGCAATGAATTATGATCATTGTTGTTAATTACTACGTTTTTAAGCCCTAAACTATGTAGAATATTGGCCTGTTGGAAACATCACACAGTTCAGGCTGGATCTGATTTGTCTGTAGAGAAACTGAGCTATGTGCGCATTGAGCTCACAGAAGAAAAAAAACTGAACGAAATGGAATTCTAATTATTTAACCGACATTGGTCAATTAGTTGTTTAAAAAATCAAAATAACTGGAATTTTGGTTAATCGCTCAGCACTACAGGTCAAGTACGGCTCGTGATGCAGGTTCACCTAGCCTATACAGGAAAGTTGTAAATTCTAAAACATTGGTAGCTGACGAGTATGCTGTTGCATCGAACATTTGTTTCACAATCTGCAATGTTTGAATTTCCATCTTTCAATTACTGAACAACCAGCCAGCAGTCACAAAATGGCAGCTTTGCTACAAAGCTATAGCTTCTGAGAAATGTTTAAAATGAGAACATTATGACCAAATAGGCCTACCAATAAACATTTATCCATAAGCTAAAGCAAAGCTATTACATGCCCTGGCACCCAGCACCTCGACTTAATCGGTGTGCGTTTCTTTTTCTTCTAGACCACAGAAAGCCTAACATCGACTCGATAGGCATGCAGAAGCATAGACATGTAGCAATTTAAGCACCACGGACAACAACCGGTAGTCTATACTTTGTGAGTGGCTGGCTGGCTGGCTAACACAGTATACATTATATTTTAGGGGTGTGGGGACTCCGACATTGCGGGTGTCCAGAGAATCTCGAATGTGAAGATGCATTTCAATGCTTTATCTTCATGCCTCTGTAGCCGAAGAGAACACTTTGGTAGTCATTTCTATATGTATTGCCATGAGTTTAATATCCACATGTTGTATCCTACATGTGCACACTTGAAAGTTGTCATTGAATTGATTTACAACTTACACACTTTTAGTAAATATACATTTGTATAATGTTTTGCTCTGTCACAATTTAGTCTAGTTGTCTTTGACAAATGAGTAATTCAATGTATTTTCAATTAATGATTATTAAAAGACAAAATGTTGAACAAGACTAAAAACCTTGGGCTCATCATGCTTCACTTATAGGCAAGAACAAACTGACAAATGCCTTTGCTTTGATCACACTCACAGACAACCTGACTATATCCTAAGAATATCTTGGACATTTTTATTGTTATAGTATAACGATTACAGTTCAAACGGACAGAAAAACAGCTCTCACAGACTAGGCTTCGAATTTCCATGGTACTGTAGATTGAGTGAAACACTGCTGCAATTAAACATTTGATATGGATGCACAATGCTACTGCTAATTAAAGAACACTACTAGTGGTTAGATGATAGGTATATGATCACGACCAATGCTCAATTGGGGTAACATATTTTAATGTATTGGAGAAAACAAAGTCAGAGGGGGTATCATCATGGGAATAGGAGTGGATTTTTTGTCTCTGTCCCAAATGACACCCCATTCGCTATTTAGTGCACTTATTTTCCCTGGGACCCATATGGCTCTAGTCAAAAGTAGTGCATTATATATGGATTGGGTGCCAATTGGGACGCTCCTGTGTAGTGGAATCCCAACTCACTGTGGGTTTGAAATTGTGATGAGCAAATCATCGGGGCAGCAGGTAGCCCAGTGGTTAGTGTTGGACTAGTAACCGAAAGGTTGCAAGATCAAATCCCCGACAAGGTAAAAATCTGTTGTTCTGCCCCTGAACAAGGCAGTTAACCCACTGTTCCTAAGCCGTCAATAAAAATAAGAATTTGTTCTTAACTGATTTGCCTAGTTAAATAAAGGGAAAAAAATCATCTGGATGGCAGGATACTTCGAGATATGGGGATACTCTCTTCCTCACTTTACAACCACTGCGCCTGAATAGAGGAGTAAACTACTCCCATTGTCCCCCACGAGTGGCTGGATGTTCTCCTTGTGTTTCACAGTAAGGGGAAAATTCCTTATTAACATGTTATAGCATCTTGTACCTATTGACAAATACAAGGCAGATAGTCGTTAGCTAAGGATTTCATTATTCTACCCTCAACTAGATTGCCTCGTTTCGGAGTCAATACTTGGTAGACCACAAAATTGGCTTGTTACAAACAAGCTTTTATTTAAAGGTAAAAAAGAAAAAAAGAAAACACACAGCACAAAAAGTCCAGTCAAACTAAGGTGGATACAGAAATGGAAGATTTCCTGTCATCTTGTCTACTTTGAGGCCAGTAAGTGTGATGGTCCCATGGAGGTTGCAGATCACAATTATGTACATAAAAAATAAACGAGCACAAAACTACATTTCTCAGGAGGCTGGATGCACTGTCAAGTGTAAGTAAGAATGTTGGGCTGAGTCTCAATTTCACCAACCTTCTCCCGAAGTGTACGCTTGCTATGGTGGAATTTTTACAATGGTGGAAACTCCCTCCAGCCAACTCTTACACACCACTCATATGCTTTTAAAACATCACGTGGAGTGTGTCAGTATACACTTCTGGAAAAGGGTGAAGAATCGGGATGTAGCCTTTGGGTAGTATCCTTAACCTTCACATCTCAACAGACGTCACTCTCTCTGCTCCATCTTGACTTTAGGAGGCTTCAGGAAGGACCGGGGTTTCTTCTCTTTTTTAGCCTTGCTCTTGCCTGCCTGGAAACTCCTCCAACTGTCCACTCGCCCATCCCTTGTTTCCTTGTGAAAATATAAGGTAGAGTCAGCGATGCACTAAGTAAACAGCAATATCGGGGATGACTTCTGAAACAACTACAACTATCTGCAGTTCACCTTGCTGCTCGTGGCAACGCCATACCCCTGAATCAGTTAAAACAACTGAAGAGCTAGTTATTCAACAGTAGGTACTCTGTCTCTCCTCATCCCAGGTTATTTTGGGTGATGATCAAAGTTCTGCCAAAACATTACCACCCCCCAAAAAAATGACTGAAATGTATTTACAACCTTTTTTCAACATACCTCAAAGTTTTTCTGCCATTCCCTCTCTCGCTTAGCTTTCTCTGCCGTCTCAATCTCTTCCTCTCTTGCCCTTTTCCTGAAAAGGAAAACATGAAACATTGAATTCCATTATATTCCCTCCTTAAGGACACAAAAAGACAAGCACAAAGACATTAAGGGCCATGTACAGTGCATTCGGAAAGTATTCAGACCCCTTGACTTTCCACTTTGTTACGTTACAGCCTTATTCATTTATTTTTTATCTATATTCACACACAATACCCCATAACAAAGCAAAAACAGGTTTTTAGAAATGTTTGCAAATATATTTAACATAAAAAAACAGAAATATTACATTTACATAAGTATTCAGACCCTTTACTCAGTACTTTGTTGAAGCACATTTGGCAGGGAATACAGCCTCAAGTCTTCTTGGGTATGACGCTACAATCTGGGCACACCTGTATTTGGGGAGTTTCACACATTTTTCTCTGCAGATCCTCTCAAGCTCTGTCAGGTTGGATGGGGAGCGTCGCTGCACAGCTATTTTCAGGTCTCTCCAGAGATGTTCGATCAGGTTGAAGTCTGGGCTCTGGCCGGCCAACTCAAGGATGAACTTTCAGAGACTTGTCCCAAAGCCACTCCTGTGTTGTCTTGGCTGTTGGTGAACCTTCATCCCAGTCGATTCCTAAGAGCTCTGGAGCAGGTTTTCATCAAGGACCTCTTTACTTTGCTCTGTTCATCTTTCCCTCAATCTTGACTAGTCTCCCAGTCCCTGCTGCTGAAAAACATCCCCACAGCATGATTCTGCCACCACGCTTCACCGTAGGGATGGTACCAGGTTTCCTTCAGATGCCATTCAGGCCAGAGTTCAATCTTGGTTTCATCAGACCAGAGAATCCCGTTTCTCCTGGTCCGAGAGTCCTTAGGTGCCTTTTGGCAAACTCCAAGCGGGTTGTATAAAGGCCTGATTGGTGGAGTGCTGCAGAGATGGTTGTCCTTCTGGAAGAGTCTCCCATCTCTACAGAGGAACTCTGGAGTGCTGTCAGAGTGACCATTGTGGGCTCCTGGTGACCTCCCTGACCAAGGCCTTTCTCCCCCCGATTGCTCAGTTTGGCCGGTGGCCAGCTTCAGGAAGAGTCTTGGTGGTTCCAAAATTATTCCATTTAAGAATGATGGAGGCCTGTTTTCTTGGGGACCTTCAATGCTGCAGAACGTTTCCCCCCCCCCCCCCCAGATCTGTGCCTCAACACAATCCTGTCTCGGAGCTCTACGGACAATTCCTTCGACCTCATGGCTTGGTTTTTGCTCTCAATGTCAACTGTGGGACCTTATATAGACAGGTGTGCGCCTTTCCAAATCATGTTCAATCAATTGAACTTACCACAGGTGGACTCCAAATCAAGTTGTAGAAACATCAAGGAAACAGGATGCACCTGAGCTCAATTTCATGGCATTTGTTTATTTTTTTAAATACATCTGCAAACATTTCTAAAACCAACTATTTTATCTTTGTCATTATGCATTATTGTTTTCCTCCCCAATTTAAATCATGTCATCGCTGCAACTCCCCAATGGGATCGGGAGGCGAAGGTCAAGCCCCCTAAACATGACCTGCCAAACCTCACTTATAAAACACCCGGCTGCTTAACCCAGAATCCAGCCACACCAATGTGTTGGAGGAAACATTGTTCAACTGACGATCATGGTCAGCCTGCAGAAGCCCGGCCCGTCACAAGGAGTCGCTAGAGCACGATGAGCCAAGAAAAGCCCTGCCCCCCCGGCCAAACCCTCCCTTAACCTGGACGACGCACGGCCGGTTGTGATAGAACCTGGGATGGAACCTAGGTCTATAGTGACGCCTTAAACCGCTGCCCCACTCGGGATCGAACCCGGATCTGCAGTGATGCCTTAGATGCCTTAGCCACTCGGGAGGCCCAACATTGAATAGGTTTACATGCACACTAATAATTCAATATTGAATTGATTATGGCAGTGGGCAGATTATGCAATTAGGACATTTAAACACCTTAAAACGGTCTTCCAGCGGTGTACTTGATCTGCGCATGTGCTAGCGCCAGCTGAGCGAGCCTCCCTCTTCAGTGCCAGTGAAGTGTGTTTGGAACAACAATGGATGTGTCTTAGAAGTAGTTCAAACTTCATACAGCATGTCCAAACTCAGAATCAAATATGCGTCCCAAAAATGTGTTCACTGCGATAGATTGTTCATTTTCACCAACGATTTTCTGCAGTTAGAGTGCCACCAGGTAGCCTGGTTTCAGATGGGTCCACGTAAATAGGATTATAAAAGGAAATCGTTATTCTTGTAAAGCATGTAACATTTTTTAAATGAGCTATTATATTAAATCTGACTATCCACAACAATCACATTATTGTGTGCAGGTAACTGCACACGCTGTGAGTCTTCTGTGCTGTGTTCTGTATTTCATGGACAATATACAGCCTTCAGAAAGTATTCACACTCCTTGAATTTCTCCACATTTTATTGTTATACAACTTGAATTTAAAATGAATTAGATTACGTTTTTGTGTCACTGGCCTACACACACAATCGATTTTTTAATTAATAAAAAATGGTAAAGCTGAAATGTGTTGAGTCAATAAGTATTCAACCCCTTTGTTATGGCAAGCCAAAATAAGTTCAGGAGTAAACATGTGCTTAACAAGTCACATAAATTGCATGGACTCACTGTGTGCAATAAGTGTTTAACATAAAATGTAAATGACTACACCAAATAGGGATAATTGCAACTCCAAAACCACTGAGTACCACTTCACATTTTGAAGCATGGTGGCGGCTGCATGTATGCTTGTCATTGGCAAGGACTAGGGAGTTTTTTTAGGATAAAAATAACCAGAATAGAGAAAAGCAAAATCCTTTCCAACAGACACTAGGAGACAAATTCACCTTTCAGCAGGACAATAACATAAAACACAAGGCCAGATATACACTGGAGCCGCTTATCAAGTCGACGCTGAATGTTACCAAGTGGCCTAGCTAAAGTTTGGATTTAAAACCGGCCTGAAAATCTATGGCAAGTTGACTGAAATGGCACCATTACCTTTCATGCATGTCCTTGGCTTCCCGCTCCTTCCTCTTGATTTCAAGCTCTGCAAACAGCTTCATAGTCTGCTTGTACACCGCCTGTCTGAACTGACGATCAAGAAAAGTGGTTTCCTTAGTAAAATAACAATAAGCCCAGTCTCAAAAACAGCCTTACATCTGTTACAAGTTATATTTAACCACTTGTCGATACCATTTCTGGGTCATCCTCCTCCAAGAATTGAGGCTTCCCATCCTTCTTCAGCTGTTTCTTCTTCTCTTTCATCTGTTGCAATTTTAAAAAAAAGATGCAGTTGAAGTGTCATATGCTGTGGCAATACATGAACTCAACTGTAATCGTGGCATCACTAGTATTAATACAATTGTACAGTGAATCTATGTCCCAAATGGCACCCTATTCCCTTTATAGTGCATTACTTTTGACCAGAACCCTATAGGTCATGGTCAAAAGTAGTGGACAATATAGGGAATAGGGTTCCATTTGGGAAGCTACTGTACCTATGAGACGTGTGAACAGAGGGACAGGTGGTTAGTTACTCACATTATGCTCAACATATTCCCTTCCTGCTTGGATCACATCAACTGCCCTCTTCTTCTGTTCTGGGTCCAGCAGGTTTTTGTATGCCTTGTCCACAGCTAGAAATACAGTGGGATTGGGGTTGTTAAGAACTCTTTGAATGTATTCATCTAACTGATGTAGACATACGGTTGACGGCAATTATATTTCTACCTTCAAAGGCTAGTTGTGCTCTGTCTGGATCATCCTGGTTCTTGTCTGGATGGACCAAGATGGACAACTGAAATGGAAGGAGAAATTAGTTGGCCTTTCATTAGTGTGAGAATCAACCATATCAAATCAGTGTATTTGTTAAATACACAGGAAACATTGGGGTGTAAATGGCAGTGGTGGGAAAAGTACCCAATTGTCATACTTGAGTAAAAGTATAGATAGAAAGTTACTTGAGTAAAAGTCACCCAGTAAAATACTACTTGAGTAAAAGTCTAAAAGCATTGGCTTTGAAATATACCTTAAGTACCAAAAGTACATTTATTTGATCAAATATACTAAGTATAAATCATTTCAAATTCTTATATTATGCAAACCCGAAAGCAGAATTCTCTTGTTTTTAAAATGTATGTATAGCCAGGGTCACATTCCAACACTCAGAGATTAGTTACAAAAGATGCACTTGTGTTTAGTGAGTCCGCCAGAACATAGGCAGTAGGGATGACCAGGTGTTCTCTTGATACGCGAGTGAATTTCACAATTTTCCTGATCTGCTATGCATTCAAAATGTAACGAGTACTTTTTGGTGACAGGGAAAATGTATAGAGTAAAAGGCACAATATTTTCTTTAGGAATGTAGTGAAGTAAAAGTATATATATTTTTAAAATACATTTAATTGAACCTTTATTTAACTAACCAAGTCAGTTAAGAACAAATTCTTATTTACAATGACAGCCTACCAGGGAACAGTGGGTTAACTACCTTGTTCAGGAGCAGAAGGACAGATTTTTACATTGTCAACTCGTGGATTCGATCCAGCAACCTTTCGGTTACTGGCCCAATGCTCGCCCCAAGTAAAAGTTGTCAAAAATATAAATAGTGAAGTAGTACTTTAAAGTATTTTAACTAAAGTACTTTACACTACTGGTAAACGGTGCAATGAAATGCTTTATTTGCAAGCTCTCTCTCAACAGTGCAGTGAAACATGAACTCAAAATAATAACATAAGGCAATAAGTGGTGCAATACAAATAAGGCAGTAGAACATTAAAGATGTTTTTGTTATGTTTTTGTTATTGTTGTTATGTTGCAGAGCTGAGGAGTGTGAGCAGAATAGTAAAGAAAATTGCAATACGTAGTGCTCTTCTATGTAGAGTCTGACCGATAAATCAATTTTATTGGCCGATAGCCCTTCACAAAAATAGTTGCATTGGTCTTTATTCCACAGATAAAGCGGCGGTATTATATACATTGAAATAACAAATACGTCTGCTAATTTGCAGTCGGTTTTTTCCCTAGGGGGTGCTCTGTGTATTGCTCGTTGAACATAATTCTGCACTAAAACACGAGGTGAGAAGAATAGGCCTTATTGATTTTTATTTAACTGGGCAGTTAAGAACAAATTATTATTTACAGTGACGGCCTAGGAACAGTGGGTTATTAGCCTTTTTTGAATAAGTAAATCATCAAAAGTGCTCTATACCAAGCAAGCAGCCCTGTCCTCATCACTTCCAGTGAGGGAAAAAAGTATTTGATCCCCTGCTGATTTTGTATGTTTGCCCACTGACAAAGAAATGATCAGTCTATCAATTTTAATGGTAGGTTTATTTGAAGTGAGAGAGACAGAATAACAACAACAAAAATCCAGAAAAACACATGTCAGAAATGTTATAAATTGATTTGCATTTTAATAAGGGAAATAAGTATTTGACCCCCTCTGCAAAACCTGACTTAGTACTTGGTGGCAAAACCCTTGTTGGAAATCACAGAGGTCAGACGTTTCTTGTAGTTGGCCACAAGGTTTGCACACATCTCAGGAGGGAGATGTGAGGCCTAGCCAGTCTCCAGACTTTAATCCCATTGAAAATCTGTGGAGGGAGCTGAAGGTTCGAGTTGCCAAACGTCAGCCTCAAAACCTTAATGACTTGGAGACGATCTGCAGAGGAGTGGGACAAAATCCCTCCTGAGAAAGTTATCTGCTTATAAAAAAGATTTAAAAAAAGAGTAGCACGGTGGCGCTGTTCGTTGTCAACCAAATTAGGTTGCTGTTACTCCAGTCTATTGCAGAATTCAGCCTTTTTGACAGCATACACGGTGGGGCAAAAAAGTATTTAGTCAGCCACCAATTGTGCAAGTTCTCCCACGTAAAAAGATGAGGCCTGTAATTTATCATAGGTACACTTCAACTATGACAGACAATTATTATTATTTTTAAACAGAAAATCACATTGTAGGATTTTTTATGAATTTATTTGCAAATTATGGTGGAAAATAAGTATTTGGTCAATAACAAAAGTTTATTTCCCACCATAATTTGCAAATAAATTCATAAAAAATCCTACAATGTGATTCTCTGGATTTTTCCCCCTCATTTTGTCTGAAAATTACAGGCCTCTCATCTTTTGAAGTGGGAGAACTTGCACAATTGGTGGCTGACTAAATACTTTTTTTGGCCCACTTGTACTAAAGTCGATTTAAAAATTCACACTAGTCCCCTCTTCAGTGATTGGTGTTTTCGGGCCGTGACAACGGAAAGCCAGCAGGCAGACATACGGTATGTTTTAGCAGGGAAGTTTGGTAGGGTGACCTGATTTGTAACTATGAAAATAATTTTGTCAAACAGATCGAGAAACAAAAAGTGTACGTCTTATTCTAGAGGGGCGTCAATAAATAGAAAAATAATTGGGTTAGGGTGTAGAGCAAGATTTATGCCATCCTGTCTTCAGGATATCTTATTATTGATTTACTTTTAGTCTGATCAGTGGAACAATTCTTATTCTTAACAATAGGCTAAAATATAGGGTATTAACCTGTGCTTGTCAGTAAGAACAGTACTGTTATTCCCCACACCTATTGTATTATTCCTCTTCTTCACAATTTTGCCAGTGTAATCACATATGCCTACTTGTGTCTTTGAAAATGAATTATATCAGGCTATGTATTTTTGCTGTACTTTGTGGACAGTTTCAAATAAGTCATAAATAGACATTAGCTATTAAATGCTCCAGGTATCTAATACAATTGGACACTTTAGTATTGTGCATATGCTAGGCAGAGATGGTATGGGGACTCACAACCGATCCTGTTGTCCATGTAGAGCAAGATGATGTCAAGGAGCTTCAACTCGTTGGAATAAACCAACTGAATATTGATATTCACTTGAAGGTTGGGTGATTGAAAATGTTCTTGTTATAACAATTCATTTCTCAAACACCCAGCACTTCAGATGAAGCCAACCCAGCAAGCAGGAATTTCTTCTAGCCCTATTTTAAAGAGAGCGTTCACCCAAATTACAAAATCTTTGTGTCCTTACCTTGAAAGCAGTCTATGGACAAGGAGACTGCAATCTATGATTTGGTTACCCACTGCCAATTAATATATATATTTTTAAATATACTTTAAATTTAATCCCCCAAAAATGTCTAAGTAACAAACTCAGCGAATGACGAGTGTTAACGTTCAAAGCATCCTGAATACACCTTATTTTTTACATTTTCCACCATGGTCATACACCTAAGCCATGCCAAAATACATAGAATTGCATTTAAAACAGTACAATTTTCCATCTAGGGGTTGTGCCAGGGCGCAATGAAATTCACATAGTAAATATCACTCCAAGCTTTCTTCAAATGTTGGCAGCCCTGCAGGAAGGTAGTTAGCTTAGCTAGCTAGCAATCTGTACAGACACTCCTCCTTGATACATTACTATCTGGGCTCTATGTCAGTGGGCTTATTTAGTTCGTTTTCTGCAAAAAGCAAGACAATTGGCGCAGATCAATCATTCAGGCGATGTGCTTGCATGCATGATGAGAAGATTGTTGTTAGCTAAATTAGAACGTGTTACTAAAACCAATGCAGTAACTATTTTACTGCATGAATGTTCAGTCATCAGCGGATGCCATTTGCAGTTGAAATATACAGCCAATGAATTTTGTATTGAATAACAGTAATTTACATTATGGTTTCAGTAAGAAAACATTGTCCTAATAAAGAGCTAGCTTGTGCTTTTCATAACAAGCTCTTAATGGGTTTCCACTTCCACAATGTCAAAAAAAAATTAGGAAAACAAAATGTTGCTTTTTGGTCTTAATTTAAGGTTAGGGTTAGCCATAAGTTTAGCAGTGAGGTTAAGAGAAATTGTAGAGATAGGCAGGGGTTATGACTTTGTGGCTGTGGTAACCACAGCCAAAGTCATAACCCCCTGCCTATTTGTGACAGCCCTCTCATTGCAAGGTTGCCATAAAGGCATGCATCTCAGTGCTAGAGGTGTCACTACAGACCCTGGTTCGATTCCAGGCTGTATCACAACCAGCCATGATTGGGAGTAACATAGGGTGGCGCACAATTAGCCCAGCGTCGTCCGGGTTAGGGTTTGGCCGTCATTGTAAATATTAATTTGTTCTTAACTGATTACCTACCGTAGTTAATTTTTTTTATTTAAGTGTTTCTTTACATGACCTTTGTAAAGCACTGTAGTGAATCTACTCAATACAGATTAAATCTAGTGGTGACATTACGAACTGCAAGTTTCTGTATAGGTTATGAACGTTGCAGTTTCAGATTTACTTTGAGACAGAGTTAAATTTTTTATTATATATTTGTTTACCTTTATTTAACAAGGCAAGTCAGTTAAGAACAAATTCTTATTTTCAATGACGGCCTAGTGGGTTAACTGTCTGTTCAGGGGCAGAACGACAGATTTGTACCTTGTCAGCTCGGGGATTTGAACTTGCAACCTTCCGGTTACTAGTCCAACGCTCTAACCACTAGGCTACCCTGCCGCCCCATTCATTCAGCCCTTATTGTTTATTCATGTGCTTGTGGTGCTTCAGCACAAACACTTACAGATTCTTACCCACTGCAGTAGATAGGTACAACTTAAAGATATGTCTAAGAAGGGAAACAGAACAACTTTTGTATTTACTTTCATACTTATAGAAGATAGTTGCTTTTTGATGGTTATCATGTAAACCACAAATAGAATGTTCTTAAATAATGTTAATTTAAATACTTAGTTAAGAAATCAACATTTAGAGTATCTGTTAATCTTCTGGAGCGTCAATTGTGTTATAAAAAGGTATGTTTTTCAAGTTTACATACACCAAATACACACACGGTAGCCAAATACACTTACTCAGTTACTCACAATTCCTGACATTTAATCTTAGTAAAAATTCCCTGTCTTAGGTCAGTTAGGGTCACCGCTTTATTTTAAGAATGTGAAATGTCAGAATAATAGTAGGGAGAATGATTTATTTAAGCATTCCCAGTGGGTCAGAAGTTTACACACACTCAATTAGTATTTGGTAGCATTGCCTTGAAATTGTTTAACTTGGGTCAAAGTTTCAGGTAGCCTTCCACAAGCTTCCCACAATAAGTTGGGTGAATTTTGGCCAATTCCTCCTGACAGAGCTGGTGTAACTGAATCAGGGTTGTAAAGGCCTCCTTGCTCGCACACGCATTTTCAGTTCTGTCCACAGATTTTCTATAGGTTTGAAATCAGGGCTTTGTGATGGCCACTCCAATACCTCGACTTTATTGTCCGTAAGCCATTTTGCCACAACTTTGCTTGGGGTCATTGTCCATTTGGAAGACCCATTTGCGACCAAGCTTTAACTTCCTGAATGATGTCTTGAGATGGCATCATGAGGATCAAAAATGAACATCTATTTTGTGAAGTGCACCAGTCCCTCCTGCAGCAAAGCACCCTCACAACATGATGCTGCCACCTCCGTGCTTCACGGTTGGGATGGTGTTCTTCGCCTTGCAAGCATCCCTTTTCCTCCAAACAATGGTCATTGTGGCCAAACAGTTCTATTTTTGTTTCATCAGACCAGAGGAAATTTCTCCAAAAAGTAGAATCTTTGCCCCCATGTGCAGTTGCAAACCGTAGTCTGGCTTTTTTATGGCGGTTTTGAAGCAGTGGCTTCTTCCTTGCTGAGCAGCCATTCAGGTTACGTCGATATAGGACTAATTTTACTGTGGATATAGATACTTTTGTACCCGTTTCCTCCAGCATCTTCACAAGGTCCTTTGCTGTTGTTCTGGGATTGATTTGCACTGTTCGCACCACAGTACGTTCATCTCTTGGAGACAGAACGCGTCTCCTTCCTGAGCGGTATGACGGCTGCGTGGTGTTTATACTTGCATACTATTGTTTGTACAGATGAACGTGGTACCTTCAGGCATTTGGAAATTGCTCCCAAGGATTAACCAGACTGGTCTTGGCTGATTTCTTTTGATTTTCCCATGATGTCAAGCAAAGAGGCGCTGAGTTTGAAGGTAGGCCTTGAAATACATCCACAGGTACACCTCCAATTGACTCAAATGATGTCAATTAGCCTATCAGAAGCTTCTAAAGCCATGCCATAATTTTCTGGAATTTCCCAAGCTGTTTAAAGGCACAGTCAACTTAGTGTTTGTAAACTTATGACCAACTGGAATTGTGATACAGTGAATTATAAGTGAAATAATCTGCCTGTAAACAATTGATTAAAAAAATTAGACGTCCTAACCGACTATAGTTTTTGTTAACAAGAAATGTGTGGAGTGGTTGAAAAACGAGTTTGAATGACTCCAAGTGTATGTAAACGTACGACTTCAACTATACATATAAATAATCGGTGACCTTTGCCTCCCTAAAATTGGTATCGGATTTCAAAAACCTATATCAGTCGAGCTCTACTTTCTTCATGCATGCAATGATGTCAGAGGGTAAAAAAAAACAGAGTTCATTGTTTGCAGTAACTTTGTTGTTGTAATATTGCAAATGGATGTGGCTGTTTCACCATTAAGAATATCAGCTATAAAGATATGGTGGGAAATATAAAACTATAGAATGTACAGTAATTTACTATGGAATGTACTTTCAAGGTGACAGTTATTTACTGTAGATAAAGTGAGCAGTACAATTAAATAACAGCAATGATGGTAGTGAGTGAAAGTGTGTATGTATGAAAGTGTGAATGGGTGTGTCAAGAGTCAGTGCAAATAGTATTTTAATAGGGTGTGGGTGACTAGCAGGTACAGTATGTGCAGGTGGAAAGCTAGGGTTAGCTGTTCAACTGTGTTATGACCTGGAAGCTGTGTTGGAACCGGTAGGTCTAAGACCGGACCCTCCGGTACCTACTGTCAGATATGTAGTATACCTACCGCTCTGAACCTCTTCTTCAACTCCTCATCTGTTGCCTCTGGATCAATTTGTAACACCTAAAAATCAAATTAGGCATTTCACTGGAAGCAAAGTTCACACTGCATAGCTTAAGCAACACAGATCTGTATTTACCTCAAGCGATTCAAACAGCTAGACAAAGTTGCCGGTGTTGTACAAAGGATGTTGCAAGACCCACTGATTGATCCTTAAAAAAAAATAAAATAAATCCCCTAGGCCTCACTCCCCCCTATCTGTGATTACCTACCGCAGCCCTCATCCTCCACATTTAACACCCATTCTGCCAGTCACATTCTGTTAAAAGGTCCCCAAAGCACACACATCAATTCAAATTTTATTTGTCACATGCGCCGAATACAACAGGTGTAGACCTTACAGTGAAATGCTTACTTAGGTGGAAAGCTAGGGTTAGCTGTTCAACTGTGTTATGACCTGGACCAACAACGCAGTTAAGAAAAAGAAGTGTTAGGCAAAAAAATTATAAATAAGGTGTGGTGTTGCTACTATGCTGTGTTGTCATGTGTTGCTGCCATGCTCTGTTGTTGTTTTAAGTCTCTCTTCATGTAGTGTTGTGTGTCTATTGTCATATATATATATATATATATATATATATATTTTATCCCAGCTCCTGTCCCCACAGGAGACCTTTTGGTAGGCCATCATTGTAAATTAAGACGTTTTTAATTGACTTGCCTAGTTAAATAAAAATGGTACACTACCCCTTTTCCTTTGAGAAACACACTCTTGCACTTTACCATCTCGCCCAAATACAAGTCACACAAACTTATAATTTAACTTCTGACACTAATGCAGCACCTTCAACAAGTATCTCAAATGGGTTGAAACCTGCTACGATGCACCTGTCAGCACAACACCTAAGCCATTATGGCAAGAGGCTTGAACCTCAATGAGGTTGCTGGTGTTGTACTAAGGACACTTTAATGCAGTTATACACAACAACCTTGTCACAATAATAATAGATCAACTACAGCTGCATGTGACAGGAACTAGCCACTTACCTCAAACGGGTTTAAATTGAAGTAGGATGACCCAGGTCTGAGCAGCCTGTCTATTTGCTGCTTCGAGGTTAGCACAGAGTCTCTTTTCTCTATCTGCTTTACCTGTTGAACAGAGATATGCCATATTAGTTAGGGTCACAGAAGTTCAGTCATGGTCATATTAGCAAGCAAATGGATATTTACATCATCTTGGTCCCTTTCACTGGCCAGCTGGCATAGCATTATCTGTCATGACTCATGAGTCCACTTGGGGAAGGTTGGATAGATGGAACTGAGTATGTTTACATTCATGCCAGAGATCCAACCCGCTTGCTTACAGCTGCACTAGGGTCAGACAGGCTTCCTGTCTAGATTAAAACACCCCAGAGCTGGTGCGAGATATGGCTCAGAAAATGAGGGATGAGAAATGTGTTTTACTCCTAAAATTGTCCCATTACCCTAACCGTTACACCGTGAAGATTGAATGATTTCTAAAAACGAGTAGTCTTTCAATCTTCTTGGTGTAACAGTTGGCATAATGGGACAATTCGGAGTACTATACAACGTATTTCTTATCCCTGGATTGGGGTATATTTTCCTAGTCATATATCTTAATCTACACAGGAAGCCTGTCCAGCCTAGTGCAGCTAGCTGTAAAAGAGGGTCAAATCTGCTGTGCTGGCTAGCAAGAGCACAAAACAGATCAAATACTCAACCATTTCACCACCGTTTAAATGGGAAACAAAATTCCTCTACACTGATAGAATAGCCGCGTAACAAACTATATGCGTGTCATGATCACAGAGAAGTGTACTGGCGAATCAACAACACTACTCGGTTAGCGTTAGCACTTGGTAGCTTAGCTTAGCTTAGCTAGCTAGCACGTACACACACAGTGTTATGCGAGCTAGCTAGCCCAGTTAACGTTAGCTAACTTTAGCCCCTCTAGCTTTTTAGCTAGCAGATGTTTGTAGGCCTCATAAATGCATGTCCAGGGGACGAATTATCGGTATTTGTCAAATTCATAATGTTAGGTTACATATCAACACACTGAGTAAGATGTATTTCCTAAATGTATCTTACCTCTGTGTAGAAATGATTGAACAAATCATCCGGACCACTCTGGGTAGAGGGCTCTCCTCCAGCAGCCGCCATCTTGGCTAAGACTTCATTCATCTGACGTCATAATATCCACTATCACATGACTGTCAATGCAGTTTTGGAGTTTTTGCGCTCAAATACATTTATACAAATAAAAAAATAGGGACCTTCAATAAATGTCAATGAAAGATATAAAACATATTGCAAAGATGTATTGTTTCAGATTGTCCTTTGAAACATTTTCCAAACAATTCAATAAATTGCGTTCAACATAGCTAGCTGATGCAAAAGCTTACACTATAAAAATGTTAATAAAATGTTGATAAAAAATTTGAAAACAGGTTAAAATATTTATTATTTTGCTCAAAAAATTATTCGGGTGTTCAAAAATATACCACAACAATTCCACCAATGATCCTTCACGGCCGATGAACAGAAAAAGCTGTTTTCAGTCGGACAATTCAGAGTATCTGTGCGTGTTCCTGGGAAGGGATCTCTCCATCAGATTCCGAGTCGGTGAAGCGTCCTCCACGCGACGGTCTCCAGAGTCCATAGAGAAAGTCTTCTAGGGTGGTCAGGCGTGTGTCCAGAGCTGTCAACTTCTGCTCGATTACCTCCTGTAGCCTGAATCCTTGATGAAACATCGACTGCATGTCCGCAGTGTACTGCAGCTGAGGCGGCAGCGGTTGAAATTAAAATTACCAATACCAATAACCAATCTCAATCATTGTTGCAAGTTATATACATTTGTCTCCAAAATAGGAATTAAGATCACGTGTACTGTCTACTAATGATACTGTATGGATAAATATCTTATAAACCCCAGACACATCTATGATGAAACGTATTGTTCAGTCACCTGGTTTTGATTCCTCTTGATGATTCTAAGGCTGATGAAGAGGATGATCAGCAAGACCACAACCAGAGCAAAGGTGACATTGGGCCACTCATGAAGTGCCCAGAACATGGCATCACTGCAAGCGCCATGGACAGATGTGTCCCGAATGCCCACTTGAGGGAACTCCATTCCAACTTGTGACCACGAGGGGATCCCACAGAGATTCATGCACGCCATCTCTGATAGTTCTAGCTCTTTTTCTTCTCCGGTCAATTGACGAGGCGCATGCTCATGAGAAACCAAAATTGGTTATGCAGACTTGAGAATTTGAAATTCCACAACCTCAACCCCTATTGTGATGTAATAGTGCTAGACAACTGTGAAATATGTCATAAAAGACTACATGTTCAATAGAAATAGGCACTGTTGCTTTTTGCCAAGCTAAATCATCACCTTACACATACATCACACCAGTCTTGAAATCCCAAAGAATAACAAGTCAATTTACTTGAACGAAACTGTATATAAACAATAAAAAAAATGTATATCAAAAGTTTAAGAACATCTACTAATTCAAGGGTTTTTCTTTATTTTTACTATCATCTACATTGTAGAATGATAGTGAAGACATCAAAACTATGAAATAACACACATGGAATCATGTAGTAACCAAAAACAGTGTTAAACAAATCAAAATATATTTTATATTTAGATTCTTCAAAGTAGCCACCCTTTGCCTCGATGAGCTTTGCACTCTGGGCATTCTCTCAACCAGCTTCATGAGGTAGTCACCTGGAATGCTTTTCCAAAAGTCTTGAAGGAGTTCCCACATATGCTGAGCTTGTTGGTTGCTTTTCCTTCATTCTGAGGTCAAACTCATCACAAACAATCTCAATTGGGTTGAGTTCGGGTGATTGTGGAGGCCAGGTCATCTGATGCATTACTCCATCACTCACCTTCTTGGTCAAATAGCCCTTACACAGCCTGGAGGTGTGTTTTTGGGTCATTGTTCTGTTGAAAAACAAATGATAGTCCCACTAAGCGCAAACCAGATGGGATGGCGTATCACTGCAGAATTCAAGTTTCATCACTTGTCCGGGTGGCTGATCTCAGACAATTACGCAGGCGAAGAAGCCAGATGTGGAGGTCCTGGGCTAGCATGGTTACACATGGTCTGCGGTTGTGAGGCCAGATGGACGTACTGACAAATTCTCTTGAGACAACATTGAAGGTGACCTATGGTAGCGAAATGAACATTACATTCTCTGGCAACAGCTCTGGTGGACATTCCTGCAGTCAGCATACCAATTATACAACCCAGCACAAGGTGCTGCTGTTTAATAATCATCCAATTGAATCAACTTCTTGATATGCCACACCGGTCAGATGGATTATCTTGGCAAAGGAGAAATCACTAACAGGGATGTAAACACATTTGTGCACAACGTGTGAGAAATAGGCTTTTTGAGCATATGGAAAATGGGATCTTTTATTTCATTTAATGAAAAATGGGGGGGGGGGGGGGGGGACGGACACACAGCCCAACTTTCCCCTCATATTTTATTGTCTCTGGCTGGTGTCCAGCAGACTGTCTTCATGTTATCTGGTGGAGGAGCCACAGCGGTGACACTGCCTGCCCCTTCTGCCACGGACAGCTCGCTTGGCCTCCTCCAGGGCCTCCAGGCGCTGACTGGCCTCCCTCACCCTTGCTGCCAGGCTCTCCTTAAGTTCCAAGCCTTGATATAGCTGCTTAGACAGGGCATCTGCCTCCGACCACTCCTGGATAGGGATGTCGACACATCAAAACATTAATGACCAGAAGAAATCCACAGATTAATTAGTGTCAATACAAATAAATATTTATACAAATGTAAGATTCTATATTTTAGAAAATGTAATTTTTACCTTCCATTTACGCATTTTTCTGTAAGCATGGTAGCCAGCAGCAGCTATGACAAAGACTAGCAGCAGAGGTGAGAGGTATGGGGACAGGAGATCGATGTAGTAGAGTAGCCTTGGAGTTTTTTCATCAGCCTGGGCTCGGAAATATGCCAGGAGTTCGTCAGGGGAGATGTCAATGCCCACTGTTGCCCAGGCTGGGAGTTTGGAGAAAATAACCGAGGTCTCCTTAGGAGGGCTGGAAAAGGGCCACATAGAGAAAGCCATATCAAATATCAGACATTCCTGTGAAACATAGCATAGGTTTGGCAACAACTCAATAGAGTCTTGAAAACAAATCAGAATACTAGGTTATCAATGGAATCCTATTGGAATATTCTATGCAAATGTCAGTGAATAACAATTATGACATCACATCTCAGAACATCTTCAATGGATGTACCTCTTACACTGTAATATAAATGAAGGGCTCCAATTTCCAATGATAGAAAAAGTACAAGACCTTACCCATAAGTCCACTCCATCTCAAATGAGCCCAACCTAACTGGTCCACAGGAAGGGCAGGGTGAGGGCTAGCTTGAGGGAAGCTCCCCTACAGTCTGGTGACAGAAGCAACATATAAAACACAACTACTCTTATTAAATATAATCCTTTAAAATTGCACCAGTGATATTTTATTCCTGTTGTACACAATTTATTGTGTACAACAGGAATAAAATATCACTGGTGCAATATAAGGCACATCAGTAAAACAAATAGACACTGCCCTCCTGTGGATTTAATGTGTAAAGACCAATTTCCAGGCACTGTCTTTTGTTGTCGCTTGCCCAGCAGTTGACTAAATTGTAATCTTCAAAGGCATTGGGATCAGTGTAGTTATCAATTACCACAGTAGTAAAAGGTATTCATCATACAGAAAGCCAATGTCAGTTTAGAATTGCCCAATAAAAATATGCTTTGTTAAGAGAAAATAAAAGGAATTCTAGTCCCCCTTGCTTTCGTTAAGAAAGCTGCCTCTAGAGATTAAAGAATGTGACAGTGACAGCTGAAGCGATTATCACAACAGGGTGTAGCTAAGTGTGTCCCAAATGACACCCTATTCCTCATGTAGCGCACTGCGTTTGGGCCCTAGCGGCGGTTTGAAAGTAACGCACCATATAGGGAATTGTCCAAGTGACAGGTGTTGGGGGCTTAGGCCGATCTCCTTTATAGAAAAGCCTACTTTTGTCCATTTCATTCCGTACATTTACTCAAAGTAGATTAGTTTGTTAATGTGGCCAATTGGCTTTAATACTGTGACTTACCACTTCTTGGTCAATCAGGATGACTAGGCTACATCCTAAGTAAGGGGGCTAATAACTTCAAATCATTTGTCTTCTATCTAGACTTTACAACAATGCAATTATTTAGAAGCTTCATTACCCTAGTTTGAGGATGCAAGGATTGATGTGGTTGACACTGACAAAAATAATCAATTGAAATGTAGGCCTACATCACTCACGGTAGTATATTAGTAACAACAATAACAAGGAGCATGGCATGACTGTGGCTGGAAGCCCCCCCCCTTTGATTTTAGCAGCAGTTGTAGGTGAGGAGAGACAGTACTCAACTAGCTCACCCGGGCCTTTTGTAAGGAACACCGTTCAGGGTGAGTTCTTTCCTCACTCAAGCGATGCCGCTCTCGCTTCACCACCTGGGTAAGTTGGAATAAAAGGACAAAAGATAAACACAAATAATAATATAAATGAAACCAAAGGCATTTGCTCTTAGCATTTCTCTATGGAACAACAGCAGGGCTTGAAGGGTCATTGCTACAGCAGCAAAAGACAAAACGTACAGCAGCAGCACAGACATTACTTTCATAATTTGTGAATCATTTTTATCCTTTGGCGGTTCCCAGTCTGTAATAAGAAATTACTGAATAATTGGGCCTCATGGTGTTTGAGTGGAGGTGAGTTGCAACTGATCCAGTGCCTTCAGGGAAGGGGAATGTATTTGAATTCTCAGTTGTTCTGGTCTTCCTGTAGAGTCCAATGTAAATGATTGCGAGGTAAAAATTTCTGCATCGTTGTACAAAATGTACAACTATTGTGTTATTTTAATTTATTTGTATACCTTTGGAACCTTTACCAGATCATAAGAGGGTGGCATATCCTGGAAAATAAAGGGTTTATAATCCTTTTTTATTCAGTCATTCAAACATCATTTGTGCTCCGTCATCCAGTCTTTCGCTATTTGACCATTTCATTTGGAATCTTTATTTATTCTTTGAGCAAAAAGCTGACAAAATCTCGTTCCAAATGTGAAATTTGAGGTAGGTTTAGGAGTAGACTCAAATACTGAATGACACCATTGAATTTGAAGGTATCTGACAATTGAATAATGCTCAACTGAGTTTTATTGAAACGGAACAAACGTAAAAGTTATAAATACAAACATCAGAACAAACTGCAATGGCTTTTAAGGTAAGCCAAACCAAACTAACGGGCAAGTTCAAAGAAAACATAGGAAGTTATAATAATAATATCAGTTTTAAAAAACACAATTGATCTACCTCTAGAAATGCTTGACATACACTTAACATTACAAAATGTTCAATTTTTCTACTTCCTGTGGATTCTTTTCTCCATCACGGCAAAAAATGAATATGAAGCTCTAGCCATAAGCAATTATTTACAAGCAAGTCACTATGCCACTATTAGAATCCAGAAATAAGGGGAATACAGGTAGGGGAGGGAGGGGCTTGGACACAAACTTTCCTGCAAGGCAAGATCATGATTTTAATGTCCTCAGACTTTTGAAAATGAATTGTCCACATTTAAAATGCTCATTGTTGGCTTTAAAATAAACAAACAAAATGTTGGAAGGTAAAAGTGATGTGTGTTTTAAGACATTTGTCCCATGTAACCGTAAGAGTAAGAAATGATTCAGCAAAACGGTTACATTCACATCTTCAGGCCAAAATGCAATTCCAGCCAATCATGTGCCAATTCTGGGGGTGTCTGTCCATTTTTTTCTCTCAGTGAATTTTTTTTCCGCGAGGGATGAAGAATAAAAAGTCAATCAAAAAAATTGCGCCAATCTCCTTGTTTTCTCCCCCTGTACTTTTGTTTTTATTTTGCCAAATACCTTTTTTGATGCGTCTACTTCCACTGCTGCCCATAAGAATCCTGTGAAAACTCCAGGGTGTCATTACTGTAACCATAGTTACCGGAATAGTCGGCCCCTTGCTGCAGGGGCTGCTGGGCGATGGGCTGGGACCCCCAGTTCTGCTGGTTGATCTGCCGGCGCTTGGAGTCAGGCTGGTTGAAGACATCCGCCTTCCTCTTCCCGCCCACATTGCCCCCGCGGTTCCCCCTGGCTCCTCGGGTACCTCGGCCCCTCTGTGGTTGGAATGGTCCCCCACGGCCCCCTCCTCTGCCACCCCTGGGCCCGCCGATGGGTGGCCCCCTCTGGGTATAGCCCCCTCGGCCCCGTGTGGGTTGTGCTCCGCGGGTCCTGGGTGGGCCTCCCCTGCTGGGGCGGCTGCCACGGCCCCTCATGCTGTACACATCGTCGTAACCGTAGTACGGGTCCTCGTAACCGCCGCGGTAGTCATGATAGTCATAGCTGTAGTAGTCATCGTAGTAGTCCTCGTAGCTGTAGTAGTCTGGGGGGTAGGCGGCGTAGCCACCGCCCCCTCTGCCACCACGGCCCCTGCCCCTACCTGGTGGAGGCATGCGTGGCGGTGGGTAGTAGTAATAGTCATCATACCTGCAGAATACAAGAATAACACATAAGGTTCAACGTAATCCCATGACAGGAGATCTACTCAGATATTAGTCAGGCACAGTCTCTCTGTGACCTCACCCTGGGTTTCTGGTGGTCTGGCGCTGAGCCTGCCTCTCTTTCCTTTTCTTGTCAGGGGGCTTGGCCAGGACTATCTCAATCTCCTCTCCCCCCAGCTCCTTCCCATTCATTTCTGCCATTGCCTGAGGAAAGCAGAACATTTGTATCACACATACGAAGGTTAAAACAGTTTTATTTTTTTAAATGACAAAATAAGGACTGTTTTTACTAAGGGTAACCCACCTTCACAGCTGCGTCCCTGTCCTCAAAGTGAACAAAGGCATAGTCTTTGAGCTTCTTCACCCGCTCCAGCTTTCCAAACGCAGAGAAGGTCTTCTCCAGTAGCTCCTCTGTGACCGGGGTGGCTAACTTCCTGACAAACAGGACTTTCACCTGATGACACAAACATTACAGTTCAACTCCATATTAATCTCAGTTTATGCAGAGAGGTCATTGTAAAATGAGAGAGTGAGTGTGGGAGAGCGAGTGAACAAGACATGACTTACCTTCGCCATTACATCTGGGTCGGGCTCAGCGACCGGGTCAGCCCACTCCACAGTGACCGGGTTCCCCCACACCTTCACCTTTCCACTCATCAGGCGGCGGCGGGCCTGGGCTGCAGACTTGTGGTCCTCGTACTCCAGGAAACAGAAGCCACGGTTCTTCTTCTTGTCGTCCGGCTGGTGGTAGAGGATCACTTCCTGAAGCCCCTCTGGAGGAAGAGGGAGACTGGCGTCACATGACTGATATCTGACCAATGACAACCCACAGAACATAAAACAAATGTAAACCAAATTGGCGTGTCTGCACTTTCACTGACCTGTGACTTTGCCAAAGTCCTCCAATATGCTCTCTCTGGTCTTGTTCTTTGGGATTGATCCAACAAACAGGCGGTTGTTTGCGACAGATATGCACACTCCAAGGTATTTCCCAGACCGGATTTCATAGTTATCACACTGAAAACAAGAATCGAGGAAAGATGGCTTAAGAGCTGTCATTTTATTGCGAGGAACTGCAGTTCTCTTTTTTCTTCTTCTTTTTTCTCGTTTTGTCCTTGAGGAACTGCAGTTCCTCACAATAGAAATGACAGCTTTTAAAGCCGTCAACATTTATAAGCCATAAAATGTGCATTCTCCCTACTTCCACTTAAGCTGCAACCAGCTCTGCAGCTGCAATTAATGAGTATAGCAAAGTGTTCCGTTGTTATTAATTAGCAGCATGTCGTTTTTAGAGGAATATTACACTCTGGTCATCAGAATAATAACATGAATTGGTGCATTAGACAGAAATAGTGCAGTGTGACTTGAAAGACTGTCCCCTTTTCTCAGCAGAGGGAGGGAGAGCAGTCAGGTGAGAGGCAACCTCACCGCTGCTCGCCCCCCCCAGACTAGGGCAGGCCATCAGTATAGTAAAAAAAAAAAGTTACACAACAAATGATCTATTAGCAGTGTGATCATATGTCATTTTTTCTAATATAATTATAAAATGGTCTGAGAAGAACATTGGCAGCGCAATTCAAGCTTAGTCAATATGCAGTGATAATGTATTGGGCCTATAGCCTACTGCATAAATATCATCGCGGAAGAACTGTTTAATGAAAAATAAAATAATAATCTGAACGGTAGATCTCAGATTGCATTTTGACTCAGAAAGTGATCTGGACTCAGAAAAGGTTGGTACCACTGCCCTAGACTAAAAAAAAGCACACTCAATGGAGATTCTCTATTGAAAGTGATTTTTAGTCAAGGACTAGGCTTCATCTGTGTTTGGGAAACAAGCCGCTTGGTTCTTAGAAGGTGAAGTAAGACTTGACTGACTGCAGGGACTTACAAGTTTCACCGCCTCAGCTGCTGCATCTTTGCCGCAGAAGGTGATGAAGGCGTATCCCCGGTTCTGACCTGAAAGAGGGTCCATCATTAACCTCAGGTCCCAGATTGTTCCCGCCTTCTCAAACAGTGGCACCAGCTCGTCTTCATACAGATCTCTGGGGATCTTTCCCACAAACACCTGAAGGCAGAAAACAGAGCCTAGATCAGTGAGGGTTCCACAATGTAATCAGATCAGCTCATGATACTTCAGCAGGGGAAGTCTGCTGTAATGCTGCTATAAAAGTCTGTTGCCATTCTTGAGGCCAAAGTCTTACAAACGCATCTCTTATCAGTCAAAGAAAGGCTTTGCCACAATGTTATAAATGGTACATCTTTACCTCCGTTCCAATCCCAGGCTGTGCTCCCTGGAACACTTCCTCTGGTGGGGGCCCTCCATATTTCCTCTGTCCCGTGGTGACGTCCAAGGTGTATCCTGTCCGCTCCAACAGAGCCTGGGGAACATGTAGACGTCAGCATAACCAATACACAACATGAGCGGGAAAACAAAGTTTGAGGGCGAACTTTCAACCACAGGATTGTCATCATGGTTTCCAATTTTCAACATAAGACAAACCTTATCAAATCTTCACCGTTATATCCTAAATCAGGAAAAAAAATTGGGTTGACAGCACCTCCTATGGGATAATTAGTCCATCTACAGCTATCCCATCTGGTCTCCCATCCAGGGTTAACCGAGCACAGCCATGCTTAGCTTTGATATTTGTCACCGACTACTACCAATGTGCTAGGGTGAGAAAGATTTCTTACCAAAATATATTAATTGTTGCCATCGAAGCCATTTCAAAAAAGGGTAGGTTTAACAGGGGAAATGTAAGCATACTTTATATAAGTCACATATCATAAATTACACTATTTAGGCCTGTATAGCATTTGGGAAGTCATCAATAGCTATTGTGCTACAACTTTAGACACTATTAGAACATTTTCGAAAATACTCTTCAAAACTTTAAATTTGTCTTAATGTTTTTATGGATATTTCAGATATTAGGATCAGGCTTTTGGTCGTTTGATTCACAACAGCAAGGAGGGATTCTTCCCCCCAGCCAAGCATGCATCATTTCTGTCTTATAATGGATGGTCAACTAAGGTTTGTTCAAATTTCTCATTAGAATTGTATATCTCGCTATTGTGTTTTCTCGCACTCAAAAACAACTTAAAACTTTAAGATAATGCATGCTAAATTTATCCTACCGCGCTAAACTGGAACTGGGTTAATAGGCCACGTCCCAATACAAAATGGAGATAAGAAATATACACAATTTGAGCTTTTACAACAAGACAATGGAGTGGCCACTATAAAATGTAATTTACCTATTGGCCCAGAATATCCAACATTCAAGAGAGAAAAAAACTAGTTTGCACTGCTTTGGTAATACTCTTAGCTCTACCTACATTGTTCTCTTGCTTTGTGTAAATACATATGAGATATTCCTACTTGCTATAACCTATACGTAATTTACTCAGAATGTCAACCATGCATTGCCCTGCCTGATCCAATTCTGTTCGGGGTAATAGTTTGAACAGTGATTTTTTACCTGTCCATTCTGAATTTAAAATGATATACACACACACTCTGGTTGTCCAACCATTTACTTATTTCCTTGCAAGCCGTAATGTTGAGCCCTGATTCACATCTCTAACTAAATAAATAAAAAAATTAAAAGAGACAACAAAACAAAAGACAGTGGCTCAAGAATTAAACATCTTTAAAAATGTTGATATTTGGTTGCGTGGTCAATGGTGCTGAGAGATATTTTCCATTTAACTAATTGACTGATGTCAGTTCACTTATTTGAATTAGATTTATTTTGCCCAATGCGCATTTTCCCACCGTAGTTTTTCTAGAGATAAAATCAGATGTAGCCCTAACTGTGATATGTAGTAGGGAGTTTCCAACAGGCCAATATTCAACATAATTACCACTTATCTGTGCTAAACTAACTACAATGACCATAATCTATTGCACGCCTACTTGTCTGGAGACCGAGAAGAGAGAATGCGTGATCGAGAGGGATGAAGTAGTTGCATCGCTAGGTAGCTCTACTGGAAAACACATGACTTAAGTGATTGATAGTTGGTAGGGCTGACTCCATTTAGTCGACAGGCTGTTGGGAGACTAAGATCATTTTAGTCGAGCAGTCGCAAATAAATAAATTATGGCACAGGAGACGCTGGTCTGATTCACTCCTGTCTCAGTGGACTAATCCATTGTGGGGACTACACACCAACAGTAAATTTACCGTTAATTAATTTAATTTCTAATTTACAACATTTGTTTGGTAACGGTAATTTATGTTAATGCATTCAATATATTATTAGTCTTTTACAGTTCTCATTGTCAGTGTGGACAAGTTGTTTGTGGCACACAACCTAGGCTACACTTGTGAGGAATACGTTTATTCCATTCCATTTACAAGTTGTCAATTTATTATTGATTTTTATTTGTAACGCTCCTGCCAATGTCGAGTAACCTGATTATGCAGGCTACCTGGCCTGCTCACAAATGTAGGGCCATAAATGTGCAGATCTGAAAGTATTTCTGATTGAGACGCTCCACAGTGGTGGCAAGTTAAGACAAAGTAATTCCCTTCACCTGAAAACAGCAAGTGAGAAGTCTGTTTTTACATCCATTGAGAATGACAATAGTTCCTAAAAAACTTTGTTCTGATTCCGTGGAAATGTCAAAAATAGGCATACCAGATTACTTCCTATCCCTCGCGCAAATAGCCTACAGCTGTGTCTGTCCAGAGCTCACTTGCGCTGGAAACTGAGGGACCAGACTATTTTACACAACGTTGCAAGTTTGCTAGCATGAGCTTCAGAACGGACCAAGTTGATACAATGTTTCCTAGACCCTTGCATACAGGCCATGCATAGCCAATTTGATTTAGAGGGTATTTAAAGGGAACACTTAAATAACACAATGTAACTCCAAGTCAATCACACTTCTGTGAAATCAAACTGTCCACTTAGGAAGCAACACTGACTGACAATAAATTTCACATGCTGTTGTGCAAATGGAATAGACAACAGATGGCAATTCGCAAGACACCCCCAATAAAGGAGTGGTTCTGCAGGTAGGAACCACAGACCACTTCTCAGTTCCTATGCTTACCACTTATGACTGATGTTTTGGTCATTTCTGAATGCTTGGCGGTGCTTTCACTCCAGTGGTAGCATGAGACGGAGTCTACAACCCACACAAGTGGCTCAGGTAGTGCAGCTCATCCAGGATGGGACATCAATGCGAGCTGTGGCAAGAAGGTTTGCTGTGTCTGTCAGTGTAGTGTCCAGAGCATGGAGGCGCTACCAGGAGACAGGCCAGCACATCAGGAGACGTGGAGGAGGCCGTAGGAGGGCAACAACCCAGCAGCAGGACCGCTACCTCCGCCTTTGTGCAAAGAGGAGCACTTGCAAAATGACCTCCAGCAGGCCACAAATGTGCATGTGTCTGCTCAAACAGTCAGAAACAGACTCCATGAGGGTGGTATGAGGGCCCGACGTCCATAGGTGGAGGTTGTGCTTACAGCCCAACACCGTGCAGGACGTTTGGCATTTGCCAGAGAACACAAAGATTGGCAAATTCGCCACTGGCGTCCTGTGCTCTTCACAGATGAAAGCAGGTTCACACTGAGCACGTGACAGAGGTGACAGTCTTGAGACGCCGTGGAGAACGTTCTGCTCCCTGCAACATCCTCCAGCATGACCGGTTTGGCGGTGGGTCAGTCATGGTGTGGGGTGGCATTTCTTTGGGAGGGCCGCACAGCCCTCCATGTGCTCACCTGAGGTAGCCTGACTGCCATTAGGTACCGAGATGAGATCCTCAGACCCCTTGTGAGACCATATGCTGGTGCGGTTGGCCCCGGGTTCCTCCTAATGCAAGACAATGCTAGACCTCATGTGGCTGGAGTGTGTCAGCAGTTCCTGCAAGAGGAAGGCATTGATGCTATGGACTGGCCCGCCCATTCCTCAGACCTGAATCCAGTTGAGCACATCTTGGACATCATGTCTCGCTCCATCCACCAACAGACTGTCCAGGAGTTGGCGGATGCTTTAGTGAAGGTCTGGGAGGAGATCCTTCTGGAGACCACCCGCCACCTCATCAGGAGCATGCCCAGGCGTTGTAGGGAGGTCATACAGGCACGTGGAGGCCACACACACTCCTGTTTTAAGGACATTACATCAAAGTTGGATCAGCCTGTAGTGTTGTTTTCCACTTTAATTTTGAGTGTGACTCCAAATCCAGACCTCCATGGGTTGCTAAATCTCCATTGATAATTTGTGTGATTTTGTTGTCAGCACATTCAACTATGTAAAGAAAAAAGTATTTAATAAGAATATTTCATTCATTCAGATCTAGGATGTTTTATTTGAGCAGTATATATATATATATATATATATATATATATATGGTCTACACACAGTGTCACATGACCCCTCCTGTCTTAGCCTCCAGTATTTATGCTGCATTAGTCTGTGTGATGCAGGGCTAGGGCCAGTCTGTTATATCTGGAACATTTCTCATGTCTGATGCAGTGGCCTGTGTGAATTTAAGTACACCCTCTCTAATTCTCTCTCTCCTTCTTTTTCTCTCCCTCTGAGGACCTGAGCCCTAGGACCATGCCTCAGGACTACCTACACCTGCTTGCCGAACATCTCATTCCAAAATCATGAGTATTAATATGGAGTTGCCCACCACCCTTTGCTGCTATAACAGACTTCACTGTTCTGGGAAGGCATTCCACTAGACATTGGAACATTGTTGCAGAGACTTGCTTTCATTCATCCACAAGAGCATTAGTAAGATCGGGCACGGATATTGGGCGATTAGTCTGGCTCGCAGCCGGCGTTCCAATTCATCCAAAAGGTTTTCGATGGGGTTGAGGTCAGAGCTTTGTCCAGGGCAGTCAAGTTCTTCCACAATGATCTCTGCAAACCATTTCTGTATGGACCTCGCTGTGTGTTCAGGGGCATTGTCATGTTGAAACAGGAAAAGACTTTCCCCAAACTGTTGCCACAAAGTTGGAAGCACAGAATCGTCTAGAACGTCCAATGGCGGCGAACTATACGCCACTGCAGCCACAGTTCATGTGCTGATGTTGCTTCCAGAAGCAGTTTGGAACTCGGTATTGAGTGTGGCAATCGAGGGAAGGCAAAACGTTTTTTTTTTTTTTACATGCTTCAGCACTCAGTGGTCCTGTTCTGTGAGCTTGTGTGGTCTACCACTTCGCTGCTGAGCCGTTGTTGCTCCTAAACATTTCCACTTCACATTAACAGCACTTCCAGTTGACCGGGGCAGCTCTAGCAAGGTAGACATTTTGTTGGAAAGGTGACAGTGGCACATTAAAAGTCACTGAGCATTTCAGTAAGGCCATTCTACTGCCAATGTTTGTCTATGGAGACTACCGTGTGCTCGATTTTATATACCCGTCAGCAACGGGTGTGGCTAAAATAGCAGAATCCACTAATTTGAAGTGATCTCCAAATACTTATGTATATATAGTGTATCTGCTGTTGTAAATGTCAGACTTCACTGTGAGGCACATCTGTCTAGGTTGAACATTGGAGATTTTACTGTAGTTTGTTTAGCTGATATTGTCTATGGTATTGTGAGTAGCTACATTTGCTTGCTACCTACCTAGCCAGCAAGCATTGTCGATTTTGTCGTCAACTTGAGCTGCAATAGATCCCAACAACAGTTTTTCATGTTGCTACCAACCTTATTATAAACACCAAAATGAAACATTTGATCACAAAAAAAATATTGTTTCCAGTGTTATTTAACACTGTAAATTAAAGGAATCAGTGATTTTCAGGTTTATTTTTCATTAAAGTTTCATTTGTGTCTTTCACTTTTGTACACCAGCTTCAAACAGCTGAAAATACTACATTTTTGGTTACGTAAAGTATATTTCACAGCGGTTTAGATTATTCTCTACACTATACTTTGTTTTGTCTAACTGAAATTAGGTATTAGAATTTCAGCAACCAGTAAATGGCAGAGCCATTAAGAATTGTTGTGCATTAACAAGCATATTTATCTCGAATAGAAAACTACAAGCCGACTAAGTAAATATGTAAACTATTCTACTAAACTATTCGATTTTGTATTAACATTACATGGCAAAAATAGTCGCACAGGGCAGGGTTTCACAAAAGCATCGTAGTACTAAGATCATCTTCGTCCATTTAGTTTCAATGGAATTAAGATGTTAGTGCTACAACGCTTTTGGGAAATGACTGTTCCAGCAGCTACAGTGGCCCCATGTGGTAAAGCATGGCGCTTCCAACACCAGGGTTGTGGGTTCAATTCCCACAGGGGACCAGTAAAAAAATAAAAACAGTATGCACTCACTACTTACTGTAAATCGCTCTGGATAATAGCATCTGCTAAATTACTAAAATGCAAAAGTACACTAGGCTACACACCGCTGTTTGAGTTGAGTGCTGAGCATTATAAACAATTGAAATCCCTTTATCTGAACATCAGTGTCAGCAACAATCATGCATGGCCGGTCAGTGCATACAGCGTAACCGAGAATTTGTTTTTATGAAATATTTGGGAATTTATTTAGCACAAAACAGACACACTTCCGTTGGTCTATTAGGCCATGTCATCGCCAAACCTGCAATAAAAGTCTCTGGGGAGCTGGTCTATACTGATCTAAAAAAATTCTCTCTCCAAAATCCAAATGACTGTGTATGCACAGGAGTTACACGGCAGGTTATATTTAAGCAAATGAAACAACTTTCTAACCGTTGAATTTTACCTTGATCTTGGACTCATCGGGACCCTTGGTGGATTCTTGTACTTTACTTCCCTGCTTTTCCCTCTGTCTGTACGTCTTCATGACTCCACAAAGGAAAGCACTTTTGTTCTAGAAAGCAAACCACGGGACAGATGATTAATGTATTGGTGTTATGAGCAGAGGGAAATGTATAGCCCCCTCCATGTCAACTTCTGACTAATGCGTCATCATCCAAATTGACTTGTATTCATTCCTCTCCCCCTGTAACTCACCTGCACATGGGACAGGTCACTTTCTTTGAACTGCAACAGTACAGACAGCGCTCCCTCTTCATTGAACTCCCGCAGAGCATCAATGGCCCTCTCATCCAGGTCAGCGTACGCCACCAAGCCTGAGGGTACAAGACAGATTCCTAACATTACAACCTGGCCTTTCTCCACTTCATGGAACCTCAAGCAATATAATCACGCTTCTTTGGAAAACGGATTAGACTCAGCCATCGTATGACCGATTCCCCACCAGTTGAGAATACGTTGTCGAGACTCTCGGCCACTTTCTGAGGCAGTCCAGCGTCGATGAGCGTCTGGTAGTTCTCTGTGTGCTCGCCTTCGGCAGTGACTTCCATAGGCTCCTCTTCCTCCCTCACCAGGGCAGAAGTACCATTCACCTCAGCGGCAGCAGCCATTCTCTTGAGAGAAAGGGGAAAACACCAGATAAGACAAAAACAAGATTTCAGTAAGAATGTTCCACATTAGAACATATATTTCAGGTGCCCTTTACAGATCAAGACTAACAACTTGTATGGTACATAAACTTTCCCTTTCATAAAATATATTGGGCACATTTTTTCCTATTGCAATAGTAACTTCATGTAATCTTGCGAAACCTCTGCAAGTATTGTAAATAGATCAACTAGCTAGTTCAGATTGGCTAAGATACTATAACTACACTAGAAAATCTGAACCATTCATTTTAATGCAGACAACCACGATGTCTGAAAAATGAAATACCTGGGGACAAGTGAACAGTAAGGTTATATTGGGAGCAAGCTAGTTAGTGAACTCCAACAGACAGTAAACAAAAACAATGACTATGCTAGCTAGCAAACATGTTTTTGTTGAAGCAAGCTTATTTGGTGGTGTGTATTTCTTGGTTAAACATCGTCCCGCCCCCTTCCAATAATAGCAAGCTCAATTACTGCAGCTAGCTTACAGTACATAACTAGATTTAGTTAGCTACATTGTTAGACGAATTCGACTGAATTCACAATTTGGAACATTTACACCAAGCAAAATAAGCGTTTAGCGTTAGAAATACGAAAATGTAAATCAAAATAACGTTAAGGTTCATACGCTTTGCCAAGAAAATAGAAAACAGGGCTAGCTTAGGCCTTGTTAGCATGCTGGACACCTTTCAGCATTCAAACAAACCACCCGCCAAAAGAGGTGAAAATGAATAATTAGTAAACGCTTACCTATCTTTTCTAGAAATATAACAGTATCGTTAAATGTATTATTCAACAATGAACCAAAATAGATATGCACTATGGTCAATATCAATAATATGTTTGAGTCTACCCACGAGACAGTTTTCGAGACGGCCCAGTCGCTCGCACACCACTCGGCGACGAAGGAGTACGCCCCCACCTAACTACGTAGGGCCTCACAATCTTAACCAATCGAAGTGGTTAATCGCAGATTGACATTACTTTCCACCAATAAAAGTCCCATATTTCCAGACAAAACGCCTAGGTATTGTACATCAATGACTGTATCTATACACTCAACATAAGCACATATTTGGATTTCGATACTGCACAATGCTGTGATTGAATTACAGTATAAACGTACTGAACGGAATGTGACAAATTCTGTGCAGTTTTTGGTAAGAGGTCTTGGAAATCGATGGAAATCAGATATGTGGAAGAGATGGGATTATTGTTATCATTGTTAGAACAGGTTCGGATTTGAGATTGGGTTGCCTGCCACAGATAAATGTGTGCAGCTCACGCTTTCAGAATATTGCACACCTGAAATCAAATACTCATCTGTCATAATAAATGTGCCTGATTCCAAGATGAACATTCTACAGGGGTATTTAAAGTAATCACAAAAAACTCCCAATCAGAAAACAACTTTAGTGCTTTATGAATGCTTTGAATGTGACTCACATACAACCTCTTACAACAACTGCCTACGAGCATTTCATATTATTCTGTATATAAATCAGAGACACTCCATTTAGATACGTTTCGTATGGTATGTATTCATTTGTGGATGTCCATCACCCATTTCGTATGATATGTTACGAATTTGCAAAACGTACAATGTAGCAAATTAGCTAAATTGACAATACGTTACGAATTTTAAAAATGTTAAAAATGTTACAAATATGCGACACGTATGATATCCAGGCTGTATCACATCCACCCGTGATTGGTAGTCCCATAGGGCGGCGCACAACTGGCCCAGCGTCATCCAGGTTTGGCCGGGGTAAGCCGTCATTAGCTAGCTGGCTAACTTTAGCTAAGGGTTAGGGGTTAAGGTTAAGTTTAGGAGTTATGTTTAAGGGTTAAGGTTAGAGGAAGCGGTCACTAACATGCAAGTAGTTGCAAAGTAGCTTAAATGTAGTAAGCAGTTGAAAAATTGCTAATGAGCTAAAATGCAAAAGTTGTGATAAGATTCAAACTCACGAACTTCGGGTTGCTAGACGTTCGTTTTATACAAAACACCAGTGGCGATTTTAGCATGTAAGTCTTTGTGGGACAAACATTTTTGGGGGGGGTGCATGCCAGCAAAGCCACAACACAACAATAAAAAAATACATTAATTGCACTATAACGGTGACAAACAGTGCCCGCAAACTGTTAGGGCCTACGTAAAGCTGTCCTAACAGCTACACCTGGCTATCTATCTTATCTGGCAGCAAAACAGTTAATTCACCTTAATTTCCTGCCTTAAAAAAAACAGCTGATATGGCTGACTTGCTTAAACAAATGTTCTTTCAACTGACAATTGATATGTACAAACTGGAATACCGGGACGACAAGCAGATAAGAGGCAATCCAACAGAAACAGAACACTAGGCAAAATTAACGGGAAAATAGACAAAATTATTAGGGTAAGGCACATGGGTTACTAACAGCGTACTACACAACATAGTATTACTTTCTTAGCTACAGTATACATATCTTTCTGGCATATTACATAATTTATGCAACAGCTTGTGGACTCAGCTTGTGCTGTGCTCACTTGATCAGGAAGGTGGCGCAAAGGTCCTTTGTGGGCAAATTTTCAAAGTCTAGCATTCTCTGGATTTACGGTGCTTTCAAAACAACTGGGAACTCTGAAAAAAATAAGGTCAAATCATGATGACATCAGGGATCTTCAGGTCGTAGCTCTAGAAATAGGCCCGAGTTCCTGACTTTTAATTCCGAGTTGAACGTTCAAAACTTATTTTCTCAATCGGAGCTCGTTTTATTTATTTTTGTATTTATATCTTTTTGTTAATTTGACCCTTTTTTCTCCCCAATTTGTAGTTACAGTCTTGTCTCATCACTGCAACTACCATACGGACTCGGGAGAGGCGAAGGTCGAGACAAAATACCCACTTAACCTGGAAGCCAGCTGCACCAATGTGTCGGAGGAAACACCGTGCACCTGGCTACCGTGTCAGCGTGCACTGCGCCCGGCCCGCCACATGAGTCTCTAGTGCGCAATGGGACAAGAACTTCCCTGCTGGCCAAACCCTCCTCCAACCCGACAAGGCTGGGCTAATTGTGCACCGCCCCATGGGTCCCCCGGTCGTGGCTGGCTGCGACAGAGCCTGGACTCGAACCCGGAATCTCTAGTGGCACAGCTAGCACTGCCTTTAGACCACTGCGTGCCACTCGGCAGGCTGGATAGGCACTTCTAATGTAACTCTATGGCAGCACCCAAAGGGCTTGAATTTTCGAGCTCTACCCTTAGATTTGGCGGTGACGTAGTGTCCCCATGAGTACATTCCCAACCCCTACACTCCATATTTTCCGCTGGCTGCCCCACCACCACAGAAAGCACTGAGCTAGGCTGAAACTCCTGCATTTTGGAGCTGCCTACACAAGAAAGCAATAAAGAGACCATGTCTGTATGCAGCTTTATTAACTCAATGATTTTTTTCATTTTTTACATGGTTTGCAAACTGATATGTGACAAGTATTAATGCCAAAATAACATTCTAAAAACGAGGGGCTGAATGACGGGTCGCCACTGCAAAACACCCACCCATACCAACCACTCTACTTTTGCCTTATGTAACCATCTGTAACCATACCAAATGTAAAATATACGAAATAGTTGTTTACTATGTTACGTCTAGTCTATGAGACCAGGCTGACAAACACCAAATCAGGCAATGAGTGATATATGGGATAGGTAGTAATGTAAGCCATGTGAACAGGACTGAAGACTGAGTTTAGTCATCATGTTTCAGCTTCTTGATGTTGCCTTTGTGACAGGCAATCTCACGCTGCAAGCGCTCAATCTCTTTCTTACTGTGGTCAATCTCCTCTTCATGGTGCTTCCGTAGGGCATACAACTGCTCCTTCTGCCTGAGGAGCGAGAGGGAGAGAAAAGGTTGGTTGATTTCTCTAACATGGCTTAAGTAAAACCAGGAGTGTATTCATAATGCCAAATCTGTTGCAAACGTTTTGCAACAGAAACCATTTACTTCAAACAGAAAACGTTTTGTATTGAAAACAAGAGTTTGTATTGGACAAATTCAGGTAGACCCCTCCCAAAAAGTATCATCCCACAAGTGTCACAGGTGAATCTGAGTCCAGTTCTCCCATGGGGAAAGTCAAACAAGTCAAGGCTCAGCATGCTTCAGTTGCTAGGCGAACCAAACGAGTTTGCGCGCATACTCCCTTAAAACCTCTTCAGGATCGTACTCTTTTTTAAATTTTCGCCAAATCTAACACCCTGTAGGCCAGGACCTGAAGCAAGATAATACAAACAAAAAAACGTGTTTATCACGAAAGGACATGATTTCGAAAGGAGTATAGGTGTAATTTAGATTTTGGCCATCAGATGGCAGCAGTGTATGTGCAAAGTTTCAGACTAATCCAGTGAAGAATTACATTACTGCACAATATTTTGTATCAAGTCTGCCAGGAGTTTGCACAAATGTGCCGAATTTGTAAATTTTTACATATTCAAGTACATAACTATAGAGAACATACAAAAATGTATTGATAATAAAACATGTAAGTTTACACACCCAGGAATGTCATACATGATGGATTACATTAGCTTATACACTAACTTTCACACATCTAGATGGCCGGGCGGGGTGGGTGTGGAGCCAGAGACAGCAATGGGGTCAAAGTGTAGACCCCAGTTCCTACATTTGAACATGAAAAGGGATTTTATCAAACAAAACTATCTCTGGGACCCTCAGGATGACAAATCAGAGCAAGATTACTGAATATAAGTACATTATTTATCTTCAGAGGTGAATGTATCAAACCAGTTGCTGTGATAAAAGTTTTGTTGTTGTTGTGCACTCTCCTCAAACAATAGCATGTTATTTTTTCACTGTATTAGATACTGTTAGACACTGCACTGATATTAACAAGAATGTAAGCTTTCTGCCCATATAAGACAAGTCTATGTCCCGTAAGGTTGGCTGTTGTATACAAAGTCATTCTAGTCACATTAACGCACGTTAGCAACAACTGTCCCGGTTTAGGGATACCCGCCCGTCCCATAGAGGTTAAAATACCTTCGATTGAAAAACAAGAAAAAAGCGGCAATAGCGGTTTGTCCATTTTGAGTCGCCGTAGCCAGTAATTCGCTTACCCAAAATACTCCTAATTAATTCAAGAAATCTGTCATTCATTTTGACAGGAGATATATCTTTTGTTGGGCAATTTTACACATTACTAAGATGTTTGGTGCAGTATTTCTCAATGAAAAAATGTGCATGAAAACAAATCGTGTCTTTGAATGTCAACAAAGATTATTGAAGATTAACCTAAGGTTGAACAATCGACAACGAAGGGGTGTAGACTTCGGCTACCGATCTCGGCTTACCTCCAGAACAAATGTTGTTTGGCAGAACAGCTGAAAAAGAAAAACGTACCTGACCATACCACAAACCTGAAGAGTTATCTTAGGTTATTTTGGAGAGCATTGGGTTAAATATAATAACATAGCATTTACTAGACATCCTTAATGATTGGACTATGCCTTCAATGTGGTACTAGACACATTTCCAATCCCCTTTCTGATTTCCTGAGAAAACATGTACAACACTGCCGCATGAGTTACTACAGTCCATGATGGATGTCTTGGCTACAAATGAATTAAAACAATGAAACGGAAACATTACCAACCATCTGTAATATAGAATTTATCAATATGCGACAAATAATACGAGGACTATTTCTTGGATATTGCTATCAGTCTTGTTAGGCTACTTACTAGCTATGGGAGCTCCAACTAAATGAACTACTATACCATACAACACTGTCATTACATTTACCTGGTCGGATAACATCCTGAACTGGGTGGCAAAGAAGCCCCTAAAGTTGGATCTTAATAGTAGCCTTGCCATTGCAATTTCTCAACTATGCAGATTAACAGGCCTACTGCTGCAGGTACCGTTTCAAATCCACTCCTGCCCAACCCTTGGCTGTGTACTTTAAAATGTAGTAATGTGTCCTTTCAACGTGTGGGCGTGTCTGGAACAAGTCTAAAGATCCACATGCGAAGACATTGCACAACTATTTGCTGCCATCTAACGACAATCGGGGGAAGACTCAATATCTTTGTTTTAATCATGCGAGCAAATGTCAGTATAATATGCCACTTCTTTAAGGGATTATAATGAGTTGTATTTTTTAATTTCGTGGTTGCACATTGAGATTCGTGGTTGCAAGTACCATTTGCAAATGTGTAATTACATTTTGCAAGCTTGACTCATGATGTGTGAAAGATTTAACACCGATCACAAACTTGTAACTTGACATTTGAATACATTCAATAAGATTTACATGAGGCGTTTGGTTGCAGTCATTGCAGCTCGGGGTGGCAGGAGCAGTTGTTGAGTGTAGGGGGGAAATTGCTTTGGGGAATTGGGTGTGTATATCTTTGTTGATTAAATAAATAATTAAGTGTATTTTTTTTAAACTCAGGTTCCCTTTGTCTAGTGTCGGGTTTTGGTTGAGGATTTTGAGGATGTGATAACGCTCAGTATGGAAAGGGGGTGTCACTCCCTGACCGTAGAGAGCTTTTTATGTCTCTATTTTGGTTTGGTCAGGGTGTGATTTTGGTTGATTTACACATTTACATGAGTGTTTAGTTAGCCAAGTTACTGACTGACTAGGATTATTGTTATTCATGTTTATGGTATTGCATTTCAGGTGTAGAGGGAGTAAGAACCCTAGAAAGCAGCATACTGCCAGAGCACCAAAGGACTGGATATTGTATTTGAATTGCCCATTTTTATTTCAATGACACTAACAAAATGGTTGGATAGTTCAGCAACGTGCAGTAAATGCTAAAACAGCTTTAGTGCATGCTGAGACATGGGCCTGTCACGACTTCCGCCGAGGTCAGTCCTTCTCCTTGTTCGGCGGCGTTCAGCGGTCGACGTCACCGGTCTTCTAGCCATTGCTGATCCACCTTTCATTTTCCATTTGTTTTGTCGGTTTCCCACACACACCTGGTTTGCATTCCCTCATTACTAGTCTTGCTTATAACCCTCTGTTTCCCCCCATGTCTGTGTGGAATTGTTATATGTATGTGTACTCCAGGCTGGTTTGCGCCGGGTTATTGTAACCCGTGTGTGTTTAGTTTTCTTAGTACGGGTGTTTGGTTCTCCTCAATAAAGGGCTCCGTTAGCTACCCACTTCTGCTCTCCTGCGCCTGACTTCCCTGCAGCTAGTTACGCACTCCTTTACAGGGCCGAATGGTGACAAACATCTTGTTACTGACTTTTGAACACTTGTCAAACTACATTCCACTGCCTGTTTATTGATTAATTGATGACTGAAAAAGTTGTTGAATTTCACTGTAAATAGATTATATAGCTAAAAGTAAACTGGTGACAACTTGATCAAGCTTATGAATATGCAAAACTGTTTACAAAATGATGGCACATTAAAGGTAGTTAAAGATAAGTTTAATGACAACTTGAACCAGCACTGAAATTCGAGCAGTGAGGTTAATTTCTTCCCCCTCTCCGCTCTTTTCCTCAGGTTAAAGCAAATCTCTAACACTCAGATCTAAAGAACTTGGGAACCTCCCAACCACCAGAAATCATAATGCTCTTGGAGTTTATTCACAAGGTTAGAAAGAGAATAACGTGTGGATCTATATCATGCAGAATTGTCGCGTATCTTGGGAAGCTCATTCAATAATTCAGACGTGGGTGATTTCTGTTCCAGGGGGCAAGTTCTTGTTCAACTTAGACCACAATTAGTTGAATGAAGTGCTGGAACAAAAACCTGAAACTCCTGTGTAAGGAACCTATGGCTGTCATGACGTCAATTGACTAGCTGTATTTATACAGGTAGTATTTTCTTTTGTTAATCTATGCAGGTTTAACATATGATTTCCAGGAGCCTGGTGGAGATGGATACAACCATAATTCAAGGCAGGACATTTCCCTGCATCCAGGTTGAGGCCTGCTACCAGCAGGAGCATGGAGCACTCCATGTCAGTAAGTCATGCAAATACAGTACCAGTCAAAAGTTTGGACACCTACTCATTCTAGGGTTTTTCTTTATTTGTACTATTTTCTACATTGTAGAATAACAGTGAAGACATCAGAACTATGAAAGAACACACATGGAATCACGTAGTAACCAAAAAAGTGTTTAACAAATCAAAATGTTTTATATTTTATATTCTTCAAAGTAGCCACCCTTTGCCTTGTTGACAGCTTTGCACACTCTTCCTCCGCACTACTCCCACCTCTTCCTTTTCTCGGCTCATTCCAGAGAGGATTCGCTTGGTAAGAGCTCTATGTTAGAGTATAAGCGCAGAAGTATACACGCAGCCATTCAATAGCTTGGAGCAGCTAGCTAGCTAGCCTCTCCACCTGGGTGCTCTGCTGTCCTCCAAATCAGTTTGGCTTGTCCCATCTCGTTTGGGTTTTGTCCCTGTATTTAATTACTTATGACAGTGGACCAACCTGGTCGACCAGTATTTCGCACCTGAGTGTTTGTCTTATTTGTCTGTGTCTTGTCTGTCCACCGGAACCCTCCCGGTTAGCCTCCTGCACCTAACCCCACAAGACCGGAGTCTGTGTATGTCTCACTCTGGCGGGCTTGCAGATCTCGTGTCGCACACTTATCTCTCAGAGCGCAGCCATCTTGCCTAGACTCTTGTGTGTTCCACGGTGAACGAGCTATGCAGTAGCTCACTTAACAAGAGCAGACCATTGCAGGTCTAAGCACACTCCTTACATCCTGCCCCCACCTATAGTAGAATAACATGGCGTGAGTTACAGCCAATCCGCACATATAAGCAAAGATTGAGCGAATGTGAGTGAATTTGTGTGCTCTGCCCCTACCCCCACAATTAGGCAGTTCACACCCAGTTCAAGTCTCCTCTCCATCAGATAGTGTATGAGACTAAGGCTGGTGCTGAAGGTCTGTAGTATCTGACTATTACAGTATTGCTAGTTTATACTGTAGACACCTAGTAATATCACACTGTTGGCTTCACTTTCACAGAGAAACGACATAACTATTATGGTGTTTTATTGTACCCCTGCCTAAGGGGATGCACACTCTGCCTTTAATGACCTGTCTTGGGTTAGATCACGCACTGAGAGCAGTTAGAGAACCCAAAAGCTGTTTGGCATCTGCCGCCTTTGGAGAATGCATGCGTTTAGCACACCTGGAGGGGATGAGGGTCACAACAGTACAGTCCTCCCAATACAGTACAGTCCCTGGTTCGAATCCAGGCTGTATGACATCCGGCCGTGATTGGGAGTCCCATAGGGCGGTGCACAAATGGCCCAGCTTTGTCCGGCCGTCATTGTAAATAAGATTAACTGACTTGCCTAGTTAAATAAAGGTTACACACACACGCCACACTGACCAAAAAGTTACTTTGTTGGCATGTAGATATGTCCCCATTACCAGTAAAACATAATCAAAATCTATTTATTTAACTTACTTGCTGTGCTGTTTTGTTCATTTGTTCAGTTGTTTCATTCTAAACAAGAATTTTTATGGAACGCTTGTCTGGGTCTTTGCGTGTCAAAAGATACACCTCAAATAACACTATTTGATGTGTAAAATAAGCTTGTTGACCAACCAGATACCGATGTCGCCATTTTTAGCTAATATCGTCCGATTCCGATATGTTCAGCGATATATCGTGCATCCCTATTTATGAGTATTGTTTACCAGTGCTTTCCTATTGTCCCTGGGGTTCATGCCAGGTTTTTTGAGATGTGATATTGAAGAACATTCAGCATGAGACCTAGGTTTGTTATCTGCACTGACTCTAAGTTCATGGGACTTTCATTCACTTCGTCTCAGGGTTTTGTCAGCTCTTGTTGAAAGCACTCTGAACAGACAAAGACAAAAATATCGACATTGTGTGGTGACATTTTCCATTCTCAAAAGATATTTCCCTGAAGACCTGGACCCTTTCCCTGGACCCTTTCCCTGGACCCTGCTGTGACACAGTCCCTTTAAGAATTCCTATCCTTTCTTATCCCTGTGCCAACAATTACAGCACATGTACCCACAGTGTCTCCTGACCCCTCCTGACCCCTCCTGTCTCAGCCTCCAGTATTTATGCTGCAGTAGTTTATGTGTCGGGGGGCTGGGGTCAGTTTGTTATATCTGGAGTACTTCTCCTGTCCTATTCGGTGTCCTGTGTGAATCTAAGTGTGCGTTCTCTAATTCTCTCCTTCTCTCTTTCTTTCTCTCTCTCGGAGGACCTGAGCCCTAGGACCATGCCCCAGGACTACCTGACATGATGACTCCTTGCTGTCCCCAGTCCACCTGGCCCTGCTGCTGCTCCAGTTTCAACTTCCACCTGACTGTGCTGCTGCTCCAGTTTCAACTGTTCTGCCTTATTATTATTCGACCATGCTGGTCATTTATGAACATTTGAACATCTTCTGTTATAATCTCCACCCGGCACAGCCAGAAGAGGACTGGCCACCCCACATAGCCTGGTTCCTCTCTAGGTTTCTTCCTAGGTATTGGCCTTTCTAGGGAGTTTTTCCTAGCCACCGTGCTTCTACACCTGCATTGCTTGCTGTTTGGGGTTTTAGGCTGGGTTTCTGTACAGCACATTGAGATATCAGCTGATGTACGAAGGGCTATATAAATACATTTGATTTGATTTGATTTGATGTACCCAGAGATGGGCAGTATTTTTGTTGCATGTACTATCAAATTCATATTTTTATCATTTCTGAGTATTTAGGATGTTATATTATACTGGGCTGAACTACACTATAATGTATTTTGTAACAAGACACTTTCTGAAGCTGTAATTTGTATTTTCTTTTTTTTGTAAAGATACATTTTTTTTATTGGAATTTCACCATTTTCACCCATATTAAGAGACAACAGACAAAGCAACAAAAAAAAACAGCTTACACACCTATACATATATATATATATATATATATATATATATATATATACATACACACACACACAGTGGGGCAAAAAAGTATTTAGTCAGCCACCAATTGTGCAAGTTCTCCCACTTAAAAAGATGAGAGAGGCCTATAATTTTCATCATAGGTACACTTCAACTATGACAGACAAAATGAGGGGGAAAAAATCTGGAAAATCACATTGTAGGATTTTTAATGAATTTATTTGCAAATGATGGTGGAAAATAAGTATTTGTCACACCCAGTCAATAACAAAAGTTTGTTATATACCCTGACAGAGGTCAAACGTTTTCTGTAAGTCTTCACAAGGTTTTCACACACTGTTGCTGGTATTTTGGCCCATTCCTCCATGCAGATCTCCTCTAGAGCAGTGATGTTTTGGGGCTGTTGCTGGGCCACACGGACTTTCAACTCCCTCCAAAGATTTTCTATGGGGTTGAGATCTGGAGACTGGCTAGGCCACTCCAGGACCTTGAAATGCTTCTTATGAAGCCACTCCTTCGTTGCCCAAGCAATGTGTTTGGGATCATTGTCATGCTGAAAGACCCAGCCACGTTTCATCTTCAATGCCCTTGCTGATGGAAGGAGGTTTTCACTCAAAATCTCATGATACATGGCCCCATTCTTTCCTTTACATGGATCAGTCGTCCTGGTCCCTTTGCAGAAAAACAGCCCGAAAGCATGATGTTTCCACCCCCATGCTTCACAGTAGGTATGGTGTTCTTTGGATGCAACTCAGCATTATTTGTCCTCCAAACACGACGAGTTGAGTTTTTACCAAAAAGTTCTATTTTGGTTTCATCTGACCATATGACATTCTCCCAATCTTCTTCTGGATCATCCAAATGCTCTCTAGCAAACTTCAGACGGGCCTGGACATGTACTGGCTTAAGCAGGGGGACACGTCTGGCACTGCAGGATTTGAGTCCCTGGCGGCGTAGTGTGTTACTGATGGTAGGCTTTGTTACTTTGGTCCCAGCTCTCTGCAGATCATTCACTAGGTCCCCCCGTGTGGTTCTGGGATTTTTGCTCACCGTTCTTGTGATCATTTTGACCCCACGGGGTGAGATCTTGCGTGGAGCCCCAGATCGAGGATGTTATCAGTGGTCTTGTATGTCTTCCATTTCCTAATAATTGCTCCCACAGTTGATTTCTTCAACCCAAGCTCCTTACCTATTGCAGATTCAGTCTTCCCAGCCTGGTGCAGGTCTACAATTTTGTTTCTGGTGTCCTTTGACAGCTCTTTGGTCTTGGCCATAGTGGAGTTTGGAGTGTGACTGTTTGAGGTTGTGGACAGGTGTCTTTTTATACTGATAACAAGTTCAAACAGGTGCCATTAATACAGGTAACGAGTGGACGACAAAGGAGCCTGTTAAAGAAGTTACAGGTCTGTGAGAGCCAGAAATCTAGCTTGTTTGTAGGTGACCAAATACTTATTTTCCACCATAATTTGCAAATAAATTCATTACAATGTGATTTTCTGGATTTTTTTTTCTCATTTTGTCTGTCATAGTTGAAGTGTACCTATGATGACAATTGCACAATTGGTGGCTGACTAAATACTTTTTTTGCCTCACTGTATGTGTGTATGTGCATACACCATTTTCCTCTTCCCGCTCGGTGCTTCTCTCTCCCCATCATTGCGTCTCTCAATACATACATTTTAAACAAACTTACAAGCAGAAATGAAACAAAAGCTCAGTTTAAAACAAGAAGTTAGGTTCCACACATGGAACGTACAGTGTAGTTCTGAAATACATAGATCCCCGTCATTCTAAGAATCCTTGCAGCATAATAGCTGATACCTCAGGTTCTAGGTAATTTAGATTTTATTTTCTAAATACAAAATACTTTTCTATACCATTTCTTTATAGTTGTGCACCATTTTGTGGCCCCCTTTCACCCTACATTGGCCTCAAAAGTCTGATGGCACTATGGTATGATAAGAGCATCTGCTAATTTAACTAAATGTACAGTGCCTTGTAAAACTATTTAGAACCCCTGGATCTTTTCAAATTTTATTGTTACAAAGTAGGATTAAAATTGTTTACATTTTGTCAACAATCTACACAATACTCTGAAGTAAAAAAAAAAAAAAATATATATATATATATACATTAACACTTGGATTATGGAATATTTGGCCATTCATTATATTCAAACTTCTTCAAGCTCTTCTTCAAGCTCTTTTATGATGTTGCAGTAGATTTAAGTCAACACTGTAACTTGGCCACTCATGAACATTAACTGTCTTCTTGGTAAGCACCTCCAGCGTAGATTTGCCCTTGTGTTTTGGGTTATTGTCCTGCTGAAAAGTGAACTACACTCCCCAGTACTTAACGATTACAAGCATACCCATAAAATGATGCAGCCACCACTATACTCTAAAAATATGCAGAGTGGTACCCATGTATTGGATTTGCCACAAATATAACACTTTTTTGGGGGGGTTTTAATGTCTCATGCACAAGTACAGCGAAATGCCTTTTGCAAGCGCTAACCTCAACAATGCAGTAATCAATAACAATGTAATAATAAAAATAAGATAGAAAAAAATATAAAAACAAGACACAAGAAAACAAAGTAAGCATAATATATACAGTTTAAGTCAGGCGATTACATACTGTAACGGCTTTCTTCCGTCGAAGGAGAGTCGGACCAAAATGCAGCGTGGCTATTGTTTATTTAATAATAAAGAAACACGAACTTACAAAAACAATAAACGTAATGTGAAAACCGAAACAGCCCTATCTGGTGCAAACACAAAGACAGGAACAATCACCCACAAAATACAGTGAAACCCCGGCTACCTAAATATGGTTCCCAATCAGAGACAACGAGAATCACCTGACTCTGATTGAGAACCGCCTCAGGCAGCCAAACCTATGCTACACCCCTACTCAGCCGCAATCCCAATGCCTACAAAACCCCAATACGAAACACAACAAAATAAACCCATGTCACACCCTGGCCTGACCAAATATATAACGAAAACACAAAATACTATGACCAAGGCGTGACACATACACCTTAGCCAAATGCATTTAAACTCCGTTTTTCACAATTCCTGACATTAAATCCTAGTAAAAATGCCCTGTTTTAGGTCAGTTAAATCACCACTTTACTTTAAGAATTATGAAATGTCAGAATAATAGTAGTTAATGATTTTATTTCAGCTTTAATTTCTGTCATCACATTCTCAGTGGGTCAAGTTTACATACACTCAATCAGTATTTGGTAGCATTGCCTTAAACAATTTAAACTTGGGTCAAACGTTTTGGGTAGCCTTCCGCAAGCTTCCCACAATAAGTTGGGTGAATTTTGGCCCATTCCTCCTGACAGAGCTGATGTAACTGAGTCAGGTTTGTAAGGCCTCCTTGCTCGCACGCGCTTTTTCAGTTCTGCCCACAATATTTTTTATAGAATTGAGGTCAGGGCTTTGATGGCCACTCCAATACCTTGACTTTGTTGTCCTTGAGCCATTTTTCCACAACTTTGGAAGTATGCTTGGGGTTATTGTCCATTTGGAAGACCCATTTGTGACCAAGCTTTAACATCCTGACTGAAGTCTTGATGTTGCTTCAATACATCCACATCATTTTCCTCATGATGCCATCTATTTTGTGATGTGTACCAGTCCCTCCTGCAGCAAAGCACTTCCAAAACATGATGATGCCACCCACATGCTTCACGGTTAGGATGGTATTCTTCGACTTGCAAGCCACCCCCTTTTTCCTCCAAACATAACGATGGTCATTATGGCCAAACAGTTCTATTTTTGTTTCATCAGACCACAGAACATTTCTCCAAAAAGTACGATCTTTGTCCCCATGTGCAGTTGCAAACCGTAGTCTGGCTTTTTTATGGCGGTTTTGGAGCGGTTGGAGCAGTGGTTTCTTCCTTGCCTTTCAGGTTATGTCGATATAGGACTCATTTTACTGTGGATATAGATACTTTTGTACTGGTTTCCTCCAGCATCTTCACAAGGTCCTTTGTTGTTCTGGGATTGATATGCACTTTTCGCACCAAAGTATGTTCATCTCTAAGAGACAAACGCGTCTGCTTCCTGAGCGGTATGATGGCTGCGTGGTCCCATGGTGTTTACACTTGCGTACTATTGTTTGTACAGATGAACGTGGTACCTTCAGCGTTTTGAAATTGCTCCCAATGATGAACCAGACTTGTGGATCTCTACAGTTTTTTTTCTGAGATCTTGGCTGGTTTATTTGGATTTTCCCATGATGTCAAGCAAAGAGGCACGGAGTGTGATGGTAGGCCTTGAAATGTATCCACAGGTACACCTCCAATTGACTCAAATTATGTCAATTAGCCTATCCGAAGCTTCTAAAACCATGACATAATTTTCTGGAATTTTCCAAGCTGTTTAAAGGCACAGTCAACTAAGTGTATGTAAACTTCTGACCCACTGGAATTGTGATACAGTGAAATAATCTGTCTGTAAACAATTGTTGAAAAATTACTTGTCATGCACAAAGTAGATGTCCTAATCGACTTGCCAAAACTATAGTTTGTTAACAAGAAATTTGTAAACTTCCGACTTCAACTGTACAGGGTCAGTTCCAGTACGATATTTACAATGTGCAGGCAGGGATACTGGATCGATAAAGGTAGAGATGTATGCGGTAAGGTGACTAGGCATCAGTATTCCAGTTCCTTCTCTTTTTCCACATCATTTTGTGACGTTACAGCCTTATTCTAAAATGGACTAAATTGTTTTTTTTCTCTTCAATCTACACACAATACCCAATAATGACAAATAAAAAAACATGTTTTCAGAATTTGTTTTGAAAATGTGTGTGTGTGTGTGTGATAGTTCAGTATATATAAGTATTCAGACTCTTTACTCAGTACTTTGTTGAAGCACCTTTGGCAGCAATTACAGCCTCAAGTCTTCTTGGGTATGATGCTACAATCTTGGCACCTGTATTTGGGGAGTTTCTCCCATTTCAAGCTCTGTCAGGTTGGATGGGGAGCGTCGCTGCACAGCTATTTTCAGGTCTCGCCAGATGTTAGATCGGGTTCAAGTCCGGGCTCTGGCTGGGCCACTCAAGGACATTCAGAGACTTGTCCCGAAGCCACTCCTGCTTTGTCTTGGCTGTATGCTTAGGGTTATTGTCCTGTTGGAAGGTGAACCTTCACCCCAGTCTGAAGTCATGAGCGCTCTGGAGCAGGTTTACATCAAGGATTTTGCTATACTTTGGTCCGTTCATCTTTCCCTCGATCCTAACTAGTCTCCCAGTCCCTACCGCTGAAAAACATCTCCACAGCATGATGCTGCCACCACCATGCTTTACCGTAGGGATGGTGTCAGGTTTCCTCCAGACATGACCGTTGGCATTCAGGCCAAAGAGTTCAGTTTTGGTTTCACCAGACCAGAGGATCTTGTTTCTCATGGTCAGTCTTTTTGGTGTCTTTTGGAAAACTCCAAGCAGGCTGTCATGTGTCTTTTTTCTGAGGAGTGGCTTCCACCTGGCCACTCTACCATTAAGGCCTGATTAGTGGAGTGTCCTTCGGGAAGGTTTTCCTATCTCCACAGAGGAACTCTGGAGCTCTGTCAGAGTGACCAGAGTCACCTCCCTGACCAAGGCTGTCACGTATCGTCGCATTCTTTATTAATGAAGAACACGAAGAACACTTAAACAAAAACAACAAAACGAATAAGACGACCGTGACCGCTATATAAACAATGTGCTAACGTGCAACATAACATAGACAATAACCCACAAAATACCCAAAGAAGATGGCTGCCTAAATATTGTTCCCAATCAGAGACAACGATAAACACCTGCCTCTAATTGAGAACCAATCTAGGCAACCATAGACCTACATAAATACCAAGATGGAAGCAACCCCATAAATCTACAAAACCCCTAGACAGTACAAACACCCTAGATGAGACAAAAACTGATTTGTTATTGTTACCAATCACTGCCCTTCTTTATGAGGCCTTTGATAAGCTCCCTGGTCTTTGTAGTTGAGTCTGTGCTTGAAATTTAATACTTGACTGAGGGGCCTTACAGATGTCGTATGGGTGACACAGAGGAAGGATTAGTCATTCAAAAATCATACCGACACCTATTATTTCACACATAGTGGGTCCAAGTAACTGTCACGACTTCCGCCGAAGTTGGCTCTCCTGCCTATTCGGGCGGTGCTCGGCGGTCATCGTCCTACTAGCCACTACCAATCCCTTTTTTGTTTGTCTGTTGGTTTTGTCTTATTAGTTTCACCTGTGTGTATTTTAGTTTAATTAACGTCCTTATATGTAGTAGATTGTCCCGCCCTTGTTTTGTGCGGGATTGTTTTTGTATTCGTGTCATTTGGTGTAGTACTTGTGTTTTATTCTCCGGTCTATTTTGATCCTGTGTTGGATTATTACCCTGTGTGTTGGGTTGACTGTGTTTTTTGTGCACCGGAGAATAAACTGTTCGAATCACTGAAACCTGCTCTCTGCGCCTGATTCCACCCACCTTGATAAAACGTGACAGAATCCCGCACCCCCATGGAATCAGTAGGAGCAGGTTTCTCCTCTCCCAACGATGGAAGAGAGGGTCCTCCATCACACCAGCGTGCTTCACCGGATTGGTTCTGCCATGGACCAAATGATGGAGAGGATGGATCGATGGGAGAGGAGTGGCCTTCCCACCTCATCTCTAGCACCCCCTTCTCCAGCACCTCCTGTTCCTGCGACCACATCTGGCTCTGCGGCTCTTCGGCTGACACTCCCACGGGAGTATGACGGAACGGCGGCTGGGTGCCAGGGTTTCCTCCTTCAACTGGAACTATACCTGGCTACCGTGCGTCCTGCTCCCTCCGGAGAGGAGAGCGTGAGCGCCCTCGTCTCCTGCTTGACTGGGCGAGCCCTCGAGTGGGCCAACGCAGTGTGGAATGGTCCGGACTCGACGAGGGATAATTACCCAGAGTTAACCCGCCGATTCCGAGCTGTTTTTGACCATCCACCAGAGGGTCGGGCGGCGGGTGAACGGCTGTTCCACCTGCGTCAGGAGACGAGGAGCGTACAGGACTTTGCTCTGGAGTTCAGGACCTTGGCCGCAGGAGCAGGATGGAACGACAGGGCCTTGATCGATCATTTCAGATGCAGTCTCAGGGAGGACGTCCGCAGGGAGCTGGCATGTTGGGACACCACATTCACACTGGATGAACTCATTGACTTGGCTATCCGTCTCGACAACCTGCTGGCTGCCCGCGGGCGTTCGGATCAGGCCCTGTTGTTTCCACTTCCCAGCCCTCCTTCCCCTTTCCCTATGGAATTAGGAGGGGCGGCTTCGAGGGGGACCGGAGGAGGAGTGTCCTCCTGCACCAGTTGTGGTCGACGAGGGCACACGTCCGACCGGTGCTGGAGGAACTCGTCTGGGAGTCGGGAGGGCAGGCGGAGCACTGCTCGATCACCCCAGGTGAGTAAGCACCAGACTCACCCAGAGCTTCCAGTCGGTCATGTGTATGTGTTGACTTCTTTCCCTGGGTTTTTTCCCTCTCTACAGCATAAGGCGCTAGTCGATTCAGGCGCAGCTGGGAATTTCATGGATCGTGGGCTTGCTTTAAGGCTAGGGATTCCCCTTGTGTCGTTAGACCTACCTTTCCCCGTGCACTCCTTAGATAGCCGACCATTAGGGTCAGGAGTGATTAGGGAGGCTACGGTGCCGCTGGACATGGTAACGCAGGGGGATCATAAGGAACAGATTAGTCTGTTCCTTATAGATTCACCTGCGTTTCCAGTGGTGTTGGGGGTTCCCTGGTTAGCTCAACACAACCCGGTGATTTCCTGGCGACAGGGCGCTCTTAAGGGGTGGTCAGAGGAGTGTTCAGGTAGGTGTATAGGAGTTGCCGTTGGTGCGACTACGGTGGAGAGTCCAGACCAAGTTTCCACCGTGCGCATTCCCTCTGAATATGCCGAGTTGGCTATCGCCTTCAGTAAAAAGAGGGCGACCCAATTACCACCTCATCGTCGAGAGGACTGCGCGATAAACGTTCTGGAGAACGCTGCACTTCCTAGGAGTCACGTGTATCCATTGTCCCAGGAGGAGACGGTAGCGATGGAAACATATGTTGCTGAATCGCTGGGACAGGGGTACATTCAGCCCTCCGCATCACCCGTCTCCTCGAGCTTCTTTTTTGTGACGAAGAAGGATGGAGGTCTGCGTCTGTGCATTGATTATAGAGGTCTAAATTCCATCACAGTGGGGTTTAGTTACCCACTACCTCTCATCGCTACGGCGGTGGAATCATTTCACGGGGCGCGCTTCTTCACTGGACCTGAGGAGCACGTATAATCTGGTGCGGATCCGGGGAGGAGATGAGTGGAAAACCGCATTTAGTACTACATCTGGTCATTATGAGTACCGCGTCATGCCATACGGGTTGAAGAATGCTCCAGCCGTCTTCCAATCCTTCGTAGATGAGATTCTCCGAGACCTGCTCGGGCAGGGAGTGGTAGTGTACATCGATGACATCTTGATCTATTCTGCCACACTCGCGGCGCATGTGTCTCTGGTGCGTAAAGGTACTTGGGCGACTGCTGGAGCATGACCTGTATTGCAAGGCGGAGAAATTTGAGTTTTTCAAACAGTCCGTTTCCTTCCTGGGGTATCGTATTTCCACCTCCGGGGTGGTGATGGAGGATGACCGCGTTACAGCCGTGCGTAATTGGCCGACTCCGACCACGGTGAAAGAAGTGCAGCGGTTTTTAGGGTTTGCCAATTACTACCGGAGGTTTATCCGGGGTTTTGGTCAGGTGGCTGCTCCCATCACCTCACTGCTGAAGGGAGGACCGGTGCGCTTGCGCTGGTCAGCCGAGGCGGGCAGAGCCTCCAGTCGTTTGAAGGAGCTGTTCACCAATGCGCCCGTGTTGGCGCATCCGGACCCCTCTTTAGCGTTCATAGTGGAGGTGGATGCGTCCGAGGCTGGGGTCGGAGCCGTGCTGTCCCAACGCTCGGGCGTGCCACCCAAGCTCCGCCTGTGTGCTTTCTTTTCAAGCAAGCTCAGCCCAGCGGAGCGAAACTATGATGTGGTGGACCGGAAGTTGTTAGCTGTAGTCAAGGCTCTGAAGGTGTGGAGACATTGGCTTGAGGGGGCTAAACACCCTTTTCTCATCTGGACTGACCATCGTAATCTCGAGTATATCCGGGCAGCAAAGAGACTAAATCCACGTCAGGCTAGATGGGCCATGTTTTTTTACCAGGTTCCGGTTTACCGTCTCATACCGGCCAGGCTCCCAAAACACAAAAGCCGACGCGCTGTCCCGCCTCTATGATACCGAGGAGCGGTCCGTTGAGCCAACTCCCATCATTTCACCGTCATGTCTCGTGGCACCGGTAGTATGGGAGGTGGACGCGGAGATAGAGGAGGCCTCACGGTCAGATCCGGGACAAGCTGATCCGGTGGGCTCATACTCTCCCCTCCTCGGGTCATCCTGGCATCGAGAGGACAGTGCGGAGTCTGAGAGGGAGATACTGGTGGCCCACGCTGGCTAAAGACGTGAGATTTTATGTCTCCTCCTGCTCAGTGTGTGCTCAGAGCAAGGCTTGTCGGCACCTGCCTAGAGGGAAATTACAACCCCTCCCCGTTCCACAACGGCCGTGGACACACTTATCGGTGGACTTTCTTACCGACCTTCCCCCATCCCAGGGAAGTACTACGATCCTGGTCGTTGTGGATCGGTTTTCTAAGTCCTGTCGTCTCATCCCGTTGCCTGGTCTCCCTACGGCCCTGCAGACTGTGGAGGCCTTGTTTACCCATGTCTTCCGGCACTATGGGGTGCCTGAGGACATCGTTTCTGATCGGGGTCCCTAATTTCTCGTCCAGAGTGTGGAGGGCGTTTATGGAGAGACTGGGGTCTCGGTCAGCTTAACCTCAGGTTTTCACCCTGAGAGTAATGGGCAGGTGGAGCGCGTAAACCAGGATGTGGGCAGGTTTCTGCGGTCCTATTGCCGGGACCGGCCTGGTGAGTGGGCAAGGTATGTTCCCTGGGCTGAACTAGCTCAGAACTCCCTACGCCACTCCTCAACTAACTTGTCCCCTTTTGAGTGTGTGTTAGGTTACCAGCCGGTCCTGGCCCCATGGCATCAGAGCCAGACCGAGGCTCCTGCGGTGGAGGAATGGGTACAGCGCTCCAAGGACACCTGGAAAGCCGTTCAGGACTCACTACGGTTAGCGGGAGAACGGCAGAAGAGGAGCGCTGACCAGCACCGCATGTTTGCACCGGGGGACAGGGTCTGGCTCTCGACCCGAAACCTGCCCCTCCGCCTGCCCTGTCGGAAGCTGGGGCCGCAGTGTGTGGGGCCGTTCAAAGTCCTGAGGAGAATAAACGAGGTGTGTTACAGGTTACAACTTCCAAGGTATTACTGTATTAACCCCTCGTTTCATGTGTCTCTCCTCAGGCCGGTGGTGGCTGGTCCCCTGCAAGAAGGTGAGGTGCCTGAGGTCCCTCTGCCCCCTCTGGACATCGAGGGGTCCCCGGCGTACACAGTTCGGGGCATTCTGGATTCGAGACGCCGGGTGGGGGTCTACAGTACCTCGTGGACTGGGAGGGGTACGGTCCAGAGGAGAGATGCTGGGTTCCGGTGGGGGACATTTTGGACCCTTCTCTCCTGAGAGATTTCCACCGCCTCCACCCGGATCGCCCAGCACCTCGTCCTCCGGGTCGTCCTCGAGGACGGTGGCGGCGCGCTGCGGGGGCCGCGCGTCAGAGGGGGGGGGTACTGTCACGACTTCCGCCGAAGTTGGCTCTCCTGCCTATTCGGGCGGTGCTCGGCGGTCGTCGTCACCGTCCTACTAGCCACTACCGATCCCTTTTTCGTTTGTCTGTTGGTTTTGTCTTATTAGTTTCACCTGTGTGTATTTTTGTTTATTTATGTGTAGTAGGTTGTCCCGCCCTTGTTTTGTGCGGGATTGTTTTTGTATTCGTGTCATTTGGTGTAGTACTTATGTTTTATTCTCCGGTCTATTTTGATCCTGTGTTGGATTATTCACCCTGTGTGTTGGGTTGACCGTGTTTTTTATTTGAATCACTGAAACCTGCTCTCTGCGCCTGATTCCACCCACCTTGATAAAACGTGACAGTAACTTATTATGTGATTTGTTTAACCAAATTCTATTCCTGAACTAATTCAGCCTTGCCTAAACAAAGGGGCTAAAAACTAATGCAACAACTATTTTAGTTATTATTTTTTTATGAATCTTTAAAATATATTCTTCAACTTTCACAGACTATTTTTTAGATTGTTGACAAACAAGGCCAATGACAATACCCAGTGTGCTTTGCCATTGTTCATTTTCACATATACAGTACATTTGGATCATTTAGCTCTTATTGACAGTACATTCAACTAAGGCAGATGAACAACAACATGCCACAGACATAGCAAGTAAGACGTTTCTGTAACTGTTTCTGAGAATGTTGTTGCTGTTCAGCCGGCCACTTCCAAATTTATTTTTGTATTTTAAAATACAATATACTGTACATTTATTTTTATTAAATAAAATACTTTGCAAAAGGATGTTATTTTATTTTGACACATTGGTCTTTAGGGTGTTTTGTAGCAGAAGAAATCTAGGAATTGTGAGAGCATTATCAAGCAGAATCATGACCTGGTGTTGTTTACAAGACAACTACTATGGTTGCCTACTACAATCTTGTTGACCTGCTTGGTCACATAACCCATTCTTGTTTGGGTGTCCTCATGAAATCCAATCACAGATTTCCTTGGACTAAAAACCCTCATCCTTCCTGTAAAATGCCCTGATTCCCATGGTCCATGGATCATTATCTTTAGGGGCTATATATGATGGGTCTGACTCAAAGCCCATTTAAAATTAAAACGTTCCTTTGATTCCTATCACTCTGAGTGAAATCACATTCATCACGCATCCTGAAGTACTGTCTGGAAGTGCCATTGTGATTGTACAATGGTAAACTGTCCATATTGTTAGAGGTGGTGGATGTTTTGTACGTATTTAGAACACGTGAGTCATGGAAGTTAGTCAAAAGGACCCAATCTGGATGACAAATCCCATCGACGAGCTTCCTTCACAGCCGGATGAGAATACAGCCCACCGGCCCTGACATTCTCCATCCTCACAGTTGCGGAGGGTGGATGCTTAATGACCATGGGAGGTGTTGTGATTCCTGCTCTCTACTTCGAAATGAGGGGGTTCTATTCATCTGAACCATGCATCCAGGTAGGCATAGTTTTCACCAGGTGAAAAGTGATTGCATTAGTTTAGAAACCGGACTGCCTCCCTTTGATTGTTTCACATATTTGTTGTGTTACAGCCTGAATTTAAATTGAGATTTGTGGGTCACCGGCCTACACACAATCCCCCATGACGTCCAAGTGGAATAATGTTGAAAAGCTGAAGTGTCTTTAGTCAATAAGTAGTCAACCCCTTTGTTATGACAAGCCTAAATAAGTTCAGGAGTAAAAATGTGCTTATGTCACATAATACATTTCATGGACTCACTGTGTGCAATTATAGTGCTTAATATGATTTAAAAATATATTTTGAATCTCTGTACCCCGCACATAATTATAAGGTCCCTCAGTCAAACAGTGAATTTGAAACACAGATTCAAACACAAAAACCAGGGAGGTTTTCCAATGCCTTGCAAAGAACATTGAATATCCCTTTGAGCATGGCAAAGTGATTAATTAGACTTTGGGTGGTGTATCAATACACCCAGTCACCACAAAGATACAGGCGTCCTTCCTAACTCAGTTGCAGGAGAGGAAGAGAACCTCTCAGGGATTTCATCATGAGGCCAAAGGTGACTTTAAAACAGTTACAGAGTTCAATGGTTGTGATAGGAGAAACAATATTGTAGTTACTCCGCAATACTAACCTGGGCGAAGCTGGTGGCACAGAATGGCATAGAATTGTATGGAAAAGAGATGTTAAAAGTTTCTGAAAGATGGATCATGCTGCTTTGTTGACAACAGATTGATTTGAGCAGGGCGTGTCTCCCTCCCCGGCTACGCCTAGTCAAGTGACAAGACTACGGGCCGGTTTAGAATCCCCTCATTGACGGAGTTCTATTAATCTGAGCCGCGGTGCATCGGTCTATGGTCCGTGACGTGAATAGGCAAAAGCGGCGAGGGAGGCGAGTCCTGCTCAAGTCTGCTCAAGTCTAACAGCAATCTGCATAAAACATCTCTTTTCCATAAAATACACTATATACCTTCGGAAAGTATTCAGACCCCTTGACCTTTTCCATATTTTGTTACATTACAGCTTTAATCTAAAATGGATGAATGATGAAGCGAAACATTTTTTTTTTTTTTTGCAAATGTATTTAAAAAAAACAACATATTTACATAAGTATTCAGACCCTTTGCTATGAGACTTGAAATTGAGCTCAGGTGCATCCTTGTGTCACGACTTCCGCCGAAGTCGGTGCTTCTCCTTGTTCGGGCGTCGCTCGGCATTCGACGTCGCCAGACTACTAGCCATCACCACTTTTCTTTTTCCTTTTGGTTTTGTCTTTGTTTTCACACACCTATTTTTTCCATTTCACAATTATTTGTTCCTGTATTTAAACTCTCTGTTTTACCCATGGTGTTGTGCGGGATTATTACATGTTCAGTTAGGTTTATTTTTGATGGCTGTTTTTTTGACGGATGCTGTGTTCACCCGTGCTTTATCTTTACCGTCTTGTTTTGGTCAAGTGTAATTGTTACCTTGTGCCTTGTTGAGTAAAGTACGTTGCTCACTCATTCTGCCTTGGTATGTCACAAAAGCTCACAAAACAGGATCACCGAGTGCTGAAGCGCCTACCGTGTAAAAATCGTCTGTCCTCGGTTGCAACACTCACTGCCGAGTTCCAAACTGCCTCTGGAAGCAACATCAGCACAATAACTGTTTGTCGGGACAGTTTCCCGACAAACAGCATGCTCGGCCATGGGTTTCCATGGCTGAGCATCCCGCACACAAGCCTAAGCTCACCATGTGCAATGCCAAGTGTCAGCTGGAGTGGTGTAAAGTTCTCCGCCATTGGACTCTGGAGCGGTGGAAACACGTTCTCTGGAGTGATTAATCACGCTTCACCATCTGGCAGCCCTACAGATGAATCTGGGTTTGGCGGATGCCAGAAGAACGCTACCTGCCCCAAATGCATAGTGCCAACTGTAAAGTTTGGTGGAGGTATAATGGTCTGGGGCATTTTTTTCATGATTCGGGCAACGTTTCAACATCTAGTGGAAAGCCTTTCCAGAAGAGTGGAGGCTGTTATAGCAGCAAAGGGGCACCAACTTCACATTAATGCCCATGATTTTGGAAGATGTACGACCAGCAGGTGTCCACATACCTTTGGTCATGTTGTGTATATGTTAGAGAAAAGTAGTTTTCAAGACACACTCCATATTTTATAGCATAATATAAGGAGTGTAATGACACCAAATGTTGTCTGTATTCATGTACGGTTCACAGATAATCTTACAGGAGGCATGTATAGGTCTAAAAAGGGCCTAAAATGGCCACTTTAGTCATGAGTTTCTAAAAAATGAGGTTACTATGTGAGAATTGCCAGAACCATCTGAGACACCAAAAGTTGTTTCGGCCTACACTGGCATGGAATTGCCCTATACAAGGTCCATCTTCCTAGTACAGGTTACGCATTTATTTTCTCAGAAATAAGTTTATTTCGCAATTACTGTTCTTCCCCATTCAAAGCTAATGAAACTCCATGTTCTATTGAATACTATCCTTATCTTATTCCTGTACACAGTGGAGGATAGGGTAACGGATGCAGTTCCACTGTTAGAACAACTGGTGGCAGTGTCCTCTAATGCATAGACCTATAGCAAGACCGACTCCAATTCTCTCAAATGCTGTAAATATTAATCAAGATCTTTGACCCCCTTATATAAACAGATTCATTTCCGCATTTAATTTCAACATGACAGCCTAATCTAATGCATTATTCTATAAAAGAGGGTTGAATAAGGATGAGATCAAAGAACAATATATGGAAAACATATCTCAAGGATATTGATAAGGAATGAATTTCTCTCTGTTTTGCTTAAGCAAATAGTTGATATGAATATCCTGAATCATAATTACATACATTTTCCTGAAAAGTTGTCTGGCATTTAGTCTATCAAGGTCAGATAAAGTGATTTCATTTAGAAATGTTTGATTATTTGGTTTATTATTGTCTTTTTCAAAAACAGTGCAATCAGACAGTTCTGACCAGTGTCGTCATCAATAACCCCCTAATTGCCTAAAAAATATTTTTTGAGGCATTGGCATTTAGCAGAAATAATACCTCACTTATTGAGAAAAACAAACAAAAGAAGGATGATTGGGGGAGCAATACTCTCCGGCTAAACAAATTGAATAGACCTACATCAATAGAAGTACATGAATTGCTATAACCTGTAATGCCCTGCACAACACAGTCTACAATACAGCAGGGACAGTGAGGGAAAAGTACATACACTGGTGCACACATTGGGATGAATAGCTGTTGGTACTGTCACAGTTCAGCTGAGTGCATTCTTGTAATTACTTATTGAATTTTCAGTTACTTTGTCACCGGTATATGAACATATATGGACTTCTGGTCGGGAGACACAGCAGCCCGCTACCTGCGTCTGTTCTGTTCACTGCTGCTCACCTCACCAGCTCAAGTGTTGCCATGGGAAATAGTATCCTGGCAACAGCACAAACCTGAGCAAAGACAGTAAGGTCACACAGAGAGCTTTCAAGATGAGGCAAGATGTCTCTGTGTGAAACATTGACTTGCATAAATGTTTCCTGCAAAAACATGCCTTCAATGCATTGATTTTGTTCCATTTTGCCAGTGTCATTGTCTGTTCTTTGCTATTGGTTTTATGAAATCTATACTCACGGTAAATGTGCTCACTGTGTGTCTGCTTTTCCTGTGGCTTGGTATGGCTTGGCGGCATTTCTTATAGATTTTGCAGCCAAACTAATAGGCACACGTATCTAACCTTATGACATCTCACAATTGAATTGCTCACTTCCAATTATTATCTTGTTGCAAACAGCATGCATGTTTTGGAATAGTTTTATTCTGTACAGGCTTCCTCCTTTTCACTATATAAATTACAGTGTATTTGGAAAGTATTCAGACACCTTGACACATTTTGTGACGTTACAGCCTTATTCTAAAATGGATTCAATTGTCCCCCCCCCCCCCTTTTTCATAAACCTGTTTTTGCTTTGTCATTATGGGGTATTGTGTGTAGATTTTACTGTTGATGAAAATAACAATTGAATCCATTTTAGAATAAGGCTGTAAACGTAACAAAATGTAGAAAAAGTAAATGGGTCTGAATGCTATCCGAATACAGTTGCGTAAACGGAGGTGGACAGCCATTAACAGGGAGAAAAAACCCAAACCAAAAGTAATTGTGTGGTAGATCATATGGGACTGGCTAACTATCTTAATCAGTTTAGCCCATAGGGATGCAATGCGCTGTAGCCCCAGAAGGAAGGAACCCCAGTCTGTATGACACTTCAATATATTAATTGTCCATTAATTGGTGTGGAGTCATCATTGTCTAAATGTCCTGGATCATAAGCAATATAATAATAACAACGAGGTCCAATGTTCAGTAATAATAATACAAACAAACAAATAGTATATTTATTGTTTTTTTTATAGTTTTTTCTTTCCTGAACCAATTGCCTACTTAACGGTTCAGCTGTTGGATATTTGAGTGCTAAATGCATCAAGGCATTGCATGCATATAGGCCTATTCATACACTGTATGATATTCATATTTCAAAAATAAATATTAAGGGAGACACGCTTTGTTTTAGCCCTAGAGAGACCGAGAGAAAGCTAGAAAGATATGCAGGCGCCATGTTCCCGACATGGATTTTTATACATTTCTATGCTAAACAGATATAAGCGTACAGAAAGAGGCTAATTCGTAAATTTCTGATCAAAATATTTTTTATAAAGATAAGCATTATAAAATATTCTTCCTCACCTTAAGTTCAACTGTTAGAATCAGTTGGGGTGCCTGTGCCCATTGCTTTCATAAGCCTGCAATAGCTAAGCCAAATAATAGCCGTACCACACCAGACGTTCCCAAAAGTTGCTTAACTTTATTAGGGTATTATCAAAAAATAGGATAGGCCAGGGGTCTCCAACGTTTTCTAGCAAATCCAGAATCAGTTCATAAAACACAGTCTTGATTTAGAAATGCATTAAAAAAGAAATACTTAAAAAAAATAAAGGGGTAATGAACTACTCCTTTTTTCCAGCTTTCAAATAGGAACATTCTTCTCTTCTCCTCTCCCCTGCAACTCTTCCCCATGTCCTTACTGTACAATAGAGAGTAGTGCACTGTTTTCTGTTAAGACACGCTATATATACAAAAGTAAGTGGACACCCCTTCAAATGAGTGGATTCGGCTATTTCAGCCATAACCGTTGCTGACAGGTATATAAAATCGAGCACACATGTAATCTCCATAGACAAACATTGGCAGTAAAATGGCCCTTACTGAAGAGCTCAGTGACTTTCAACGTGGCATCATCATAGGATGCCACCTTTCCAGTTAATCAGATTTCTGCCTTGCTAGAGCTGCCCTGGTCAACTGTAAGTGCTGTTATTGGGAAATGGAAACGTCTTGGAGCAACGGCTTTGCTCAGAAGTGGTAGGCCACACAAGCTCACAGAACGGGAAGCAGAGTGTTGAAAAAATCTTCTTATCTGCAGCTTCATGAAATGGGTTTCCATGGCCTAGCAGCCGCACACAAGCCTAAGAACACCGTGCGCAATGCCAAGCATCGTCTGGAGAGGTGTTAAGTCATTGGACTCTGGAGCGGTGGAAATGCATTCTCTGGAGTGATGTATTACGCTTCACCATCTGACAGTCCAACGGACTAATCTAGGTTTGGCGTATGCCAGGAGAACGCTACCTGCTCAAAAGCCAACTGTAAAGTTTGGTGGAGGAGGAATAATGGTCTGGGGCTGTTTTCCATGGTTCGGGCTAGGCCCCTTAGTTCCAATGAAGGGAAATATTAACACGAGAGGGAGGTGTTTAGTCCCAGGGTCCTTAGCTTGGTGTTGAGCTTTGTGGGCACTATGGTGTTGAACGCAGAGTTGTAGTCAATAAACGGCATTCTCACATAGGTGTTCCTTTTGTCCAGGTGGGAAAGGGCAGTGTGAAGTGTGATTGAGATTGCGTCATCTGTGGATCTGTTTGGGAGGTATGCAAATTGGTCTAGGGTTTCCGGCATGATGGTGTTGTGAGCCATCACCAGCCTTTCAAAGCACTTCATTGGCTACCAACGTGAGTGCGACAGGGTGGAAATCGTTTAGGCAGGTTACCTTCGCTTTCTTGGGAACAGGGACTATGGTGGTCTGTTTGAAACATATATTACAGTATTACAGACTCAGTCAGGGATAGGTTAAAAATTCAGGGAAGACACTTGCCAGTTGGCCCTGAGAGCGTGATCACACAGTCACCACACAGTCATCCGGAACAGCTGGTGCTAAAAAGGCATTTAGCTAGTCTGGTAGATTCGCGTCATTGGGCAGCTCGCGGCTGGATTTCCCTTTGTAGTCCGTAATAATTTTCAAGCCCTGCCACATCCAACGAGCGTCAGAGCCAGTGTAGTAGGATTCAATCTTTTTCCTGTATTGACACTTTGCCTGTTTGATGGTTCGTCTGAGGGCATAGCGGGATTTTTTTATAAGCTTCTGGACTAGTGTTCCGCTCCTTGAAAGCGGCAGCTCTAGCCTTTAGCTCGGTGCGGATGTTTCCTATAATCCATGGCTTCATAATATACTCCTTTTGTCCAGATCTTATCAGGTACATGATCTACACATACGGAGTCAGAGGGGCGCTGTTTCGCTCGCACGGATGCTTTATAGGAGATTGATGCATCTTTCTGTTGGTGTGTATCTCGGTCAAATAAGTGATCAATATTTTAATATTTTATTTGGACGGGCAAGGAGGTACGGTAGGGTGGCCCAGGGCCCCTAGCGTCCGACCATCTGAAACTAGGCAAAGTTTGCAATTAAGAAATAATAGATACAAATTATATACTTCCCCACGATATACTTTTGCCAGGTAAGCCTACTTTGCAGTTAACGTCTAATACAGGCTCGAGAGAAACAAAGGTTGAAACTCATGCGTCCTCCGATACACAACCCAACCAAGCCGCACTGCTTCTTAACACAGTGCGCATCCAACCCGGAAGCCAGCCGCACCAATGTGTCGGAGGAAACACGGTGCACCTGGCAACCTTGGTTAGCGTGCACTGCGCCCGGCCCGCCACAGGAGTCGGTGGTGCGCGATGAGACAAGGATATCCCTACCGGCCAAACCCTCCCTAACCCTGATGACGCTAGGCCAATTGTGCGTCGCACCACGGACCTTCCGGTCGTGGCCGGTTACGACAGAGCCTGGGCGCGAACTCAGAGTCTCTGGTGGCACAGCCCTTAACCACTGCGCCACCCGGGAGGCCCCAACATGCCTACTTTTAACCTTAAACTATACTGAAGAAAAATATAAACACATTATGTTAAGTGTTGGTACCATGTATTATGAGTTGAAATAAAAGATCCCAGAAATGTTTTCTATGCACAAAAAGCTTATTTCTCTAAAATGCTGTTCCATACACACACAAAGCTTATTTCTCTAAAACCTTGTGCGGGGGACAATAATAGGCCACACAACACAATGCCACAAATTTGAGAGCGTTTTTAGAGAGCGTGCTGACTGCAGGAATGTCTACCAGAGCTGTTGCCAGAGAATTTAATGTTAATTTCTCTACCATAAGCGGCCTCCAGCGTAATTTTAGAGAATTTGGCAGTATATTCAACCGGCCTCACAACCGCAGATCATGTGTAACCATGCCAGCCATGCCAACCCTTCCCTGATGCTTTGTTTGATGGCTTCCACATTCTGTACGGACCGACACTGGAGTTGAGAAGCAGGTACGGGGAGTCAAACATTTTAATGAGGAACAGACAAGGAACAAGACAGAAACACCGTCCTCACAGGGGTAACAAAACAACATACAAACATTAATGTGGAAGCAGGGAACAGAGCTGGGGGACAGACAAATATAGGGAAGGAAATAACAGGTGATTGAGTGCAGGTGAGTCCAAATGATCGCTGATGTGCGTGACGAGGGAAGCAGGTGTACAGACCATTATTCCTCCACCATACTTTACAGTTGGCACTATGCATTGGAACAGGTAGTGTTCTCTTGGCAGCCACCAAACCTAGATTCATACGTTGGATTGCCAGGTGGTGAAGCGTGATTCATCACTCCAGAGAACGTGTTTCCACTGCTCCAGAGGCCAATGACGGTGAACTTTACACCACTCCAGCCGACACTTGGTGTTGCGCATGGTGCTCTTAGGCTTGTGTGCAGCTGCTCGGCCATAGAAATCCATTTAATGAAGCTCCTGACTAAAAGTTATTGTGCTGATGTTGTTTCCAGAGGCAGTTTGGAATTCGGTAGTGAGTGTTGCAACTGAGGACAGGTGATTTTTACGCACTACGCACCTCAGCACTCTGTGGTCCTGTTCTGTGAGTTTGTGAGGCCTACCACTTTACGGCTGAGCCGTTGTTGCTCCTAGACGTTTCCACTTCACTATAACAGCACTTATAGTTGACCGGGGCAGCTCTAGCAGGGCAGAAATTTGATGAACTGACCTGTTGGAAAGTTGACATCCTATGACGGTGCCACGTTGAAAGTCAATGAGCTCTTCAGTTCTGCCAATGTTTGTCTATGGAGGTTGCATGGCTGTGTGCTCGATTGTATACACCTGTCGGCAACAGGTGATGCTTAAATAGTTGAATCCACTAATTTGAAGGGCTGTCCACATACCTTTTGTGTATATATAGTGTATTTCGATAAATACCAGAACTGATTCAAATATCAAACATTACCTCTTGAGTGGTAGGGAGTGGAATGATTGTACAAACAGGTCTGATACCCAGGCTACACTCTAGTAAGGTACACTTTATTTGACCTTTTTATCTCTGATTTTCGAGTCTGTTGTCTCCCTAACTCTCCATAGCTATTGAATGTACCTTATGTCCTTTTCTTTTCACATCAGGCCTCTTACCATCCCATCAGTGCCATAGCCAGTCATTACCCACCCGCCCCCAATCAGTGACCATACCCCTCCAGGGAACTACGCTCAAGAGACTGTTGGCATTTAGATATGACGCACAAACACAGCTGTAATCCATTGCATTTAACATTTTGTCATTCACGTGTAGTAGGTAGGTATCACGTGGGAGGCAATTTTTTTAATGGCACGAATATGGTATTTTTTCACAATGAGAAAGAGAGAAAAGGATAATTACCATAAAATGTATAAGTGCTCCTTTCAGAGCAACGGACCGCCAACGCCCCCCCCCCCCCCCCCCCCCCCCCGTATCCTCCCCAGCCCCTTCCCCTGACATCCTGATTCAATAAGTGGTGTGATTGCTTTCAAATGCACATTGATATTCAGCAGTAATGCCACCATCGGAAACAACGCATTAGAGTCTGGCCCCTTTGAATGTGTCACACTGTCTGTGTGACAGATAAGAGAATCCTCGCTGCACCAGAAAGCCTTGTTTGTTTTCCAGAGCTGGAAACGAAGGCCCACACAACCAAGCCAATTAAATAATGAACATTGCAATTGAATGTCAGAGGTCTTCCCTGGCTTATTAACTTGTTTGTTGCTGTGACCACTACTGCATTAACATGGCTTTTAGCCAAAGAAGCAGAACGTCCTTCCCACTGGGCAGAAAGTAGAGCTAGACTGGGATTGCATGTAAAGTCTTTATCATCTTGATTTATGGGAAAAGCATTCATGCACAGATTCATTTAGGGCTCACTGGACATGCATGAGATGGAAAATGGATGTCTCTATGCTCGATGCTTTGTTCTGCTCTCTACTCTGTGTTACAATAGGCATTGCCTACAGGACCTCACTTTTTTTACGCTGAATTGAATAATCAAGATATTTTGATTTGTGTAGACCACTTGCAGCCATGAAAAACAGTCTGAACAAAATGTTGGTTCAGTTGGTAGAATATGGCACTTGCAACACTATGGTTGTGGGTTCGGTTCCCATGGGGGACCAGTACAAACAAAATGTGAACATGTATGCACTCACTACTGTATGATGCTCTGGATAAGAGTGTCTGCATAAATGTAAATGAGTCAAATCCATATTTCTGCAACCTACACTACCGGTCAAAAGTTTTAGAACACCTACTTATTCAAGGGTTTTTCTTTATTTGTAGACCCCAAAGACCCCAAAATGATGAAATAACACATATGGAATCATGTAGTAACCAAAAAATGGTTAAACAAATGAGAGATTCTTCAAAGTAGCCACCCTTTGCCTTGATGGCCATTCTTGGCATTCTCTCAACCAGCTTCATCAGGTAATCACCTGGAATGCATTTAAATTAACAGGTGTGCCTTCTCAAAAGTGAATTTTTGGATTTCTTTCCTTAATGCGTTTGAGCCAGTCAGTTGTGTTGTTACAAGGTCGGTGGGTATACAGACGATACCCCTATTTGGTAAAAGACCAAGTCCATATTATGGCAAGAACAGCTCAAATAAGCAAAGAGAAACAACAGTCCATCATTGCTTTAAGACATGAAGGTCAGTCAATACAGAACATTTCTAGAAATTGCAGGTACATTTGCAAAAACCATCAAGTGCTAGAATGAAACTGGCTCTCATGAGGACCGGCACAGGAATGGAAGATCTAGTGTTACGTCTGCTGCAGAGGATATGTTCATTAGAGATACCAGCCTCAGAAATTGCAGCCCAAGTAAATGCTACACAGAGTTCAAGTAACAGACACATCTCATCAACTGTTCAGGGGAGAGAAGTGTGAATCAGGCCTTCATGGTCGAATTTCTGCAAAGAGACCACTACTAAAGGACACCAATAAGAAGTAGAGACTTGCTTGGGCCAAGAAACACGAGTAATGGACATTAGACTGGTGGAAATCTGTCCTTTGGTCTGGAGTCGAAATTTGAGATTTTTGCTTCCAACTGCTGTGTCTTTGTGACGTGGTGTGGGTGAATGGATGATCTCTGCATGTTTATTTCCCACTGTAAAGCATGGAGGAGGAGTGGGGGTGCTTTGCTGGTGACAATGTCAGTGATTTATTTAGAATTCAAGGCACACTTAACCAGCATGGCTACCACAGCATTCTGCAGTGATACGCCATCCCATATGGTTTGGGCTTAGTGGGACTATTATTTGTTTTTCAATAGGAAAATTACCCAACACACCTCCATGCTGTGTAAGGGCTATTTTACCAAGAAGGAGAGTGATGGAGTGTAGCATCAGATGACCTGGCCTCCACAGTCCCCCGACCTCAACCAAATTGAGATGGTTTGGGATGAGTTGGACCGCAAAGTATCCAACAAGTGCTCAGCATATGTGGGAACTCCCTCAAGACTGTTGGAAAAGCATTCCAGGTGAAGCTGGTTGAGAGAATGCCAAGAGTGTGCAAAGCTGTCATCAAGGCAAAGGGTGGCTTTTTGAAGAATCTCAAATATTAAATATATTTTGATTTGTTGAACACTTTTTTTGGTTACTGCATGATTCCATGTGTTATTTCATCATTTCGATATCTTCACTATTATTCTACACTGTAGAAAATAGTAAAAATAATGGAAAAACCCTTGAATGAGTAGCTATTCTGAAACTTTTTACCGGTAGTGTATATCTCCAACGAATATGCTCTAATTTCAGGGTAACACGAGGTTAATCAATGTTGCTTTCCATTTTTTTTATTCTCCTCTCAAGTTTACAGAGTTCATCAATAATGGGCCACATTTTGCTGTCAGCTTCATAACATCTTCATTATTTGTTCAATGTTTATGACTGGCTATGTCGGATGCTATAAAATCTTCTGTAGCTGTTACAAAGGTCTCATGAAAGCATACAGAACTGTACATAGGGGGCCTACAGTAAAGCGCTACCCCGTATTGCTTTCCTTCTCTTTTCATTCTCCTCTCAAGTCAACAGAGTGATTATGGGAGACAATGTGAATCACTAGAAGGAGCCAAATGCAATACAGACTAGAGACATCTTCAGATGACATTGCTGTTTTACATTTCACAATCTCATACCATTATTAGTGCTGACAATCATTAGGCAGGAACATGATTGCCTGCAGCAAGAACCGGTAGTGTCTCCTCTCCTCTCTCTGCTAAAAGCCACCACCACAGTTGCCTCTTCTACATCCCAAATGGTACCCCATTCCCTATATAGTGCACTACTTTTGACCAGGACACAAGAATCTGGTCACAAGTGGTGCACTATAAATTGAATAGGGTGCCATTTGGGACGCAAGCTCTGTCTGCCTCACCAACCATCCCCAGGAGTAGCATCTGCAGTTTCCATGGCAACAGACTTCAATTACGTGACAGCCCCCCCCCCCCGTATCCAGCTAGGTGCTACTTCATACTGGAACGCACAAGAACAGAGGTAAGGAATGAACAGCAGAGTGGAATTCGAGGGCTTTAGGAAGTTATTAGCAGTGGGGCATTGAGGGTGATGACGAGCATGATGTTGCATCTGGATCTCATTGCCGTTGTCACTTGTTTTTGTTGTTGGGTGGGGTCTCAGAGACAACCAATCTACATGGTCCTATGTGGACATTGATGGTAATATTTTCCCATAAGCAAACAATGAATTTCTTCAGAATTCAGAAAGTTAAAGGGGCACGCCTACGCACTCCTAATTAAACAATTTATAGATTATTTGGGATTTCCACATGTATTTGAAAGAATATATGGTAAAATACCTGAAAAAGCCCTAACCTAACCTTAGCCCTAACCTTATCTTCATGTTCACAACCCTAACCCTAAGCATATAGCATTCCTAGCACCATGCTCCTACTGTACCAATTGAGTCACACAGGAACAGGTGTTGCCTTAAGGCAGGGGGTTCAGTTCCTGATTCCTGTCCTTACACCAAGAAAAGGTTTAAAAAAATAAAGGTAAAAAAATAAAATACAAATTTGCTCATATGCATGGCTGAATGCCTATTACTTTAAGAGGGTCGCAATATCAGAAGACCCTGTTGCAAATGGCAAATGGCTTCGTCTTTAATTCCGTCAGTGGACCAGGGCCCCTAAAGCAGAGAGCTCTCAACCAAACCAGCTAAGCTCGCTCTCCAGATGACCTCGTGAAAATGAGCAGTGCGGATAATGCAAATCTATTCGGTCTTATGCAGAATTAGATGTGTTCAATTAACATTCAGGAACTCAGAATTCAGGAATTCAGATATCAAACAACAATACTTAGATAAACTGGAAAGTAAATTTGGGTTGTTGGGTTGTATTTTTGAAAAAGGTCAATCAATATATGCTATTTTGGCTTCTCCCGCATAATAATGTAGATCTTCTCTGTGTAGATTTTCATATTTATGGAATGGGTCAACTTGGCACAAAGCTTTCTTCTCTAATGAAAATAGAACTATGGAGCAGCACACTTTTATCACCTTGTATATTTCCTTTTTACCTGGGACTTGGTTCTATATTTAGGGACCCAAATGATTATAAAAAGTTACGCGACCAAACTAAATCGGCATCCATTTTTAGTTAGTTCCCTCTCGAACTTATTGCACTATTGTCCTATTTCTAGAATATTACTTGAGCTGGTGCCTGGCATATAGAGCAGTACCACATCAGTTACAATGAAGCTCAGCTCTATTTCAGCTCTACTTTGAAGCACCATCACAGAACATGGTGGACGATGGCCCCGTGATAGAAGTAGTAGGACCAAATGGTGTGTTGGTTTTGTGGTTAACTAAAAGTTAACTTCCATAACCTTCCAAATATCACATACAAATGAGATGGAGAGTTGAACTATTTGGTAGTAGGGGTCAGAGCTGGGCTGTGTATCATTCTATTTATCGATATGATAATTCAGTCAACATATCATAACATGTATTTTTGTCCATATCACCCTGCTGTTTTAGGGGTGAGTGAATATGCAGTACAGGTTAAGGGTTGTAGAGTGTCAGATCCAGCTAAATTATTTAATTTATCCTGGTAAATAATTAAGACCGTGCCATTGCCAACATCATTTCAGGTACTAACAAGGACAGCTCATATAGATATGTTTTCATTTTATTAGAACAAAAATCACATTCATCTTGTGCTCTGAAAACTGTACATTTACAACAAGAGAAACGCAAAAAAAGTTGTATTCTAACAAAAAAACTAAGGGGAAGTGTAGATACAAATGGGTATTTGATACAAGTAACTCGGGGGGGGGGGGGGGGGGGGGTATGTATTGGGCGCTATGGCTAGGAAGGAAGAAATAGGGGACAGGAAAGATTTTGGGCACATACTGTAGGGTAATATGACAAGATGATCCAAAACACTATTACAGAAGACATGAGGTTCAGTTATTCCACACTGTGAGGTATGGAATCAAATCCGTTATCCTGAAGCACAGTTTTTTTAGATATATTCTTATAGGCTATTATTAATTCTATATAACATCTGTTTTTTAGAATTACAATAATCTACCAATCATAGACCTCCAAATAATTTGTAGTCTTACACTTCCACTCGGAACACAACCAAACCTCTTTTGAATGAATGAGTTTCATTACTAATACAGATTTGTTATACAATAAAGTATCTATATGCTCTGTAAATGGGAGGAACACGTTATAAAAGAGTATTGAAACATCTTAAGAAAAATCGGCCTTATAATCCTGATATCAGTCCTGCTTGAGCATCAAGCGCCCATCATTTTGCACGAGTTTCACACTGATGGTTTTAAAACACATATGTTGTGTTGAAGTCTTTTAGTAGCTGGCACTGCGGAAGTGAAGTCATGTCGTTTTGGCAAGTGCCCGACGGCTTCTAGTCCTGGGCTTCTGTCTGCAAGGCTGCATGCGTAGCAGGATGGAAACGAGATCTCATGGTGGGGGCTCTTGTTTATTATGAACCCGGAGGAGCCTGCATTCTGCCGCCAGCTGAGGAGGAGTGGTGGGAATCGAGTGGTCTTTGTCCACCACTTCCTGATGATGCCGCCCAGCAGTTCCCAGAATGCACTGCTATTCCTGTAAAAAAAGCTGGTTGTTCTTCCAGTCATGTCATGTGCCGCGGAGGCAGAATGCTGGCAGAACCAGGGTTGTGCTCCCACCACCACGCTGGCTGTCCCAATGCTTTGCAGTCCTTTTTTGGGGTTTCCAATTCAAATAAAATATTTGAGCCTAATGATATATACAGTGCAAAAAACTGTAAATTCACCAGTAGTAAGATATAAACTCAAATCAATGCTAAAACAATCAAACAATAATACAGATAATAATAAGAATGAGAATCATAATAATATAACAACATGATAATGATAATAATAAGAATGATAATCATAGTACTATAACATGATGATGATAACAATAATAGTAAGAAGAAGAATGAGAATCATAATACTATAACAACATGATAATGATAATAAGAATAATTCTCAGCTCTGTAAGCATGATCAAGCATTGATTGATAAACCACCGCGTTGAGTCAGACCCCAAGTCTGAAGGGAGTCCAGACCGCTCCTCTTGCCTTGTCCTAGCTAACTTGGAAGATGCCTTGGCCACAAACACAAGCGTACAAATGTTACGTTTGGTTGGAGCTCCCGGGTAAAGTGAGACCCAGCGTTTTAAAACGAGTCAAAGGGGCACGTTGACTCCATTTTAACCATGTCGACCACACCTCTCCTGAGTCCAGGCGGTAAGAAACCTCTCAGTGGTCGGGCTGCGAACAGAACCAGAACCAGTCCTTGGAACCAGGGAACCATCCGTCACTACCTGACACTAACCGCAGGTCAGAATCACAGTGCTTCTCTAGTGTTGCTCATTATCAAGTCCCTGCTGGAAAACAAATCCCCACAGCACAACACAATAGCCTCCCTCCTTCCATCTCTCCATCTTTCTCTTGCTAAGGGTCTGAAGACATGGATTCTGGGTTCAGCACTCTCTCAGCTCTCTCTACCCCTCCTCTCTTCACCTGTTCATTATTGGCTTCCTCTAACTCTATCCACGTGGATCCATGGCTCTTCTTCTCCCTCAACCAATAGAATAGGTGACTGAGGTGGAACTATAAGGAACAATCTCAGACTTCTCCTCTCAGACCTCCGTCTGCAGGTCGATGATGTCCTGGCTGACCATTGGGATGGTGGCTCCAGCCTTCTCCCACTCCACCTGCTGCATATGCATGGGCGACGCGGCCAGGGGCTCCAGGTCCTTCCGCACCCAGGCGGGGGGCGAGTGCTGGGTCCTCTGGACACCTTCCCAGGGTCTCTCCACCTGTGGCAGTTGCTTGTCCTGAAGAGGTGAACAAAAAAAGGCCATGAGTATTGGTATCATCAATGGGCCCAAATTGGATTTGGGGATAGTCCAATGAAATAAAGCTGGACCTAATATTGTAATGAAAATTGTGAATTTGGTTGATAGGCAGATCAACGGTCAGTCATTGTAGTCTTTCCTTGTTTAATCCAAACAACTGTCAATCGGCTTGCCATTACCTACCTTTAAGGTAACTTAAAAATTGCTAATATGATTGCGTAATGTGGATAAACTGTTCCTCTCATACTGGGGAGCTAGTGAAGCATTGCAATGCTGAGTATGCCCTATTTACAATGCCAGAAAAGGCATATTCAGTCAGTTAGACCAGTATGGGTAATAGGACTCACGCTGTGGTTTGTTTTGTCACTTCCTCCAGAGGACACACTCCATCTCACAGACTGTTAGAAAAAAGAAGAAGAAAAAAAACATCATTATTTAAACATTCTTAAATGCAATTTCAATAACCGCCGAGGTCAATATGGTTGGCTGAGGTCAGGTTTTCTTCCAGAACAATACTCTTATGTAAATAAAGACTCAGCATGTCTGCACGACAAAGATGATTGAAGATGTTGCATTGCTTGGAATGGTCTCTCTCATTCTCTATTAATGTTGTCTAGCCTAGCAACTGCCCATTTATTTTCTGCTGCATTTAAACAAAAAATGATATTAACTGTATGTGAATCTGTGTGTACACTGTAAAATAGATGCCTATAGGATTATTTACCTTGCTGTCTGAAGCAGGGGACTCTCTGTCTTGTTTCTCAGCGTGATGTAATTTCCTGTTGAGGTCCTGGAACATGTTTTGGTGACGTTTCCTTGTGTGCATTATCTTCTACAGGACACATAGGAATAGTAAGTCAGCAAATGGCACAAAATGACCCCATTTTAGACAAATGTAATTTCTTACTGATGAATTCCATCCATATTATTGGCTAATATACAAATATACACTTGAGATTGCTTACATTCAGCTCTTTGACGTTATTCCATGTTTATTACAAGTTTACAGATGTGCTATTAACATGATAATACAGTATTTGTTCTATAACAACGTTGTCTTGGTTACATAATGATACATACCTCGAAATCTAATTCAGCGTAACGGGACTTCTGTCTCTCCAGGGAGCTCATGGACAGTGTGGAGATGGTCTCGCTCTTGGACATCATGGAGTTCATTGAGTCGAAGGTGTCTCCCAGGCTGCTGTGGGTGATGTGAGACTCGCTGGACATGTTGTGGATGTTCTGGACGGGAGAGTCCCTCTCCGAGTAGGACACGCTGACCCGGTCGGACGGTAGCGTCTTGAGTCCGAAGGCAGCCTGGGGCTCAGCGAACGGCCCACTGAGATGAACCAGCCTGGTCTGTGGAAGCTGCTCCACACTGATGTTGTACTTGGACGGGTCCTCTTTGGCCTTGCGAAGGGTGGAGGTGGTGTTGGGCAGGAGCAAGTAGCCGCTACCGTCGGGGCAGCTCCCCTCCGCCTGGCCACGCGCCAGGTTGGCGTCCAGCTGCTGGAAGAGCTCGCCTTCGCACACGTAGACGGGTTTCCCGCAGGAGGACGGGTCCATGCCACCATGCAGCCGGGTCTTCTCCCTCTTCAGGGTGAGGGTGTGGCTGGAGTACTCGGGCACGGCCTGCATGTGGGCCTTGGTGGTGTGGGAGGGCAGGGTGTGGAAGTTGGAGCTCATGGGGAGGGGTAGCTGAGGTGGGAGGGGCATCTTCTCCTCACAGGAGGAGTTCATGCCACCTGGAATGGAGAGGAGGGTCGGGGCAAATAGGTAAGAGAGTGCACTGACAGTAAAATGATGCTGGGCATGTCTGTTGATTCACATTGATTGAAAGGATGGTCAAACGTAAATAATAGATTTAGAAGTAATCAAAGTGCTGAAATGTTTTCCTTAAGTAGCAACCTGCCTCTAAAATATCTTCATTCTAAATGGACAAAACAAATGACCTCCACGAATGATTGGAGGGCATTTAAGTAAGTGAATGGAAAAATGGTTAGGAGAGTAATGAAAGGAAAGAGGCTCACCAGGTCTGTTGGAGTCAGCGTCCTTTTCGAAATCAGACTGTAAAACAAAATACAAAGAGATGGTTTCATTAGTACTGATTGAAAGTGTATTTACTTTTACATTGAAAACACAAGTTTCAGTCATTCATAACTATGTTATTCCGACATTATAAGCATAAACAAAGACACTCACCATGAGCTGGGTGTGGTGGCTATTTTGGAGGGAACTGCCAGAATCTCCATTGCCATCGTCCTTACGGTCAACAACTCTGCATTTCACTGCATCTTGAACCTATGAAAATAGTGGCGAAATGACCAAACAGTCAGCTACATTCGGAAACACCCTTCAATACAAACCAAAACGTAGGAAAATAACTTCCGAGGTGAAAACGTTGTGCTTGCCTCTCTACGCAGGATGCAGTGCACCATGACGATTATGAACCCTTCCAGGGAGTCAAAGACCGCAAAGAGGATCTGGAAGAGAGCGGAGCGGCGGTCGGTCATGGCCAGGACAGCGGACATCCAGGTGAGGGCCAGCAGGGGCAGAATCACACAGGAGCTCCACAGTGACGCTCCCGCTCGCTCCTTCAGTTTGACATCGGTGATGCCGTCCTTGGACACCAGTTTGTTGAAGACCAGGATGCCAATTACCATGTTCACCTGTTCAAAAGAAGTTAAAGACACAATGAGTGAGACAATTGTAGTGAGCAATGAGCTATGGCTAACAATATGGCTAGCTGGTTAGAAATTGGTTGAACTACCATATGTCATAAGAGAATGCATGGTAAAGCATTCATTAATAAGTATTTTTTTTATGTATTTCGAAATGATTAGATATATAGGGATATATACCAGAACAACAGCAGCAGCGGGCCCAACAAACGAGTAGAGGAGTCCACCCTCCAGAGAGAGCCAGCAGCTACAGGGAACAGACAGAACAAGAGCAATTATTACATGAGCTGGAGAAAGGGAGTTCGCGAGAGAGAGAGCGGAGGGAAGAAGGAGAGAGAGAGGTGGGGAGGAAGAAACAGATTTAGGTTCAACTTACTAGTTGACGGTGCCATATCCCTTAGCCTTGGTAAATCCAACAGACACAGCCACCACCAGAGCAGGGAGTCCTATAAGACAGAGGGGGAGAGAAGGAACAGAGTTAGGATTGAACAAGAAATAAATGGCAGAAGTACAGGAAAACGTACAGCTAGAATGTCCAAAGATGGTTGAAAGAGGAAAGACAGACACATAGACATAGTAACAGAGTCATAAACAAATTATTACTTTATTTACACTTTGAATGGGGATGCCCATTCTAGCAATTATATTTCTATGGACAGAAATACAGACAGAAAACAATTTTTTAGGGCACGTACCCCAGCCCAAGCAGAGGAAACGCTTGCGGATGATGCGGTTGCGCAGACGGCCCGTGACAGCCATGTAGGACTGCCATGCTTCCGTCAGCACCCAGCAGAAAGATGAGAGGAAGAAGAAGTGAAGGAGGGCGGCCACCACTCCACACACCACCTAAAGGAAGGAGGGAAAGAGAGAAAGAGAGTGAGAGAAAAACGGTGTCAGTGGTGTGGTTCATCTCCAAGGTCTCAAAGCCATAGAGAAGGTCTCAAAGCCATAGAGAAGGTCTCAAAGCCATAGAGAAGGTCAAAGCCTTAGAGAAGGTCAAAGCCACAGAGAAGGTCAAAGCCATAGAGAAGGTCAAAGCCATAGAGAAGGTCAAAGCCATAGAGAAGAAGGAAAAAGAAGAGGGGATTGGTTAGAATTGTGCCATACCTTGTTGCGGGCTTGGGTTTGTCCAACCAGAATGAGGGCATTGGAGCAGATAATGGAGAGGCAGAAGTTGATGAGGATCACCGAGCGCTCCGAGCGGATATACCTGGAGGACGAAATGGAGAGAGTGAGGACGGTGGGGAAGACGAAGCGTGTTGCGCACACAAAGACGTGAAATGTGTTAGTGGTTTTGCTTCCAGGGGGCACTTACTTCCAGACGGAGACATAGATGATGATGAGGAGCAGTAGGGTGAGAGAGGAGACCCCACAGCCCACGATGAGCGTCACAGAGGGAAGAAGATTCTTCTCCATGTTCTGTAGAGAGGAGACAAGACAACACAATACGTTCCCTTACTACGCTGCACACCAGCAAACACACGCACATGAAAAAAGGCTAACACATGAAAACACGCACACACACACACAGGCAGTGAGTCTACTCTCTGCTGCGCTATCTGCAACAGCAGACGGCTCCCTGTGGGCAGACAGCTGAATGGCACAATTAGGCCACGGCTAAGGCAAGGTGACCCCAAGGTGAACGTGTCAGAAAGATGGAGCGGCGAGCCAAAGACTCGGCCCGAGGTCACTGCGTTTTCCCATTGAGCTTTTGAACCAGCAAATGAGGCATGGAGGATACAGAACATATATCTCCCGCTACTAAGCAGAGGGAGAGAGAGAAAGAGGGAGAAATATCCTGGGCCTTCCTTACAAGCTGATATCTGCATGGATTTATATGCCGCGGTGCCTTTCTATGAGGGGATATTTACTGTGTCTGTGTGTGTGCCCAGTGTCTTGTTACCCCTCCCTGTAGGAGTGGACAGGTTATCACCTCCCACGCCTCTGACAGCAGCTTAGTGCCCTACTAGTGCCCGCCTGTGTCTCAGACCTGGCACACTGAACCCTTAGCGGCGGGCACACGGGAGAGGTCTCGCACCCTGTTAGCCCTGATGCTGACTCACCTGTGGGGCTACGAGGGCGCCAATACTAATGAGAGGGACCCATTGCCCCCCACCCACTCCCACCAGCTAATTGGCTGGGTCTTCGTCCCCGTGCTTTGAATAGACTTTGGAGGAGTTGAGTTAATTTAACACCATAGATTAATCTGCATCACTGTGGTGCAAATGAGACGCGGACAAACCATGTTCAGGCGCCCAATGTGGAAGCCTTCACAGGCGAAGAATCTAATGAGGCATTTTGATCGGGGTTAGGAATTGTGGCACTTATAAAGAGGTTTGAAAGGCTAAGGGGTGAGCTAATTGCCGAGGAAGGGAAAAAAAAAGCAAAACCAATGCTTCAAATGTGATAAACCTGAGGTGCGAGGAAAGTGAAATTGGCTACGCCCTCCAGTGGATTTCTATGATAAACCCATCAAGTGTTGTGTCTGTAGCATAGGAAATACCACAAGAGCCACATCGCTTTGGCATTGCAGATAATGCAGATAATGCCAGAGAGGCTAAAATGGGGATGAATGCGGTGCCTTGGAGGGCCATCTATATCGCTATCTGCTCTCTGCTCTCTGCGTGGACATACCTCATATCACAGCACAGCTGGCAAACCCGGGCCTACGGCTGCCAAATGCTAAATTAGCACAGCACATTTGTTTAGAAATCTATCCAACTACATCAGAGGCTCCCAAACCAGATGGCAGATAGCGGAGGGGTGAGCTGAACTGCCGTTTGCTAATGCCAGGGAGAAAAAGAACTGTGGCAGCAGTATGCTAGCTTCGCTGCCTCCCTCCCTATATGTCTGTCTATCTGGGTTGATGCTGCCTTTTGTCCATGGGCAACTGAGTGAAACTGTAATCCAGCGAGTTTGATCTAAATATGAGCCATGTCTTGCTTTTGCCCTTGAAGGAGCCCTTGAAGTTCCCATTTTCTCCTAAACCTAAAATCAAGGACAGGAGAAAAAAAAGAGTCCTTTATGGTGCCTATTAAGTGTGCATTTTCATTTGTGATAAGGGTTGATTACCCAGTGCGCACCGCTCTAATTGGGGTCCAGTGGACAAGGTTCTCTCCACTGACTAACTAGGTGGGCCACTCCTGCCTCTTTGACCATGTGTCCAAGACGTTGGTGCAGGGTCCAGGGAGCAGACCGTATCAAATGAGAACTGAAACACTGCAGTGTCTGGCTGTTCTCTCCTCTCCCATACAGCTGGCAGCCGGAGGGACAGTATTGAAAATGTCTACAGCACACATCAAAGGATGATGGGGCGGGTGGAACCGTCTTTGGCATTTTTCAGAGAGACTTGATATGCGACCCGTAGGGGTGGGGTGGAAGGGAGGAGGATGGGGGGGGGGGGGGGGGGGGGGGGGGGGGGGTGTAATAGAGGATTCAGAGGTATTGGCAGGCGAAATGATTGGCGCAGCTGGCCGTCGACTATGGGGGGCAGGTAGGGGTGGCGGGTTTTGATGTCTTCTCACAAACACAGGGGGCGCTGTAGCTACCTTTCTCTTTTCCAGACCGGCAACAGAGACCAAACAAATCGATGACAACAGGTCTAGAGACAAACAAAGCCCAGATTGCATCTCTTATGTTCAGATTGGCAGCATCTTTTGCTAGATGCAATAGAATCATGCAGTCCAAGCATACCGACTGAGTGACTGTGCATTGTGTATAGTCTTTGACATGCTGTATATCTATTCTGCTGAGCCCACTACAGGTGTGGGCAATTAAGCCGATCTGAGACAAAAACCTGCATTTCGCTGAATTGTAATAGCCTGTCCTATCTGTTGATTGTCAGTGTGGTTTTGGTCATGGTGTTTCCCCCCCCCCCCCCTCAATATCTCAGTTAGCTAAAATCACACAGACCAAGCTTGCTGCTGCAGAAGTCGTTACCAGGGCAACTAGAGAGTGAACTGCTATGGAGGCACAATCTAAACTGGGGTAAATTACACTTTGCCTTTGCGCAATAGAGCTCTTTGAGTATTGATAGAATGAATACACTAATCAAAGTATATGTTCCACCAAGTCAATGCATGCTGTGAAAACTATGCAATGCAATCCCCTATGAATTTGAATACCCAAAATGCATGAATGAATAATCTTGATCAAATGGAAAAATAAATTTAAAGGACAAATGTAGACACATTTCTGATATGTAGAACAATTTCTGATATGATTTTTCAAGTGACGCCTTGTAGCTATTCACTCTATTTGTAGGTCACAACGAAACCATTTAGCTTTATGTTTTTAAACATGAATTTATCAATTTCATTCAATTGATAAGAATGACACAGAATTGTCTCCGATTATTAATGCACACACGGGAATGTTATTTGCACATATTTGAATAAGACAGTGAGTCTAGTTGAAAACCAACATTCAAATGTAACGATTAGGGCTATTATTAGCCTACCATTAATCGATCGTTATTTTGATAGAAATGGCATTCCGTATCGAATATCGACATGTTACTTGCACAGTTATTTGTCTGACCATTCAAATCACCAGTCTATCAAACCTATCTATGGTCAATGGCACCTGCACAGAGACAAAGAGGGGGAGGCTGGCAGCGCGAAAAACAATTCGAAAAACAACGCCTACTGTTTACATTGAATTCTTCCATCACACACACATAACGAACGTTAACATTGAAGGAACACAAGGTAAATAAGCGCAACACCTTACCATATCAGGGTTCAGCCGTGCTAAAATGGCGAAGGTGGAGAGCCTGTCACAGACGCATTTAGTTCTGAAAGAATCAACAGCGACCGCTCTGCAGCTACGCGCAGACCAAGATCCAAGCAGCGAAGAACTGCACAGGGCGAGAGTGAAAGGGAACAGCGGGTTATGAGAGAGGAAACATAATCTGAGAAATGTCTCAAATCAACCTCTCCATCCCCCCAAAAAGCATTGTAGCCTAGTCTATAATAAGACCACGTAAAATATACCCGGCATATTTGTAATAGCAAATCACAGGTCTTTCAGTTTTGCATGGTAATTTGAAATGCAGAGGAATTCATATATCTGATATGTGATTGATAAGATACGTGGTATGTGTGTGAGTTTTAATCCAAATCTAATTTCTTATTACACAGAAATGATATAGGAATTAACCTGTTGCTTTCACAAGAAAAACAGTTTTGTTATAATAACTTTGAGTGTAATTGTAGTTCTAACACTTGAAATGGCAGCCTTGCTATGGGATGAACACACTATTGCTGCTAATACTATACCAAAAACATAAACAAGAATCTGTCTAATTTATATTCTTGACCATCTTTCCCAAGAGGCATTAAATATGAGATGGTGGACACTGGATATCCCCAACAAGCCTACAGTCAATACACTGAAAGAGGAGGTTGTAAATGAGAATAAAAATTTTCTTGCACACTTTCTCAAAAGTATGAGTAAAATAAGAAACATGATGGATTTCACCGGTGCCCTTCTGCTAAACCATGCATGGCCGTATGGTGTGGGCATGGGAATTGCTTCACGCATGACCTCTAAGACTGCCATAGGGTCTTCTCTAAACCTTTTGAACATCTACTGTGTATAATTTTAACTCTCAGTCATTAAGATGGCCACTATGGATTTTCCATCCCAGAATATCCAGTTTTAGGTATGGAGACAAAGGGCAACATCTTGTCATCAATGACCATTAAAAGGCATTGTAATCAACAATCTTAAGACGGCAACAATCCCTTTTCCACATCATGAACGAGTGGTTATGGGGATAAAGTTATCTGGCTGCACTGTGCAGCAGCAGACGCTGCCACCTCGCAGCGTTTCACATGATGTGAGTGTCAGGGGGGAGAGAGAAGGGAGCGAGGCATTGAACCGTGGCCCCGGGCACAAACTGGTGAGCCTGCCTGAGCAAAAGGCTGTGATTACCACCACCAGCCAGCCCCCCCCCTCCCCCCCTCCCCCCAGACATTAGTCCACACACTGTCGAGCAATAGCAGGAGTCACTGCAGTCAACAGCAAAGTCAACTTGGAGAGGAGGCTTTGCTCTGCTGCCAGTACAGTTTAATGCCTGCTTGCCTGCTCGATTTCTCAGATCACTCAGATGGGTCAGAAGTTGTGAGGTGAAGTGGAGGGTAGACTAGGCATTGTTCCTTGGTATGGTTTGTGTAACTGTGCGATATCTGACTGTGTAGCTTTGAAAAGGGATCAGACAGAGTATGTTAGCTTGGAATTAGTCTAATATCTAATACTAATTGCATGTCACTGAGAGATGGACACGGACTCTAGAATAGCCTAGCTTAGCACTTGGCCTCAATCTGTGTGTCTGTAGCATAGCATAGACAGTTGGGCGTGAATGGACATGTAGAATAATGGCATTTCCCCAGTGAGCCTGCCTCAAAACCAAACAAGTGCTCCTCCACAAAGTAAACTTTGACCCAAACTCTGATCGAGGGCTTCTCCCTCTCTACCATTTCCCCCTATCCTCCCTCCATCTAGGCATTAATCACATCTGCTGTCTAAAATGAAACTAATTTGGCTGGAGGCACGTACCCTCTCCCTTGTCCTACCCTCCTCCCTTCTGAAAGTGTATGAGTGAATGACATTTTCTCCTCTACCTCTTTTTTTCTTCTCTTGGGCTGCTTTTCTCAGGTGGGGAAGGGAAGGGATGCGGATGTGGACGAGGCCTCAGCTGAATGCATTGCAGTGCTTATCTGAGCTCCACAAGTGTACAAATCTATCTAAATGCAAATGGCCCACCTGTGCTTCAGGAGGGCACAGTACAGCTGCCTCCAAAATGACAACCTATTCCCTATGGGGCTCTGGTCAAAAGTTGTGTGCGATATAGGGGATAGGGTGCCATTTAGGATTCACCCAATGCCCCACGGTGATTTTTAAATTTTAATTTGACCTTTATTTTACTAGGCAAGTCAGTTAAGAACAAATTCTTATTTTCAATGATGGCCTAGGAACAGTGCTTGTTCAGGGGCAGAACGACAGATTTTGTACCTTGTCAGCTCGGGGATTTGAACTTGCAACCTTTCAGTTACTAGTCCAATGCTCTAACCACTAGGCTACCCTGCCACCCCAGAGCTGGGGGTAAGTTGAACAGCGGGGGGTATTCAGGATGCATTAAAATGCATCTAAACATCTTTTTTTTAAAGTCCATGTGTCACTTCCTGTTAACATCTATTAACTTCTAAAATGACCAAATGGACACGGGAGAGATGGGAGAAGAAGAGTTGCCATTGTCTTTGGATGATTAGCTATTATCGGAATTAAACTTTACATAAATTTTGCCTCTGTGTTGTGTCCCTGCCTAGTTAGTGGGGTATGAATGGATCCAGATGACTTGTTGATCCGTGAAAGGTGTCACAGGGGGCTCTGAGGATAAGAGCGGCTGTTACCCTTAAAGCCCAGAGAGATGGGTCATGTCAACATAATCTATTGATGCTCTGTCCCTGCTTGTTCTGGAATAATCAACTATCACCAAATGGGTTGACAGAATTATGAAAAGATGGATATTTATGAATGTGAATAGACAAACGGGATGTAAACAACATTAGTCACCACTTACGTTTCACTCTCATCCCAGGAGATGCACGTTTCATTGATGGTGTCCTGGGAAAAAAATAGAAAAGGCGGGGTAAGGATCTAAGGAAAAGGAAATGCGTGGGATGCACAATTGGACAATCTATTATCACATGCGTGAGATGCAACAGCATGGCGCTAACCACCATCCAACGTTTCTTTCCCCACACCTACTGCACTAAAAACATCCACTCCTCATTACCGCAATGACACAAGGTTTATTCATGCGACTTAACGTACTGCTGCTTGTTTAAAATAAAATAATAACAACGACAATACCCTTAGGGGACTTGTAGTTCTAAAGGGCCATTAGGTGGGTATCCAATGGGAACTTACATTATGGAGGTGGGGGAACTCGATTTCCACTGGGGTGGAGAGCAGACCTGGGGTGGGCTTGACCACAACCGTAACTACCTTCGAGTTGAGTACACTGCTGTTACTGAGGAGAGAAGAGACAGGACATTTGGTCAAACAAAATGTTTGATGGGATAAATTGGCAATCAACGGCGAATACTTCAGGGGAATGCTAAAATGGTTTGAATGGGGTTTGTACAGTAAGTAACCATATGCCTGTAAATCAGTCCCGTGCCTGCCAGGGTTTCACTGGAGTAAAGTCTACCTTCCCCCAAGGTGTATCAAGAGGGCACTGTAAAAGTGTGCTAGAATAGAGTAGGAGTTATTCAGTAGGAAAGTCTTACCTTTGGAAGGATAGGATGGAGCTGAGGTTTCTGTACAGAATGATCCCTGTCACAAATGCAGTGGTGCCCTCTGTCACAGACACAAATACACAATTATTATTGTTATTATTCACTAGGAGAGAAGAAAACAGTGGGTGTCAACAAGAGCAGGCGAGAGCTTCGAGGTGTTTTGAGACTCCGCAGAACGGTTTTGTTTTACTGTCTGCTATCGGTTTCTTCACACAAATACGTACACGCATGTGTATCTGTAGACTATCTGTACCATGCATGCATCAGTGGTTGTGAATGTACACTATTTAAATACAGTGTGTATGCCATTCTCACCGAACTGGTCGATCGACAAAGCGTCGCGGGAGACGGTGATCTTCTCCTCTGAGGTCCTGACCCAGTCCATCATGCCTCTCCATCCTTTCACTGGGAAGGTGAAGTCGGTGGTCATGGCTGTGGGGCGTTTATGGATGCTCAACACTGGAGAGGAGAAAAAGAGATGGAAGGTGTTGTGTCAAAGAGTGTCCCTGGAATACATGGTGTGTATAGGATACTGCGACTCCCTTAGGGTCTGGTAAGTGAAGAGCCAAAGACAGCTATGGTTTCATGCGTCACACATAATTTCTTTTAACTGTCTGGAGGAGTTGCTGCTGAATCCTGTGTGAACTGGGATTGTGAATGTCAGCTTTGCTATAGTCAAGGCGGCATGGCAAGAAATAAGTGTGAGTTCTACAGTTTGGACAGTATGTGCCTTCTCTGAGAGCTTATGTAAAACCCAATCGGATTCTAGCTTCCTCCCACGTAATTGGTAACATGCAGGATGGGGTTTATCTTTGTATCTTTGCATCTAGCTCATCGCATCTAGCTCATCGACTCGGTATTGGTACTTCCTGTTACTAGCCATGTTATTTTCTGCTCCCTATATGTAGCCATGTTATTTTTACTCATTCTTTTTATTAGTTATTCACTGTATATTTATTCCTCGTGTCACTATTTCATTTTTTATTTTTTCATTAAAAAAATATATTTTAACTCTGCTTTGTTGGAAAAGGACCCCTAAGTAAAGTATTTCACTATTAGCCAACACCTGTTGTCTAAGCATGTGACAAATAACATTGTATTTGATTAGATTTGTGACATATTTCAGATGCTATAGGACAAAACTATCTTGAAGATGGATTGCTACTAACGGGCCTGCCAAAATGTCACAGTGATAACAGATACATTTTTTCTTGTTAATCTAGAACCTCTCTTCGGTGACATGGTTAAGATTGATGCACTCTGTGGCCGGATAAAAGGTAAAGACAAATCACAGTGGGATGTCAGAGCAGAGAGCTCCTGCCAGGAAAAATGAGGGGCTCACCTAAATTCTCCGTGACTTCATAAATGTCCTGGAAGTCCTTCATCTGCATACCGATCATGTCCACAAAGTCCTCGACGAGCTGCAAGAACTCCTTGACGTTAGCGCCCATCTAGAGGTGAGTTAAAGTGGAGGGAGGGAGAGAGAGAGCGAGAAGGAAGAAAAGAGGAGGGGAGACCATACGTTTAGATAAAGGAAAATCAGAAACATCCAGGGGTTGTTTGAAGTTGGTTGAATGAACGTCATTACAACGAATTTACAACCAGAACTTGTTGTTGTCCGGTTGAAATTGCGTGACTATTACAATGCCAGTTTGGCCGGCTGGGAGACTATTTGTTTTTCATAGCATCGCTTATCTATGCTGAGCATAAAGAGGAACAATGAACGTATACGCCTTATACCGCACTGTATATGTAATGCCTTTCATACGGTATCTTAGTCTTTCACAATACCAATGTTCCTGAGCAGTGAAAAGCACTATCATCGACTGTGGAGCCTCCTAACTTCCGGAGGGACATATATGGGCATCAGGCAGCAGGCTGTTGATTCGCTCTCCTCTTTTTCTCTCTGTTCTCTGTGGACGGGAGGGAGGGCTCTTGCACCTCTCTGACGCAGAACTGTAGCAATGTGGGCGAAAGGTGTGTGTATATCTGTGTAATACATATTGTACAGTGTCTGTGTATGTGTCCCTTCTTTACAACGACCATGGTCTGTGGGTTGGTATGGAGACAGATTGGAGAGTGGGCGTTGTGATTCTCCCTGTCTTGCCTTGCTCTTTCTCTCTGCCCCGAACTGACACACGGCTAATTCGTAATCAGTTCATCTTCAATTTGACGAGCAAATTGTTATTCCCTGAATGTGGAGCCTTTTGGTTAGTGACTGGAGTTTTCCATACTAATATATGTATTACTTTTATCTAACCAAGTAGGCTATTGAGAACACAATATCTATTACAATAATACCTGGACTAATCCTATCCATGAGGCTGGAGGTCAAAGTTCACTTGAACAGGGGTTTAAAGTAACACAATCAACATATAGCAACATGTCATGACAAATGAGAAAAAAGACCGCCAAGAGTCTTCCTTAAAATTCTCACGAGGCTCATCTGATTCAGAGCATAACATGTTAAAAATGCTCCTAACACTATCTTCAGTATGGGGTGGTGTGAGGGAAGTCAAGGGGTGAGGATTGAAATGACACGTTCTGTTCCTTTTAATCAATACTCTCACATTTTTGCCCATTCTTTCTCTGAGTGTCCTGTTTTTTACTATGGAGCCTATTATTTCCATGGTAGTGAACTGAATGTTTTTTTTTTTGGGGGGGGGGTGATAATGAGGTACCACCAGTTACCACTTTTTCCCCCATTCGCTCTCACAGACCGAACTTTCTCCTCCACTCCATCTCTCACACAAACCTGACAAAGGATGAAAAACTTTCTCCACCACTCTTTTTCTCAGTGACACAGTCATCCACTCGCACCTGTTCACATGTTGCATTGCCTAAATACACTGCTCTCAGAACTTGTCACTCACCAGCTGTGCCTCCTCCCATTTGTCATGATGTTCCTCCTTCAGTAAGTTGCTGATTGTCTGGGCATAGTTCTGTAGAAGAGGAGATATGAGCGATGGGTGTTAGACTTGATCAAGCCCAAATCATACTTTGCCGGAGGAGTGTCAGAACATAACACAATGGCAAAAGGAATAGCTTAAAATGTGTGAGTGACAATACACATTGCAATTTTATTTGCAATGCTTAATTCAAAAGCAACACAGTATTTCGGACTGACCTCCACATCGGCATTGCTCAGGCTGTATCCAGCTCCTTTGTAGATCTCAGTGGTGTTCCTGAGGACATCCATGATGGACAGTAGGTCTCCGCTGTACTTGGTTCCCTCATCAGAGGTGGCCCTCAGTCGGGAGATCACCTCAGAAATCCCATCAGCCATCAAGCCCTTCTTAGCCTTATCAACACCATCCTGGGCCTATAGGACAGGAGGGTAAGTAGAGAGGTCACACTCTAGTTCAGGAGCATTCAACTCCGAACCTACATATTTAATTGCAAGCACCTGGTGTCCCAGGTCTGTTTCAGGTCTGTTTCCCCTGATTAGAGGGGAACAATGAAATAACGCAGTGGAACTTGCTTTGAGTTCTGGAGTTGAGTTTGATACAACGTAGCTTGAGTACACGGCCGGGAAATCATAGGTTGTGGAGATGTGTTTTCAACGATCTTCATATTAGGTATCTATCATTGTAGTGAGCCCCATCTCTAATGGTTTGTAGCTATGACTTTAAGGGCAGCATCTTCAGAGTTTAAAGGATTGACTACTAATTGTGTGAGACAACAATAGACGATCATAACTAGCACGGTTGTTGGAAGATACATCTCCAGACACTCCTTTCTGGTCTAGTCAACTTACCAGTGTAGAAATGTCCTGGTAGTTCTTGGAGATGCACTTGATATAGGTTGGATTCTCCCAATAAGCAAGGCCTACAGCGCCAAGGGTGCATCGGCGCAAGGTCAAGCCTGTGTGTACGACAGAGTACCAGAGGTCAGCATGATCATACACAGGGATGATTACATTACTTAAACATGTGAACATCTTTTAAGAATAATGGGCTACATGTGTTAATGTACTGACCTGTGGAATCTGTAGGGCAGGTCACGGCCGCCATATCTCCTGCTGGGGTTCTCTTCCACACAACATCACCATCGGTCTCCTCCTGACAGATCTCATGGGGTTCTGAAGAGAAGAGAAGGAGACTTGGTTGCATATTTGGTTGGACTGAATAAAGTATTGCTTGGTTGTCTTTGGTCAAGTTGTATTAGAAAACTGTTGTTTTGTGTTGAACCACTGAATTTGATTTCACCCCACATGTCAGCCATGTTGTTTCGACTCACTGACCTGGGCATCTTTTCTCGTTGCAGCGTCTCAGCTCTCCTCTCTCTCCAGGGCAAGGCTCTCCACCAAAGTAAGGTCCTTCGCACATCCTCTGTCTCTGCTGGCTTCCTCCACCACAGGTCTTGCTGCAGCTTCCCCATGAGCTCCATGATAACCAGCGTCCATCAACTAGAGAGAGACAAACAAATGTTTTTTCCCCGACCTTCGACAGACTGACCAGTAGCCATAGTGGCCTTTTACTGGCCATAGTGGCCCAATGCTGGCCTTTTACACATAGACTACGTCTGGAACAAGGTGCTTGACAAGTTATTATGACAAAAGAGGTCTCCATTACAAACTTGGTGGTGCTAGCTGTCTACCTGGGCAATCTTTCAGGAAGCAGTTGTTGGTCTCACGCCAATCACCACGGCACTCCGAGCCTCCGTAGGACGGTCCGTTGCATTCACGTGTCCTCTGCTTGGTGCCATTCGAGCAAGAGGCGGAGCAGGTGGTCCAACCGGACCATTCGTTCCAGGCACCGTCCACTAGAGGGAACCAGAGAGGGAGGTGGAGAATTAGGACACCGTCAAGCCTCGGGCCAGTAATCATCATGGCACAGAGATGCTATTAACATTTCAACATGTCCTACTTTGTGACTGAGCAGCAGTGAAAGCTCAACTTCTGCTCTCGTTTGCCCTTCATGCACCACTGCAGGTGTCTCTAACTCTAAATGCCTCCCCAACCAATTGCCTTCCTCAAACGACACACAAAACCCTCCAGTCGTTGGGAGAACCTCATCAAGTGTACTGCATTTAAAGGGAGAAAAATGTCTGCTCGCTCATTGGAGGTCAACATGGGCCTACAACTATGTGTCGTATGGGAAGACCAGAGCCCTATAGCTATCCCATGGACTCTGGTCAAAAGTAGTGCACTATATATAGGGAATAGGGTGCCATTTAAGATGCAGTCAATGTCTCCCAACACGGGATGGCAGGCCTAATTAGGAGCCTCTGGAGGACGTCGGATTCCATCACTCCCCGAGTTTCACCTCATTAAGTGATCCCATCAGCCTATATGGATGAAGCAGGAGCCTTTTTTTCTCTCACTGCCAAGTCCAGTGTTAGAAATGGGATTTTCCCAAAGTAAGGACAGTCATTTACAGCGATCATCTCTTGGTGGTGCATATTGCCATCTGCTGTCCACAGTATGAAACTACATGGCCAGGCAGATTGAATGAGTTAACTCCGAAGTATTGAGGAGCGGCAGACAATCAGCTATGTGCTATGTGAATAACGGAATTGCAAAATATAAAGCCATTGTTATTTTAATTAAAAAACGTCTAAGGTTCAGACTGACTAAACATTCAGGTGAGAGAGAGAAGAGGACTAACCATTCACTGCCAGTGGGCGGTGTGTATGTATCACCAGAGAGAGAACTGAAGCTCCGACGTGTGTGTGTGTGTGAGAGTGAGAGTGGTGAGGATGACCATGAGGAGTGTATGACTCACTGCCTGTATAGCCCATGACTAAGCCCTGTAGGTATTTGTTCTGCAGATACAGTACGTCAGATGTGATGCCAAACCAACACTTTACTCCCCACGATAACCACCATCACTAAAGGATTTTAGATGTGAGTTAGAACGGGTAGGAAGTCAGGAAGGAGGAAAGAGAGAAGCCTTGAAAGTGAACGTCTCTTAGTCAGTCAGAGGTCTTCCCACAGGGGTCAGTGACAAAGCCAACCCATTGACAAAGATATGCTCATTAAGAGTTAGGGTAGTGAGTTCAATTCCCGCTAGGTTCACATATACTTAAATGCATGCACTCACTGTTGTAAGTTGCTTTGGATAAAAGAGTCAGCTAAGTGGCATATATCATAATTAAGTAAGTAAAAAGGCTAACCTGGGCAGACTGCGATGTTGCAAAACTTGGTCTGTTTGATGGGTCCCTTGCAGGGTTCTCCTCCGTTCTGGGGCTGCTTGCAGGTGCGGGTGCGGTCACGGTAACCACGGCCGCAGGTGGAAGAGCACAGGCTCCATGGGGACCACTCGTCCCAAGCTCCATCAACTGAAAACAAGAGGAAAAATTCAGACCATGTCACCAAACATACTTTTTTTTTTTACGTGATGGTTTTGCCCTCAAAATGAACATGAATTATTCATAGGTAACTGAGTTGTAGGGTCTTTGGGTTATTGACTGTGAGTTCAAGGAGGGGACCATTTCACGAGCTATCCACTAGGTGGAGTTGTGATTTTGACCAGAGTTGCCAACCTGTCTAGAGACACACACACACACCCTAAACACCACCCTAAACACGGCCCCCTGTAAATGAGCCACCACTTACCGGGGCAGACCATGGTGTTGTTGCAGGGCCGGTTCTCGCGGAGGGGGCCGGTGCATTGGGTGCTGTAGGAGGAGGTAACACAGAAACGGGAGCGGGCCTGCCAGCCCTCTCCACAGCTCACTGAACACACACTCCAGGGGGACCACTCATCTGCAACCGCAGCAGCGTCCACTACAAAAGGTCAGGGGTCAAAGAGTCAGCGCTGAAGGTCCGGCGGCCGTAACACAACTTATATGGTAGAGCTAAGCTATACATGACATAACTGCAAATGATCTACCGGTCTTTTAAATGTATTATACTATCGTAAACACCTCTCCAACTATCTCCAAAACTGGATTTTGTATCCTTTATCACCAGAATGTGTGTCTCACCTGTTTGAGGGGCCACGACTCCAGTGCTAGGAACATCAGCGTTCTCTCTTTTCAGGCCAACAATGGAAGCTAGGGCTTGGCTACGGGCACGCACTTGACCTTGGGAGGTAAACAATGATTAGTGAGCTGAAACTCAAGCCGCTTCCAAACAGATCAACACAAAGACAGACAGTCGGTTAGACATTACAGACTTCCAAGAAAACAACTAGACAGCTAGATTGACAGGTAGACTCACCAATGCAGGGCTGAGGGTTGCAGGCCCGCCCCTCTTCGACCACGCCTTCACACACACTATCCTCTGGATGACAGGCTCGGCTGCGCACCTGGACTCCACCCCCGCACTCCATACTGCACTCAGACCAGCGGCCCCAACCATTCCAGCCCTCTGCAGAAGAGAAAAACATGAGACACATGGCATCACATACAAGTCCAGAGACATCCTTCTTGAAGATGATATATAGATGTGGATGGAGCTTAACTCTTTCTTAAAAAGCCCTACCGCTCAGAAATGTAGATATAGAAATTGCTACAGTTCAGTAAGACTGTAAATGTTTTTTCAGGTAGTGTTCTCAAGGATTTCGATGTAAAAACTGTAACTGGAAATTACTGTGCCTGTCAGAGAGCTAAGGAGAAATGCACAAGGACAGCTCTTTGTGAGGAAACCACACCAGATAAAAGTTTTTCATTTGAAATGATTGTTTGCTTTCCAGCGCCCTCGAAAGCACGGTGTGCAAGGCTGGCGTGTTGCTATGGTTACTGCAAGTGATTGGCTTCGATTTCCTGTGCCAGCTAACTGTGAGGGCTTTGTGTACACTGTGTGTGTGCCTTTTGCATCCCTCAATCCCCCAGCAAAGAGCCAGCAAACATGTCCGCCATCCATGAAAACAAAATGGCGAGCTAACACTGTGCAGTGGGAGCAATCTGACCACTTAGACCTTAAGGAGGCACAGTCTCTTCCTAACACCCTTCATTTATGCCTTATGATACTGGGGCAGCAAAGGGCACATCTTCATCAGAACCTCACGTTCTCTATACCTCTAGAATTTAGATCATTAATGGGGGGGAGGGTTGATTAGTTTGAGTCAGCATGGGGAGGCTGTGCTTCCAAGGGAACATGATTCCAATCAGCCAGACAGAGATCTAGTCTAGACTCTATTGGATGGGAAAACAAAAACAGACAAGTGAATTCGTGGACATTGAGCATTACACAGTAAGCCAGTTAGGTGGTGGTAACTCTACTCACTTATGATTTCGGTGTCACGTACAATGTCACGTCCATTGTCTCTGGGGGTTGGGATGCACTGTTCCAGGTAGACGCCTCCACGGTAGCAGCCACCGGGCTTCCTGACGGGGGTCTCCCAGCACTGGCAGGGGGTGTTCATGATGCCGCAGGGGTTGGGATGAGTGCTGGTGGACAAACAATTCTCCAGCCACTGGCACAGCTTCTGACAGGCTGGCATACTGGGGTTCCTCTTGCCCACCACCAGGAACTCGGCCTTGAACTCACCGCTGCCCTCTCCCTCCACAATCTCCAGGCCGTGTCTTGGCGCCACCTTGCGGAGCTGCAGGAACTGCTTGCTAGACTCCAGGTAGGTTACAGATGTTGAAGCGTCGCACAATCGGACGACTTCATCAAAGCTCTCCATACCCAGGTAGGTGCGAGAGGTCTCGATGAAGGAGTCGAACTGGAAGGTTTTGACCTGGCGGGGCAGGCAGGAGTCGCTGGGCTTGGTGATCTTCATGTAGACGGTGTAGCGGCGAGGGTCTGGGTTCTGCAGGGTCCAGGAGCACGGTGTGGAGGGCAGGTTGGCGGTCGAAGAGAACAGCCCGAAGAAGCGGCTCTGCTCCAGGGTGGCGCAGGTATCAGAGGCAGGGCCAGACGGGATGCTGGAAGTCAAACCGAGGAAAAGGAGGGCCACAAGGGCCACTAAGGGCCACGCCATTCTGTGGTTGCTTCGAGAGGACGTTTCAAGGGGACTCAAATCGATTTCACTCTTTTCTCTCTCCTCTATTTATGTAATTTGTTGCGATGTGACTTCAGTTGCTTGGAACTTGTTGGTTTACTTTCCGAGGAATTGGATGGGGTTCAAAGGCTTCAGTGGGACAGACAGACAGCCATGTGTCAAAGATGTGTCTGTTGGACAAAGGGAAGATGAAAAAAAGAAACATGACAGGTCACTAAGTGTAACAATTATCTGATCAGAACCAACCAAGAGGTACCTTGGCCCTATGGTGAATTCAAGGATTTCTTCAGAACTAACTTCTAATATACATATGCTCATTGCAACCTGCACAGCTCATCCTTGTTAGTGAGAATTTGGTCTTTATTGAGGTAATTGACATACCTGTATAAATAAAGGTGAAAAATAATTCCCAGTCTCCTGATTACATCTATCTCCACTTGAGTGTTGAGCCTGTGATTAGCAATACTGTGCAGCAGCAGATCTCTCCAGTGAACAAATGCACTGAGGGTCCAGAGTTTAATAACAGTGTGTGGATCTGCAATTACAGTCCTAGCCTCCGCTCTCTCTCAATTTCCCTCTCTTTCTGTCTCTCTCGCTCTTTCCTCCCACACACGGGAATGTGCCGCTAAATGCTAACCGAAGTGCGTCAGGCTGACGTCTGGTGCTGGCGCGTTGCCACTGGGAACCGCAGACAACACTTAAAGTCAATTACACTCTACAATGCCCAGGAATCTGAGAAGCAAGAGCAACATGGTAAGGTTAAGTCATTGATCTCACTTACAGCTTCACAAGTTGCATGAACTTTGTTTGACCCTTGCCTATTGCGTTCCCTCAAAAATGAAGAAGCCTTGGTTATCAGGAGCCCCATTCAGGACAGACTGAAGGGAGGGTCTATTCGATTGCCAGTTCCCACACTAGAATATGCAGCTGTGGAGTGCATTGGGATGACACTCATGCAACATTGCTTTTCCCACCCTAAATATGTTTAGACATAAACCAACATATACAGCATGTAGTTGCTGCACTACAATGCCCTGTGGAGAGAGGTATAGATGCAAGATCTTAATTTGATCACATTTAAAACTTGTAGTATATTTGAGGTTTGTTATTCCCATTTGATAATTTCAGACTTTATTTTCTCTTGTAAATAAAGAGAGAGATTGCTCTCTTTCTGCTGACTTTCACAGCAAAAGCAAAAGCAAAAACATGAAAAAATAAATAATATATACAACAAAAATCTCCATTAATTGTCATCCACATAATAATTAAAATGGCATGTTTCTGCAGGATTATTTTCCTGCAGTAGCAAACTGGTTCAAATTAAGATCCTACATCTGTATCTGTCAAGTCATTATTAGGAATAACCCTATCTGGCCCTGGAACAAAGAGCACACAAGATCAGTATCCCTGTACTGGACTCTCCATGTGGCACCTTATACTTGATGAGGTTACACATTGTCTAGGTGTTATGGTGACTTAGGTTTGGGGTCGTTCCCTAGGCCTAAGGGGGAATAAGGAGAGAAGAAGACTGTTGCTCAGCAACAACTTTCTCATGCATGCAGGGCAAGGCTATTCTTCCTGCTTACATGTCTCTATGGCAGCCCAGTCGTCTTGAGCTAGTGACTAATGTCGGAAGAAGCCCTAAAACACTATTAACCCACCAACTGATGCCGAGTAATTCACAAATAATTAAAACGTTATGAGTAGGTCTGCAAAGGGATTCAAAGCCTTGGCTAAGTTATTGGGTGGGTGGGGTAGCAGGAGGTACAACCAGGTGCAGAATGATATACAAAAAAACTTTAAATACAACTTCAGCATTGCCTCCTCCTTCCTTCTTTCAGTAGCGATGCACCTGCATCCTTCAAAGCTAGACCATCATCAATTTGCCCATGCTCTGCACCAGCCTCCTTCCTATACTCTCCCTCTGAGGTAGACTTCTGCTTGTGTGGGAGTATGTGTCTCACTCTCTCTTCTTCCTCCGCCACTCAGTAACCAGCCGGAAGCTCCATAAATGGGCTTTAAATGGGGCGAGGACTGAGGAGAGAAACACATGTATGGCTGTCACATTTACAGCCCCTCTCTCTCACCCTTGCTCCCTCCCTCTCTCTCTCTCTATCTCTGTCTTCATCGCTCCATCTCTACCTCTCTCCCTATCTCGCTGTCGTCAACAACATTTCTACAAAAGCAGGCAGCCTACGCGTAATCAGGTGGTAGTTATGGAAACAGCTGTTATGATTTTTTTTTGTGCAGATTAGTGTAAAATTCAGAAGAGGGAAAAGAGCTAAATTACCATCAGGTGCTCTCTGTCTGCTTGTGCTGTGATGCACAGCTTTCAAGTGGCATTTTTCACCAGAGAGCTGATGCTGTGCTTTGCATAATACCATGCACCCATCAGCACTAACAGCCCAGTAAACAAACACTCCCGTTTTTCTCCGGAGATGTGGACTTAGGAATGTGTACAACATATCTATGTTGAAGTACAATGATTCAAGACTTCACAGGAGATCTGCAGAGATAGAAGAATCGCTTTAAGCCAGAAGGGCCATGGGTTTGCATGACTAATGAAAATGGAGAGCTGTGAGAAAGTACTGGGTGTGTGTGGGGGAGTTATATTGCTGCCACAGAAACCATTACCCCTTGTACATATGTGGTTGTTTTAAAGGCAATCATAGATCAGTTGACAAGTATTCTGCCAGCAGGATATATATACCTGTGGCTGTCAAGTCCTGACTACTCTAATCAGAGTCAAATCATAGTACATTGTCACACAGCTTGCTCTATTCTACACTGCCTGTAATATGTATATGAACTGTTTGAACACAGGGACATCTCCTTGGTTCTTCTGAAAAGATAACATGCAGGCAATTAAGTCCACAGCTGCTGCAGGTGACCAAACAAATCCCCAGATCTTCCATCACTTTGTATCTTTTTGTGCAGAGGTTGGAGAAGGGAAAGATGGGAATAAGCAAGCTGCAACTGAACCATCTGTGATAGAAGCCCTAGGGGGAGGGGAGGAGGGGGGGGGGGGGGGTGAACGAGGGAGGAGAGGTCACTTCTACTTTTGTGTCCCCATTTTTCCTTTCTCTGCAAGATTGCTCTCTTTCTGCTGACTTTCACAGCAAAAGCAAAAACATGAAAAAATAAATAAACGCGTTCTCGGGGTCATCAAGTCAAATAAATGGCTCAAGCTGTTTCTATTCAATTGCATGCCATGTGCAAGCCAAGACAGCTTTTGGCAACCTTTAATATGCTTTGCTTCATTCCAAGTTCACACCCTTTGTGTCTCCATATGAGATCTGACTTGTTAGTTAGCACTGGAACAAAATGGTCCTAATTATTCACATTATAAAGCACTACTGCCTCTAACAGCCCCCCTTTGTTTTGGAGACCTATGGTAAGAGTCAGTTCAGTTGCTGTGGCAACTGTGTGTGTGTGTTTTTTCCCAAATGCACTTTCGGTGAATGTTGTGCAATGGCAGCAGGCAGCAAGTTAGTAAATTCAAACCTTGATGTGAAAACAAGTCGTCTGTATGTGCTCCTGTGTCTTAACTTCCGAAGCATTACATGAACACTGAGTCACAGAAATGACAAAACAACATGCATGCACCGGATGTCATGCATTAGGAAGGTCATCAAAGCCTGAAGACACCGATGATTATTAAGTGTTTTTTCTAGTTCCATAGTCATAGAATAAACTAAAACTGAAATGGTAAACATGAAACTATTTAAGCAATATGAATAGCAAATGTTGCATAATCAAATCATAGGTTCTTAACAGACGTTATTAAATCAAATCAAATTCAGAGATGAGTCAGAGTTCAGCAGGGTATAATTGTGACGCTCGGGAATGCTGGACAGTTAAAAGAAACCATCATTGAGAAATCTTTGCTAGAGCAACCTGTTGATAAATGCCGATGCATGTATATTTCTGTTGCTGTCCATGTGACAATATATCACCACTCCCACGGCGCGGAAATGTTCATAACATTCATAATAAACATGATCAAATGCATGCTGTCGTCAAGAATCACTTCCAATTTACAAGCTCATTGCACACGGTTTCTTATGATGTCTGTCTGTGTCCGTGTCTATATGAAATGACATATAGCGCATTGAGAAATATTGCCCGGCTGAGTGCAAACTTACAAAGGATTCGTCAAGTTGATATCTCCAAGGGTAAAGCAATTGCATGATATCATTAATACGTGGACGATTTTTTGCGATCATAACAATGCAACACATACGCTTCAGATTCGTGCAGCCCAAACGGATCTGAACGGCTATTCTCAAGGTGGAATGATAGTTCCTTTGCTCCCACAAAATAATTTAAAGGCGATTTATAGGGAGAGAAGGAACAAGTGGAGCAGTACATGAGAGACCTGTTGAAATTATTTGCATTTGCATGCTTGATTCACATGCATTAAAGCTTGTCATTTCGTGTGGTGTTGTTGCAGGCTAATCATGAATCCCATGTGCAGGTTGCTGCAATAATGTTCTCTGAAGTCACAATATTGCAACAATAAGACGATTGCAAACAAACGGAAGTACTTTGACAGCGTTTTGGACAGCGACTGAACCCGACTCTCATTGTTCAGCACCATGGACAGCGACCGAGTCAGAATGTCGTTGTTCAGCACCGTGTACAGCGAGTGAGTCTTAATGCGTGCTTCGTTTCACTGACTGAAGTCATGCTAAGATTCCAGTACCTAAACTCTCCAAAAGTCTGGCAGGTTTTTCACATATGAAGAGACAACTTTCTCACATAAGCTTCCATGTAAACACAGCAAGAAAAAAATACATTGCAATACCAACTATTTGACCAAGCACTACTGACAAACCACATGATTGAACTGTCAAAAAGACAAAGCAACAAAACACGTAAAACATGAATCAACCAATAGAATCGGATACTACTGTACCTTGAGAATGTTCTTTTAGTGCACACTCTCCATCCAAAAGTCCACAATTCTTCGAGCTGGATTCAGGAAGCAACTTTCGGAGTCTTCACGTTGTCATCGCAGAATGTTCGGGCCAAAACGTTCAGCAAGGGGCGACGGCAGAAACTGTAAATGGCAAGTCCAGACACGACTGTATCGGATCGACCCCAAGTTCTAGAGCAGTGTCCACTTCCACAAGCAAAAGTAAAATAAAACGACTCTGACCAAACTCCAAAGAGTGTACTACCAACTTTTTTTGGTTGCTATATCCAGGTAAACTGACTATAGCCAAATATCGAATTGATTGTATATCGGAGCTCCAAAAAGTCCTAAAAGCAGAAGATGTGTTCTTGTCTTTCCTTTATGAGCTCCAATATATCGTTGGTACTTTTACTCCCGGCTTCGGAGTCCTGCTTGTGGTTCTTGAACTGCAAGTGGGTTTCAGTCTCAGTGTGCCTTGTGGCATCTTCTCAATAGTATTTATCCTACCCCGCCCCCCCTGCTCTGAGTCGGAGTCTCTGCGTGGATAACACATTGAAGTGAATGAGACAACGCAAAGGTGGGGGTATGTATATGTGCGTGTGACTGTGTAGAAGGGAGGGCGGGAGAGACAGGAGAAGGAGGGAGAGAGAAAGACGATGTGAGCACCAAACTACGCAGAGATGGACGCAGGAGCATGGGCACCGGAAAGGGGAGCTGTCGTCTACATAGCCTATGTCTGTACTGCAGGCTATCATCAGTGCTTGACTTGGTGACTTGGATTGAAATAGGTCCCAGTACTCATTTTGGGTGCCGGTACCGTTAATATTTAGGTGCAGGAGCTCCACAATACTTTTGAGCTAGTATTCTGAAAGAGGAACAAGAGCTCAAGCAGTAGAACAGTTGAGGTGCCGGTACTCAACTCTGGACAGCTCCTGCGCCAAGTCAAGCATTGTCTATCATTGAAAATAATGGTATAAGCGCCTCAAGTTAACATAATATTATGACACACACCATATCTGCGAAGTAGCCTATAGGGCAGGCTAATATGTGATGCACCATTGTATAAGATGCGATAATTACATGATAAATACCTTGAAGAATAAAACAAATCATCATAATTTGGGGATATTATATGGTTTTGGGCTACAGGTGCATGCAATAAAGCTTCTATTGACAGAGCAGCTGCTTGTTACTTGGCAATTTAAGTTTCATGGGCAGAGATTAATAAAAGCTTTAATAGGGGATAAAAGATGCCAACCTGGTCTCAGAGCATTTCGTATTCTTCTGTACATAAATCCGGGATTCTCCATTTATTATGATATGTTATGTTTGGTATGGTTACATAAGACAGATGGCAGATGGCAAAAACTAATTGATGGTGGGTGGATGGGTGGGCGTATATTGTGAATACCTAACAACCCAACGGTTGTGATTTAGAATCTGATCATGGTCCCTTTTCAACTACTTACTACTTTTTAGCTACTGTACTTTGCGACTATTTAGCCTGTTAGCTCATTTTCCCCCTAACCCTAACCCTTTTAGCGAACCTTTCCCCTAACCTAAACCTAAACCATTTAACATAACTCCTAAACGTAACCCTAAACCTAACCCCTAAACCCTAGCCTAGCTAATGTTATTGAGCTAGCTAATGTTAGCACCTAGCCTTCTAGCTAGAATTCATAACATATCATATGTTTAGCAAATTTATAACATATTGTACTCTTTGGAAATTCATAACATATTGTACATTTAGCAAATTCATAACATAACATATCATACTAAATGGAGTATCTCAGATTTACGTACAGAATAGTACGAAATGCTCTGAGACCAGGTTGTGGATGCAGTGAAAAGAAAACCCAGTTCAATATGCTGTGTAATCTAATAGTGAATGCATGACTTTTCCAATGATTCTGATATGGCGCTGCAAAATCTGAAACACGTCAATCAAAAATTGTGGTAGGGATAGGCTGAAGCAAGGTCGTAATTAATGTCAGAAAGAGGGAAAACACGTTGCAGCAGCCCATACACTCCCCCGCTTCTGGGGAGTAGATGACTCTGAATGGGCTTTCGGAATGCGAGTGTCCCTCCATGTGAGCTGCTGGGAAGGAGAGCACCAATGGGGGCGTCAGGTTGCTGGATTTATTGGCTCCTACTGCGCTATAGGCAAGCCTACCTACAACTATTTAAGAGGGCGACTGTGCATGATTTAGACCCAATACTCGGACAACATGACTCAACATTATATAAACCACAAGAAACACGAGTTGTAGCTCCTAACTGATCCTACCTTTTTTCTTAATGCATATGCTTTAATGGCAACATCATGATGTCCCCAAAAGGACAGAAACGTGGCTGAATGCTCATAGGTGAGTAGTAAAGAGTCATAGAAGATTGGGGGCTTAAAGCCTACGTGCACTATGGAAGTAATGATGTCATACAGTATGTGACATGTGTGGCATCCCCTGGAGAAAGAGGCAAAAATACAATAATGGAGTGCAGACCTACTCACTAGTGGCAGTGGCGACCCTAGAGCACACAAAATGGTCTGTAAGTATTACCACAACAGACTCACTTGAGTTGAGGGATGAGATGAGTCATGGCATCTGAGCATTGCAGCACTGACATCCTTTATGAGGTCTGAAATGCACCATAAGGATAATTAAGGGGCATGCAGGCAATGACATAGAAGTGTGCTCTTACACAACCCGGTCTCAGGGTATTTCAAAATGATCCTGTATGTAAATCTCAGATGTAAAGCTGCAACACTCCATTTAATATGATATGTTACATTTGTAGATGCCTATCATCCTGTGTTGCAAATTTACAAAACATACAATATGTTACAAATTTGCTAAACAAATGATATGTTACGAATTTCAATTTGTTGTGGCTAATGTTAGCTAGAGGTTAGGGGTTAGCGTTAAGGTTAGGGTTAAGGTTAGGAGTTAGGTTAAAGGGTTAAGGTTAGGGTTAGAGGAAGGGTTAGCTAACATGCTAAGTAGTTGCAAAGTAGCTAAAAAGTAGTAAGTAGTTGAAATGTTGCTAATGAGAAAAAATAATAATGTTGTCTGTGATGAGATTCGAATACGGAATCATTGGGTTGCTTGGGTTTTCGCGTTATACACCCACCCATCACAACTGACCGACCAACCACCCTTAAGTAACCTTCTGCCTTATCTAACCATACCAAACGTAACATATCATGCTAATTTGGGTGTTCTGGAATTACATTTACTATGTGACGTCTAGTCTATGATACCAAGCTGTGTTACAGAAAAATCATCCTTGTGCATGCATATAGCCTGGCCATTAGATTAAACTCTGCTAATTGTATAATAACACATTTATTACTATTTTACTATGCAATAACAACGTGTGAAAGTTTAATCAGTATGGAGGAGCTATCTTGTTCATCAACAATATGTTGGACTTATCTGACAATGAGGTACATTGCGTCCCAAATGGCACCCTATTCCCTATATAGTGCACTACTTTTGACCAGGGCCCAGACTTGACTTGTTGTCCCAGTGGGCCCTGATCAAAAGTAGTGCATTACATAGGGAATAGGGGTGCCATTTGGGACACAGCCTTCAAGTTACATTAATTTACAGAACTCATGGAGATACCAAGTCAAGCCCACTAATTGTGTAATCAGATCAGTCATTAGACACTCAGCAGTGGAGAGCGGATTTCACCCGCTGTTCAGGAAAACAGCGGGTGAAATCAGGACCATAGGGCCCTGGTCTAAAAGAGTGCACTATGTATTGAATAAGGTACCATTTGGAACACAGCCGCTGATGTCAGGTCAACAGGGCAGACGGAGGACAACTGAGGAGAGCTCTAACACTGTTAATTAGGATCTAAGAAGGCAAGAGGAGCACGAGCCAGCGATGTCTGCTGAGGGATGACAGCTGGGCACCATACAGTTACAAAAGCAAACCATCCAACTGACACACTAGCATGTCAATCAATCCAAGATGACGTAGCAGTAAGACGTGTTTGTTTTTGTCCCGTGTAAATATTCATTTTCCCCCCGTTTTCTTTGTATACATTTCAATATATTTCAATCTCTTTTTTCCATTTTCTGATTAAATATACCTTCCTGCCACCTGCCTCACCCAATGTGGTATGGATCTGCTATTTTTTTAGACCTTAAAACTGGAACCTCCATCAGAAGCTAGCCATCAGAAGCTATCCAGCTAATTAGCTACTAACTATTTAGTTATTGTTAGCCACTGCTAGCGGTCTTTACCTTTAGCTCAGACACCAGCCGCTTTAGCCCGGATAGCCCGGATAATACCTGCCAGTCTACAGCATATCGGACTGCTTTTTTCTACTACGTTACCGGATTCCTGCCGCAAGCTCTGGGGCATCACACCGGATCATCGCAGCTAGCTAGCGGTTACCGATTGGCTATTGTGGCTAACACCCTTGTCCAGAAGCAAGCACCAGTTATCCTCGAGCTAGCCTCGAGCTAGGCCCATCTCCTGGCTAGCAAACGAAGAACACCAACTACAATACCTCTCTTGCCAATTGGCCTGGACCCTTTGTCGACACGGAGCCCCGCCGATCCATCATGACTGGTCTGCTGACGTAATTTGTCCGATGTGCTCTCAACCGGCCTCTGCGTCGTGGATGTCGGGTGAAGACCCATCTGCTAGTCCTGGCCCGCTAGCTTTCTGAACTCTGTGTCTCCCGCTTGCCTAGCGTAGTAATGACTACCGAACGGCTCCCTAATTCATCTATTGCTGCTCCTTGGACCCTGTGATCACTCAGCTACACAGCTGATGCCTGCTGGACTGTTCATTAACACGGTACTTCATTTTGTTTATCTGTCGGCCCCAGCCTCGAACTCAGGCCCTGTGTGTAGCTAGCTGACCCTCTCTGCCCAGTCATTGCCATTTACCCGTTGTTGTTGTCTTAGCTGTTAACCCATTATTGTCTTACCCGTTGTTGTCTTAGCTCTCCCAATCAACACCTGTGATTGCTTTATGCCTCTCTCTAATGTCAATATGCCTTGTATACTGTTGTTTAGGGCAGCTCTCATTGTTTTATTTTACTGCGGAGCCCCTAGTCCCGCTCAACATGCCTCAGATAGCTCCTTTGTCCCACCCTCCACACATGCGGAGACCGCACCTAGCTTAACTGGCACCTCCAGAGATGCAATCTCTCTCGTCACTCAATGCCTAGGTTTACCTCCACTGTACTTGAACCCTACCATACCCTTGTCTGAATCTATCCTACCACGCCCAGAAATCTGCTCCTTTTATTCTCTTTTCCCAATGCACTAGACAACCAGTTCTTATAGCCTTTAGCCGTACCCTCATCCTCATCCTACTCCTCCTCTGTTCCTCTGGTGATGTAGAGGTTAACCCAGGCCCCGTGTGTCCCCAGGCCCTCTAACTTGTTGACTTCTGCAACCGTAAAAGCCTTGGGTTCATGCATGTTAACATCAGAAACCTCCTCCCTAAGTTTGCTTTATTCACTGCTTTAACACACTCCGCCAACTCTGATGTCCTAGCCGTGTCTGAATCCTGGCTTAGGAAAGCCACCAAAAATTATGAAATTTCCATTCTCAATTACAATATTTTCCCTCAAGATAGAACTGCTAACTCCGCCTTATCTCAGCTCACTGGTCACCATAGCAACACCCATCCGTAGCACGTGCTCCAGCAGGTATATTTCACGGGTCATCCCCAAAGCCAACACCTCCTTTGGCCGCCTTTCCTTCCAGTTCTCTGCTGCCAATGACTGGAACGAATTGCAAAAATCACTGAAGTTGGAGACATATCTCCCTCACTAACATTAAGCATCAGCTGTCAGAGCAGCATACCGATCGCTGCAGCTATACACAGCCCATCTGTAAATAGCCTATCCATCCAACCAACTACCTACCTCATCCCATATTTGTTTTTGTTTTTCTGTTCTTTTACACACCAGTACTTCTACTTGCACATTCTCATCTGCACATCTATCACTCTGGTGTTAATTGCTAAATTGTAATTACTTTGCCACTATTGCCTTACCTTCCTTACTTCATTTGCACACACAGTATACAGATTTTTCTATTGTGTTATTGACTGTACGTTTGTTTATCCCATCTTGGCCAGGTCGCAGTTGTAAATGGGAACTTGTTCTCAACTGGCCTACCTGGTTAAATCAAGGTGAAAAAAAAAGAAGACTGTGTATTTTTCTGGGCATTTAACAACTTACAATATGCTGTATGCCCAAACATCATCCTACTGCTACCGGTGTGCAAACAGATGCCCATAACAGTGGGAGGGAAAGTTGTGAGGAATCACCACCACTGCAACCACTGCTGCCTCCGCATAAGCCATCCCACATGGCCCGGGCCAGCCCTTCACTATGCTATTTCAGAGTATGCTTGAAAAAACTTCCACCCGGTAGCAGAGTCAGCGTCGTGTCCAAACAGAGGCAACCCCTGCATCATTGACAATGGCAAGCTACACATACCATGCACTACAATGTAACAATGTACTAGTAGTATACAAAGAGAACATGCTGCATGTATACATGTTAACCATGACAATAATCTGGGCCTGTGGGAAACTATGATGGTTACTACAATATAGTTGTTAAACTAAATAGTGCTTCATCCACTACTGCTGCTACTACTAGTACTACTGCTACTGCTACTACTACCCCTACTGCTACTACTGCTACTGCTAGTACTACTACTACAACTATCTTTATCATCAGCATGAGCAACATTGTTGGCAATACCATACCGCCCTGCTCCCACTGCTGGCTTGGTTCTGAAGCTAAGCAGGGTCGGTCCTGTTCGGTCCCTGGATAATGAGATCCAGGCTGTATCACAACCGGCCATGATTGGGGTTTGGTCGGTGTTAGCCATTGTTGTAAATAGGAATATGTACTTAACTAATGTACTTAACTAACTTGCCAAGTTAAATAAAGGTTAAATAAAAAAAAATATTAGAGACCAGATGCTGCTGGATGTGTTGTTGGAGGTCCAGTAGCCGACACTCGTCCCATTGACCCAGGGCAGTGAAGGGAACATTGCCCTGCATAGGGTGCTGTCTATCAGATGGGATCTTAAAACGGATGTCCTGACACTCTGCGATCGCTAAAGATCCCATGGCACTTATCGTAAAAGTAGGAGTGTTCAATTCACAATCTGGACCTCATACCATCATGGCCCCTTAATCATCCCCAGCTTCCAATTGGCTCATTCATCCCCTCTCCTTCCCCCTGTAACTCTTCCCCAGGTCGTTGATGTAAAATATAACATGTTCTCAGTATTACCTGTTAAAATAAGGGTCAATAAATTAGCAGCCTCCATGGGTCATTGTATTACTTAGAGTTTGCACTTTATGTCTAAATGAACTCCATCAGTCACATTACTTGTCACAACCTGCTAGATGTGCGGCACTTGCTTTTATTTCTCTCAGCAGCAGGCTGCATCTCGGGCTTCTCTCCTGCTCAAGTGGTTGTGAAGCGATCTCTACTCTAGAGGGCGCTGCTTTTTATATTCCATGGACAAGAGACCTCACAGTGAAGAGAGATGCTGTGTGCGCTAAAAATCAGAAAGCTCTGGAAACTGTGTAATGGCTGAGGAGAAACGTGTTTTATGTTTTTTCTTTGATCCTGTAAAGTGTAGAAAAATGAAGACAATGTGGAACATATACTGGGGTTGTAAATATCATGTTGATGCTTAATGTTGGAGAGATAGACCGATAGTTCAACTCCCACTGGCTCTAATGTACATCTGTTTTTGTTTAGCACGTCATCTTCAAGAAGTGTAAAGTCTACACCTGCTCTTTCGATGACAAGTTACATTTGATTGGTAACATGCGCCGAATACAACAGGTGTAGACTTTGCAGTGAAATGCTTACTTACAGTTTTTTCCAACTGCTTACACACGTTTTCAAAACTGTCTCCTTTTCTTCAAAACTCTACACACAATTACCAAAACTGCACACACAAAATGCAAAATGCCTCACATCTCCTTCAAAATGTAACACTGCATTCAAAATGCCATAAACACATGTCGGAATGAAGCATTTGCATCAAATGGCAAACACTGCTTTCATAATAGTACATTTTTGGATATACCATGTAAACACTGTTGTTCTAAATCTAAAGCTCTTTGGTATTTCATAGGCTTATATCTACATTTCAATACAATGTTCTACAGCGAAAGTAATCTGCTGAGAGGGGTAAACAAGTACACTGTAAACACCAATGCAATGTAGAAACAAAAAATATTTATTAGGCCAAACATTACTGCTGTATACAGTAGCATACAACAAAACCATAAACATAAGTAAACAAAAAGTATATTCTTTAGAATACAGTAAAGAACACAATTGTGTGTGTGGGGTCCCGGGGGGTAGTCCAGGAATTGGTGGTGGGGGGGGGCAGTCACCAGTGCTAAGTTACGCTTCATCTCTTCTCCGGCCTGGGTCTGGCCACAATACAATACAAGATACGTTTTCTCTTGCCAAACATTGAGGGAAGTATCTCCTAGCATGGCGTAACCAACCTTGGACAGAGGCAACCTCTATGTCCCCACATGCGTCCTCCATTGCCTGGAGAAGCGGCATGCGGGCATAGGGTTGGCGATCATACACTTTCCAGCGCCAGGCTGAGAAGAATTCCTCTATGAGATTTAGAAAAGGTGAATATGGGGGTAGGTACAAAACTACAAATTGTGGATGGGTGGCAAACCAGTTTTGGACCAGAACAGCCCGGTGAAACTAACATTGGCCCATAAAACCACAAATCTAGCAGGCTCCTGATCTGGATCAGGGACAAGCATTGTGTAAATTGCATCCAGAAAAGTGAGCATATGGCCGGTGTTGTACGGACCCAGTGTGACATTGTGATGGAGAACCCCGTTTTGAGTGATGGCAGCACACAGTTATATTACCCCCACGCTGTCCAGGGACATTGGTAATTGCCCTCTGTCCTATTACATTTCTTCCGCGGCGCCTGGTTTTGGTGAGGTTGAAGCCAACCTCATCCACATAAATAAATTCATGGCGAATTACATGGGCACCCAGCTCCAATACTCTCTGTAACAGACAAAAGGATATACAGATGAGTAAATATGGTATGTCTGAAGTACTGGAAGTAGTGTTGCATACATACCTCTACAAAGTCATGTCGCATATTCTTGACTCTGTCAGAGTTTCTCTCAAATGGCACCTTGGAAAGTTGTTTCATCGTCACTCGGTGCCATTGGGGGATGCGTTGTATGGTCGACAGGCTTACAGCATTGATGTTGTTAAATATGGTGTCATTATTCAAGATATGCTCTCTTATCTCCCGAATCCTAATTGCATTGTTGGCCAAAACCATATTTATAATTACAGTTTCTTGTACATACGTAAACAAGCGTCCTTGTCCTCCATGATGTCTTTGCCTTTCCATTCTGTACAGAATTCAAACACAGTATGTGTTCAGCATAGGAACTGTAAACAATGTACAAAAAAATGTAGTACAGCATGATAACCAACCTCATTCATTCATTGCAGTGCAGTAAGTGGATGGCTATAGTTGCATACCTGTTCTCATTTCTGAAGGTTCGAATTATGGACGCCACTGTAAATCGACTCAAGTTGGGCTGGACTCTCAGTCCAGCCTCTCTCATGGTCAAACTGTGGTTGAACACATGATCAACAAGTGTTGCCCTAATCTCATCATAGATGGCTCTCCTTCCTTCTCTTCTTTGCCCCTGTCCTTCATCCTCTTCCTCTCCCTCCTACTCCTCTTGCTCTCTGTCCATTGTTGGCATCCATTGTTCAAAACAGGTAATCTGACCTTTGACCTATGTAAAGGCCTATACTACAGTAAAGCAGTGATTGGTAAGTGATCAGTTAAGCTATTAGTGTTTGCACATGTGAGGAGTGTGTGTGTGACCTGGTGAATAATTGTAGCATTTTGGTTGTGTTTGGAAAAGGAAAGCAAGTCACTTCCTGTTAGATTTTTGTGTTTTAGGTAGAGAATTGTGTGTAGTGTTTTGAAAAAAGCATTTTATGCAATTGATAACTGAGTCAAAGGCTGAGAAATAGCTTATGGTTTTGGATATTTGGTGTGTAGTTTTGCACTTTGAGTGAGAGGTTTCAAAAATTGTGTGACATGAAAAGATTTTGTGTGTAAGCAGTTGGAAAAAACTGTAAGAGCTCATTCCCAACAATGCAGAGTCAAACAATAAGACAAATATTTGCTAGATAAAAAAGGAAATAGTAACACAATAAAAGCAATAACGAGGCTATATACAAGGAGTACCAATACCGAGTCAATGTGTAGGGGAACGAGGTAGTTGAGGTAGTTGAGGTAATACAGTATGTACATGTGGGTATGGGTAAAAGTGACTAGGCAATCGGGATATATAATTAACAGAGTAGCACCAGCGTACATGATGTGTGAAATTGTGTCTATGTGTAAGTGTGTGTGGCGTCCATGTGCATGTGTGTGTGTGTGTTTTGTGTGTGTGAGCGAATGTAGTGGGTGTGTGTGTGTGTGTGTGTGTGTGTGTGTGTGTGTGTGTGTGTGTGTGTGTGTGTGAGCGAATGTAGTGTATGTGTGAGCGAATGTAGTGTGTGCGTGCGCGCGTGTGTGTGTGTGTGTGTGTGTGTCAGTGTAGTATGTGTCAGTGTGTGGGTAGAGTCTAGATAGTATGCGTAGAGTCAGTGCAAAACAATTAAGAAACATAAATCAATAATAAAGGAAGTCAATGTAAATTGTCCATTTGATTAACTGTTCAGCAGTCTTATGGCTTTGGGGTTAGAAGCTGTTCAGGTGCTTTTTGGTAAATTAAAGGAGAGCGGCACACTCTAGTAGCTCGGATGCAATAATTGAATAACCTAATAACCAATGTTTCAACAGACAAGCTGTCTTCATCAGGGTATAATGACAAACACTACGGGGTGACTACTTTATATAGTGTCAAAGGACACACACAGGTGTCTGTAATCATGGCTGGGTGTGGCCTGATATCATTGGTTAATTCTCAGATATACAAAGAACATACCAAAAACATGAATGGATAGCATACGATCATGGATACAATTTGGCTCTATAGGCCTATAAACATTTACAATGAATATCAAAATCACAATAATCACAAGAATGGCTTCAGATCAAAGTCTACGTTGAGTTTGAAGGGAGCAAGGGTCTTTAAATTAAAGATCCAGACAGCCTCTCCTTTTAACAATAAATTGTTGAGGTCGCCCTCCTCTCCTAGGGATGACATGTTCGATGCCGATATAACGTAGGGACGAAATCGAGTGGTTTGCTTCCAAAAAGTGGGCCGCAACTGGGTAAGTTGACTTTTTGCACCTAATGGGGCTACGATGCTCCAAGATTCATACTTTTAATTCGTGCTTTGTTTTACCCACATCATTTTTACCACAAGGACAAGTTATAAGATAAATAACTGCCTTAGTGGAGCACGTGATAACACCTTTGATTGGGATCTGTTTCCCTGTTTTGGGGTGTTTAAAGGAACTTCATTTATAAGGGCCTTTGCATTGAGCACAGCCATTACACTTGTAGTTTCCATCCAGTAGGGGCGCAAATAGATGTTGTGCAGGGATATTTTGGAGGTGGTAAATCAGAGTTTACCAATTGATCTGAGATTTCTTCCAAGCGAGAATACAACCAAAGGAGGGTCCGAAAACACATTACTGATACTGTCATCGGATCTTAGAATGTGCCAATTATATATTTTTGGGTCCCAAACTTGGCACTAAATTGTAATTATTTCGCATCTATGGCCTATTTATTACCTTACCTCCCTACTCTTCTACATTTGCACACACTGTACATAGAATCTTTCTATTGTGTTATTGACTGTACATTTGTTCATGTGTAACTCTGTGTTGTTGTTTTTGTCACACTGATAGCTTTATCTTGGCCAGGTTGCAGTTGTAAAGGAGAACTTGTTCTCAGATGGCCTACCTGGTTAAATAAAGGTGAAATAAAATTAAAAAAAAAAAAAAAAAAAACATTGCTATGCGCAGTATTGCTGAAAGGTGAGAGTCAGTAAGAGATGATCTGTGACTTGTTATATTTCATCACTGAAAATGTCTGTTCACTTACATGGGGTTGACCCAAACAGTACAAACATCCTCTGAGCATGACTTCTAATCTTTGGTAGTTTTGTTCGAGAGATGCATAGAACCTTGTCAGCGACATTGTTTTGAATAGTTCTCCAATCACTGCATCAGACTGAAGATCGATAAGCTCAAGTTGCAGGTCAGTGGGAGTGTTATCCACGGTGAAGGGAGAGACTAGTAGTGTCAGTAGTTGGGTGAGATTGTTGGTTTCTACTTGGCGGGTCAGGTAGGAGTAATTTTCCCTTGAAGGCTTTGACAAGGCTGTACATCTGATGTGTGAAAAGGCCCTTCCCTTGTAGTTTGGAATTCCAAATTTAGCAATCTCTGACTTCAGGTCCCACAACCTTTTAAGCACCTTCGCCAAACTCAGCCATCTCACCTTTTTGTGTTAGGGGAGATCTGCATGACCCGACTCTGTATCTTCCAACAGTGAGACAAACTGCCTGTGGTTGAAAGATTTTGCTCTTATGAAGTTTACCACTTTAGTGACTGTATCCACAACATGGCTCATTTTCAGAACACCTCCTGTTGAATAATGCAATGCAGGAAAATCATTTTCTAATCTGAGTTCAGCTCAGCTACTTGATCTTGTATCCTTTTCAAAAGGCCAACGTCATTTCCTGTCAAGTTTGGGCACTCATCAGTGGTCACACTTGATAACTTTTCAAAACTCAGTCCCAGCTTTGCCCCATACTTATTATCCTCCAATAAATCTTTCCCTGTGGTTGTGCTCTTCATTGACTGCACTAAAGCGAGCTCTTCTGTCATTTCAAAGTCTAGGGTTATGCCTTGTAAGAATATCAACAACTGCGCCGTGTCACGCTGCTCTCATCCAGGGCCAAGGAGAAATAGGTTAAATCTTTCAACTGTTCCATATTCTCTTCTATGTCCTCAACACGCTGTGTCACTGTTCGTCTTGACAGGGAAACATTTTCAAACAGCTCTTTCTTGCAGAGTCAATTAAACATTCTTTAATGAATTCGCCCTCAGCGAATGGCTTGCTATGTCTGGAAAGTTTGTGGGGCAGTACATAGCTAGCTCTCACAATTCCGTCGTTTGCTGAATGTAGTTTTGTGAAAAGTCCTTGCTGCTTTTGCAACTGAGAAAGCAACTCTTTCGATGCACTTGCCCTCTGCTCAGAAGACATATTCCTATATTTCTCTGCATGCTTCGTCTGGAAGTGTCGGGACAAGTTGTAATCTTTCAAGCACACTAAGCACACAGCTTTCCCTGATACCTCAATAAAGAAATATGTTGATGTCCACTCTTGCTGGAACACCCCACATTTATTGTCTACTTTCCTTTTCTTTGAAATCTTTGAAAAACTCATTTTTGCGCAATTTCTTGCAAGCTACTATTTGTAACTGACTTGTGTGTCAACCTGTCAGTCACTGTCTGTCCTCGTGCAGTAGTTATTTATACATGCCTTCAAAATAAATGTCCCACAAGAGGTGGGAGTTAAATTATTATACAAAATCAAGTATTCATTGGGCTTTTAATTTGAATTAAGAAATACGTAAATTCTTTATGTGATCCGAGCATGATTCCGCGGGCCGTATTGAATCAGGACGTACAGACCCCGGGCTGGCCTTTGCCCAGGCCTGGTGTAGATGAAGGAGAGGAGACAGGTTAAATAAGTATTTTTAAGCCTTGAGATAATTGAGATATGGATTGTGTATGTGTAGCATTCAGAGAGTGAATGGGCAAGACAAAAAATTGAAGTGCCTTTGAACAGGGTATGGTAGTAGGTGCCAGGTGCACTGGTTTGAGTGTGTCAAGAACTACAACGCCGCTAGGTTTTTCATGCTCAACAGTTTTCCGTGTTTATCAAGAATGGTTCACCACCCAGAGGACAGTCTGACTGAATCTCGCCCTTGGTCTCCATTTCCTTTACACTTTAAAGACCTCTTATTCCGTGTCTGGTTTCATATGAAGACCTTTATACCCCTGTACTGTAGATCCATCACCATATTTCTCTTGTACAAACAAAACAATCATTTTTAACCACGATGGGGACCAGGATCTATCTTTCTCCCACACATGATGGGGTGCCCCATGACCTGTCTATGTAACTCATATCTTTCTTTGTCTTTGTAACAGGGGTGGGTTTATTCCTGGATATCCTTAGTGGGGACAGAGTGGCCTGGTGTACAATCCTCAAACATAAGACCTTCGCAGAGGGACAGGAGTGGGGAGCAAGAAGTGAAAGGAAGAAGGGAAGGTTACTGAAAGGAAGAAGGGAAGGTCACTGCAAGGAGAATTGCCATTTAGTAGAACGTTTTTCCTCTTCGTTGTAAGATAAGAACAAAACCTCAAATACTTAAACAAAGCCATTATATTAATTAGATTTGTGAACATGGTCCCTAGCTGTGTGTTGCCGCTTTCCATGTTGTCTGTTGTCTGTAGTTTGTGAGGTGTGGAAAAACTTTGTTGCTTTTATGATTTTTGTCTTGCTGCTTTTTGTTTTATGTTGCTCTGTCTGTATGCTACGTCTTGCTTGTCCTATGTTGCTCTGTCTGTATGCTACGTCTTGCTTGTCCTATGTTGCTCTGTCTGTATGCTATGTCTTGCTTGTCCTATGTTGCTATGTCTTGCTTGTTCTATGTTGCTATTGTCTATATTGTAATTGTTTTTAATAACCTGCCCAGGGACTGCGGTTGAAAATTAGCCGGCTGGCTAAAACCGGCACTTTTACTGAAACGTTGATTAATGTGCAATGTCCCTGTAAAAATAAAAAATTAACTCAAACTCAAACTAATTGTCTGCCTGCAGACCGTAAAAATTGTAGTTTGTAAAATACTTAGTGGGTCTAAACAGGACGTTTTAATAATTTTGAAGTGAGTATAATAGAATATAGTTAATGAATACTGTCATTCTCAATTATATAATGACACCTATTACAAACCACCTGAGTGTGCACATGCAGACACAGTATTTAGTATTTATTAGGATCCCCATTAGCTGTTGCCAAGGCAGCCGCTACTCTTGCTGGAGTCCAAGCAGGTCTCCAAACAGTCTCATTGCTTTGTCCCTGCCCAGACGCCCGCTCTCACCTCCTCTCATCCCCAGCATCTCTGATGCCTTCTATCCATATACCTTACCTTCACTCCTCCTCTGTGTTGTTCTCCCTTTTGTGATAATGGCCAAGTGAGTGCACTTTTGTCATCAGTAAGATTTAGACCAGTAAGACTTAGACCACCCCCCCAGACCTGGCTGGAGCCCTATAAGCCCTGAGCAAGAGTAGCGCATTACAAAGGGAAAATGGTACCATTTGGGATGCAGCCATGGCTTGGATCAATGACCCCATGGGAGTTCACCTAGAAGTCACGGTGAACTCTGGGGCCATTGTCCAAGAGCTCAAGAAATGATTGACTGTACTGAATGTCAACGTTGGTTAGATAATACATGGGAATTGGGATCAATATGAACATGTAGCTTTGAGCATTTGGGTTGAAAGCCTTTGCCGTTTGAAATGACAACAAGAGATCGACTGTTGGAAAATGACTTCGGCTAATGCAATACCCAGCAGTGTTTACAAACTCCACACCATGTCTAAATCAAATCAAATGTATTTGTCACATGCGTCGAATACAACAGGTGTAGACCTAACTGTGAAATTCTTACTTACAAGCCCTTAACCAACAATGCAGTTCAAGAAATAGATTTAAGAAAATATTTATTAAATAAACTAAAGTAAAAATTCAAATCAAATAAAAATAGCACAGTAAAATATCAACATCGAGGCTTTATACAGAGGGTACCGGTACTGAGTCAATGTGCGGGGGAACAGGTTAATCAAGGTAATTTGTACATGTAGGTCAGGGTAAAGTGACTATGCATAGATAATAAACAGAGAATAGCAGCAGTATAAAAACAGGGGGGGGGGGTCTTGGGGGTAAAAGCTGTTAAGGAGCCTTTTGGACCTAGACTTGGCTCTGTGGTAGGGCTTGCCGTGCGGTAGCAGAGAGAACAGTCTATAGCTTGGGGGACTGGAGTCTTTGACAATATTTTAGACCTTCCTCTGACACCACCTAGTATATACAGTTGAAGTTGGAAGTTTACATACACCTTAGCCAATTACATTTAAACTCAGTTTTTCACAAATCCTGAAATTTAATCCTAGCAAAAATTCCCTGATTTAGGTCAGTTAGGATCACCACTTTATTTTAAGAAGGTGAAATGTCATTATAATAGTAGAGAGAACGATTTATTTCAGCTTTTATTTCTTTCATCACATTCCCATTGGGTCAGAAGTTTACATACACTCAATTAGTATTTGGTAGCATTGCCTTTCAATTGTTTAACTTGGGTCAAACATTTTGGGTAGCCTTCCACAAGCTTCCCACAATAAGTTGGGTGAATTTTGTCCCATTCCTCCTGACAGAGCTGGTGTAACTGAGTCAGGTTTGTAGGCCTCCTTGCTCGCACACGCTTTTTCAGTTCTGCTCACAACTTTTCTATAGGATTGATGTCAGGGCCTTTTGATGGCCACTCCAATACCTTGACTTTGTTGTCCTTAAGTCATTTTTCCACAAAGTTGGAAGTATGCTTGGGGTCATTGTCCATTTGGAAGACCCATATTCGACCAAGCTTTAACTGATGTCTTGAGATGATGCTTCAATGTATCCACATAATTTCCCTCCCCATGATGCCATCTATTTTGTGAAGTGCACCAGTCCCTCCCGCAGCAAAGCACCCCCACAACATGATGCTGCCATCCCTATGCTTCACGGTTGGGATGGTGTTCTTCTGCTTGCAAGCCTCCCCCTTTTTCCTCCAAACATAACAATGGTCATTATGGCCAAACAGTTCTATTTTTGTTTCATCAGACCAGAAGAGATTTCTCCAAAAAGTACGATCTTTGTCCCCATGTGCAGTTGCAAACCGTAATCTGCGTTATTATGGCGGTTTTGGAGCAATGGCTACTTCCTTGCTGAGCGACTTTTCATGGTTATGTCGATATAGACTCGTTTTACGGTGGATATAGATACTTTTGTGCCTGTTTCCTCCAGCATATTCACAAGCTGTTGTTCTGGGATTGATTTGCACTTTTCGCACGAAAGTACGTTCATCTCTAGGAGACAGAACACATATCCTTCCTGAGCAGTATGACGACTGAGTGGGCCCATGGTGTTTATACTTGTATACTATTGTTTGTAGAGATGAACATGGTACCTTCAGGTGTTTGGAAAGTTCTCCCAAGGATGAACCAGACTTGTGGAGGTCTACAATTTGTTTTTTAGGTCTTGGCTGATTTCCTTTGGTTTTCACATGATGTCAAGCAAAGAGACACTGCGATTGAAGGTAGGCCTTGAAATACATCCACATTTACACCGCCAATTGACTCAAATTATGTCAATTAGCCTATCAGAAGCTTCTAAAGCCATGACATCATCTTCTGGAATTGTCCAAGCTGTTTAAAGGCACAGTCAACTTAGTGTACGTAAACTTCTGACCCACTGGAATTGTGATACAGTGAATTATACGTGAAATAATCTGTCTGTAAACAATTGTTGGAAAAATTACTTGTCATGCACAAAGTAGATTTGCCAAAACTATAGTTTGTTATAACAATAAATTTGTGGAGTGGTTGAAAAACAAGTTTTAATGACTCCCTAAGTCTCTAAGACAACCTAAGTGTATGTAAACTTCCGTCTTCAACTGTAGGTCTTGGATGGCAGGAAGCTTGGCCCCAGTGATGTACTGGGCCGTATGCACTACCCTCTGTAGTGCCTTACGGTTGGATGCCGAGCAGTTGCCATACCAGGCGGTGATGCAAACGGTGGAAAGATACCTTGTGTGGCAATGCTGTCTGTCAATATCACTTTCCAATTGATAATATATGGGGCCTCAGTGCCGAGCTGAGTCAATGTGGACACAACAGGGTGCTTGTGTTTGTGTTGGTATCAGTGCTGATCAGCAGGACGCTGCTGCCACAGACCCTGCCAACAAAGGAAACCCTGTTTAAATCTGTAAGACACCAGCCTGGTGTTCGTCTCTCGATCAACAATAACAACATCAGTGCCAGAGAAGGAACTTATAACATATCATGTAATTCTGAGTCATTATCATTTGGCTGGACAGTGCACTGAGGAAAGGTTGTTTTTACATGGAGGGGGAGGTGAACAGATAATGTCGCGACGCCGTCATGTGAAGGGAACCACTCTGGCCTTCATGATTATGCAGTTCTGCCAGGAAGCCGTAGTGCTGGTCCTGTAAAGATGCTGCACCATCTGATAGCAATGCAATAGTGCTCACATTGAAGCAATGGGTTTGCAATAACATGTTTGTCGAAATATCTTTTTTTGGGGGGCTAGCTAAAGTTGCTTGCAGTTAGTTTGCAACCGCTCCTACACTTCCATAGCTACAGTAGCGCTGCTGTGTCAATAATAGGTTCCGAAGACGACGAAGGTGTCTACAGTTGTGTTTAGGTTCACCCGACGCACCTTTCAGGTATTCACTTTCCGCGCTTATTTAAAAACCCGATATAACTTTGAAATAGCTGTGTCATTGACACAAGAGTGCCTTGTGTGTATCTCACATTGAGTTGCAGATGACAGAGCTACTTGTGTTGGGCATCGAACACAGAGATGTCAAAACATCCATGGCCATGTCATTGATTGATTGTCACCATCTAACGTGGTTAACAATGCGAAACTACTGTATGAGCTGGGTGGTTTTGTGCACATTGATCAGCATTTGTATTGTCCAGCTGTGGTTCCCTTTTACTTTCAATCGCAGGAGGCGTCTCTGATTTGTCCTCTCACAATATTTCTCCTGTGAACAAACAAATGCAGGGCATCATTTTTTGTCTAGCTCTCTGGATAATATTGATGTATCAGGGACAAACTATAGAGCAATCAGCGTAGGTGGACTCCACATACCACTGCTCACAACATGTACTTCATCTCACTGCCTACATTGGAACAAAGGACTCTCTGCACAATAGCCATAACATCACAGTCTGCAGAAACTGGGCATTTCCCTCTGCATCTTTGTCTCTCCTGTCAGATCTATGGATGTAGCCCAACATGCATGTCGGTTTGCAGGTCAATGTCTGTCCACAAGGTTACTTTAAAAAAAGAAAACCAGTGCAGTGGTACTGTACATCTTTGCTTCTCTTTATTTTCCGTCTCTTCCTTTCTACAGTATCCCTTTCCAAATCTGTCACATGTTGAGGCTATTGTACGTGGGTGGCTAGCAGATGAGTCATCGGTTGCACACCTCATCGACGACTGCCCATATTTGGGCTGTCAGGAAGTCCATCTTTGTCACAGTTATACTGCGGAGATGCGCTGATGAACACTGGGGCTCTTTTTCTTCTCTTCCCCACTATTCCTCACTCTGAAGCCACAGCTTTTGTTCAACTGTGGCTCTTTAAAAAACATTTTTTATTAGTACACGTAGGTCTTATTTCCAGTCGTCTCAAGGACTTTCTTTGATCAGTCCTTTAAGGGGCTCACTGTGATGTCATGAGAGTATCATTGACTGGCGAATATTCCTTGGATACTCTACTTGTATTGTAATTTTATTTTAAAAAGCCCACGTTTCTCGGAATGGAGCAAGGAAGTTGTGATTGAATACCTTCACATTTTAAAAGTGCACAGACATTTCTAAAGTTGACCAAGTATACAGTGATGGAGGTTGATAAAGGATGCTGTGCTTACGAAAGTTAGGCGGTATTTTTTTTTTTTGTCGATACTCCCTGTACCCTTCATTCCAAAGTTCCTTTGCACAACTGCAATGGTCAAAAAACTCCTCCACCCGGTTACAAACATGAGGAGTATTATGAAAACGGTCCGATTTGTTCTTGTAGAAAGGATTTCACACACACACACACACAGAAATATCTCTGGATCAGCAAACCTGTGAGGAAAGGTTTTTGCCCTCTTTTTGGATCACAAACTCAGTGGGGCATAATACGTTCAAGTGAAAAATCTTGTGTGCTCAACTATTCAGTGAGCTCCAAAAGTATTGGGACAGTGACACCTTTTTTTGGTGTTTTGGATTTGAAATGATACAATGACTATGAGGTTCAAATGCAAACTGTCAGCTTCAATTTACGGGTATTTTCATCCATATTGGGTGAACCGTTTAGCAATTACAGCACTGTTTGTACATAGTCCACCCATTTTAGGGTAAATAATGTATTGTGTTATTTTGGAGTCACTTTTATCGTAAAAAAGAAGAAGAATAGAATATGTTTCTTAACACTTCTACATTAATGTGGATGCTCGCATGATTACAGATTGTACTGAATGAATCGTGAATGATGACGAGTGAGAAATCACAAATATCATACCCCCAAGACATGTTAACCTCTCACCATTACAATAATAAGGGAGGTTAGCATTTTTTTGTGGGGTATGACGTTTATGCCTCTGTATCTTTCTCACTCATCATTATTCACGATTCATTCAGGATTATCTGTAATCATGCGAGCATCCACATGAATGTAGAAGTGTTTAGAAATAAACTATATACCTATTTACAATAAAAGTGATTTAAAAAATGACACAATACATTATTTACCATTCATTTCTATTTGGGCACAAAATAATCTGAAACACAACCAAAACAAACACCAACAAATTTGTAGAGTCACAAGCTTGATGTAATCATTGCGTGCTATTGAATATGGGGCCAAATACTTAACGTTTGACTACACCAATACAGTTAAGTGAATTTGTCCCAAAACGTTTGGTCCCCTAAAATAGGGTGACTATGTACAAAAAGTGCTGTAATTTCTAAACGGTTCACCCAATATGGGTGAAAATATGCTCAAATAAAAGCTGACATTCTGCACTTTAACATCACAGTCATTGTATCATTTCAAATCCAAAGTGTTGTAGTATACTTTTGGAGCTCACTGTAGATGACTATTGGTCTTTGTATGCTGTAACTCATAAGGAGTTATCCAATGTATAACATACTGGTTAAATAAAGGAACGCTGGAGAGCAACAGTTTTATGGATGGTGTATAGCTGGCGAATAGGAGGCAGGCTAAAAACAGCATGTTTATTTGTATATAAATACAACTAAATGCAACGTGGCCAAGTACACAGCCTTCATAATCTGGCATATATGTAACTATGATAGGTTCACTCTGTCATCTCAGCAGTGAAAACATCCTGAGGACAATCAATGTTCCCTCTTTAACCATGTTAGATGAATCAGTATCAAAAGTGCAGAGAGATGTAATTAAAACATGCATGAGTCAATGTCCGCTGAATACGCTCAGAGGATATGATGGTACTATTACACGTGGTACTGCCCACATAAAGATTGAGTGCATTTCAAATCAAATCAAATGTTATTAGTCACATGCGCCAAATACAACAGGTGTAGACCTTACAGTGAAATGCTTACTTACGACCCCTAACCAACAACGCAATTAAAAAATTAAGTGTCTTGCGGTCGGAGGCCGAGCAGCTTTCATACCAGACAGTAATGCAACCAGGTCAGGATGCTCTCGATGGTGCAGCTGTAGAACCATATCTATTGTGTTATAGTCTTGTACATTATTTAAACATTTCTACAAACGTCAAAGTGTTTTCTATCCAATGGATAGATACATTTCTACAAACGTCAAAGTGTTTTCTATCCAATGGGACCAATTATATGCATGTCTGGGTTGCCCCCCCCCCCCCCCCCCCTTGGGTTGTGCCGTGGCAGAGATCTTTGTGGGCTATACTCGGCCTTGTCTCAGGATGGTAAGTTGGTGCTTGAAGATACCCCTCTAGTGGTGTGGGGGCTGTGCTCTGGCAAAGTGGTGTCTCCTGACCCCTCAGTGTCTCCTGACCCCTCCTGTCTCAGCCTTCAGTATTTATGCTGCAGTAGTTTATGTGTCGGGGGCTAGGCACACACCCGGCACAGCCAGAAGAGGACTGGCCACCCCTCATAGCCTGGTTCCTCTCTAGGTTTCTTCCTATGTTTTGGTCTTTCTAGGGAGTTTTTCCTGGCCACCGTGCTTCTACACCTGCATTTCTTGCTGTTTGTGGTTTTAGGCTGGGTTTCTTTACAGCTCTTTGAGATATCAGCTGATGTACAAAGGGCTATATAAATAAATTTGATTTGATTTACACTGTGGACCCTCCCCTATAGTGTTAGGTTTGGGGCCGGAGTTCGCACCTTTGGGGGGGGGGGGGGAGATCTTTTATTCTCTATGTTTGGTTGGTCAGGGTGTGACTCGGGTGGGAAACTCTATGTTCTGTGTTTCTATGTTTTGGCCAGGTATGGTTCTCAATCAGGGACAGCTGTCTATCGTTGTCTCTGATTGGGAATCATACTTAGGCAGCCTTTTTTGCTTTTGTATTATGTAGGTAGTTGTCTTTGTTAGTGGCCTGTATAGCCCTAGTAAGCTTCACGTTCGTTTTTGTTGTTTCTTGTTTGGCTGGCGACATTTATAATAATGAAAAATGGAAGATTAAACTACCAACGGGACATTCAAAACGGTAATATCTTATGCTTCACGGAGTCGTGGCTGAATGACGGAATTATCAACACACAGCTGGCTGGTTATATGCTGTATCGGCAGGATAGAACAGCGGCATCTGCTAAGACAAGGGGTGGCGGACTATGTATTTTTGTAAGCAGTTGGTGCACGATATCTAAGGAATTCTCAACGTTTTGCACGCCTGAGGTAGAGTATCTCATGATAAGCTGTAGACCACAGTTTTTATCTGTATTTTTTGTAGCTGTCTACATACCACCACAGACTGAAGCACTCAATGAGCTATTTTCCGCCATAAGCAAACAGAAAAACGCTCACCCAGGTGGCGCTCCTAGTGGCCGGGGACTTTAATGCAGGGAAAATTAAATCGGTCTTACCAAATTTCTGTCAGCATGTTAAATGTGCAATGAGAGGAAAATAACTCCCTCGCTCTCCATTGGGTAAATCTGACAAAAATTATATTCTGCTGATTCCTGCCTACAAGAAAAAATGTAAGCAGGAAACACCAGTGACTTGATCAATAAAAAAGTGGTCAAATGAAGCAGATGCTAAGCTACAGGACTGTTTTGCTAGCACAGACTGGAATATGTTCCGGGATTCCTCCGATGGCATTGATGAGTACACCACATCTGTCATTGGCTTCATCAATAGGTGTATCGATGATGTCATCCCCACAGTGACTGTACGTACGTACCCCAACCAGAAGCCATGTATTACAGGCAACATCCGCACTGAGCTAAAGGCTATAGCTGCCGCTTTTAAGGAGTGGGAAATCCCGCTGTGCCCTCCGACGAACCATCAAACAGGCAAAGCGTCAATACAGGACTAAGATCGAATCGTACTACACCGGCTCTGATGCTTGTCGGATGTGGCAGGGCTTGCAAACTATTACAGACTACAAAGGGAAGTACAGCCGAAAGCTGCCCAATGACACGAGCCTTACCAGACGAGCTAAACTATTTCTAAGCTCGACTGTGATCATGCTCTCCGCAGCCAATGTGAGTAAGACCTTTAAACAAGGCCAAAGGGCCAGACGGAGTACCAGGACGTGTACAGCGAGCAGGCCATGACCAACTCGCAAGTGTCTTCACTGACATTTTCAACCTCTTCCTGTCCGGGTTATATACTGTACTCTATACCATCTACTGCATCTTGCCAATACCGCACAGTCATTGCTCATCCATATATTCATATGTACATATTCTTATCCATTCCTTTACACGTGTGTGTATAAGGTAGTTGTGAAGTTGTTAGATTACTTGTTAGAGATTACTGCACGGTTGGAACTAGAAGCACAAGCATTTCGCTACACTCGCTACATCTACTAACCATGTGTATGTGGCCAATGAAATTAGATTTTAATTTGAGGGAGGGAAAAGGCAACTGTCTGGTTTCAGTGACTGATAAGGTAGGACAGCCGTGGATTAGGGAAGAGTGAGGAATTCGGCCCGAGGTCAGATCAGATGAAGTGAGAAGGAAAAGTCCTATCCCACACACATATTTCCACACCCACGAAGGCTCTAGCATGAGGCAGGGCCATGACTACACCAATGAAAGGAACCAATAAAGTTCCTGCCTAGCAACAGAGATGTATTGGCTGTCTAGATGTGAAAGTAGTTGCCTCCGCCTAGTAGGTGGGTATAAATACATGTGCTTGTAAAAACATGTTTTGATCTGGGCAGCTGTTGAACCCAGTGGGTTAATAAACTTGGTTTGAGCTTTTTCGAGTCGTCCGTATTTTTACTCTGTTTGTTCAGAACCTAACAATAGAATCACACTCAGTCATAGTTAGTAGAATATAATATTTTGGCACTGTCATCTTTTAAAAGGTTAGTAAGAAAGTGTCACGTTCTTTCAAAATCGAACCCAGAAGCAGACCAGGACAAGGAGAGTAGGAAGAAGGTGAGCATTTATTTACAAGTGAATGGGTAGATATATCCAGGTGGCGTAGCGGGCAGTGAGTTGATGGGAGTAAATAGGTGGATCCAATGGGGTAGCGGAATCCTCCGACGACCAGGCGGGAATGGGGTAAGTGATCCGGGTGAGTAACTGAAGACAGAACAAACAGAGGTAAGTTTAAGACAAGCAATACGTAAAAAAAACAACAAAACAAATTCTATCCAACTTGAGGCTGATACTATGGCACAACATACTGTTCATGGCTAACGATCCGGCAGGGAATGGATGTCAGGTCAGAGCTTTTGAAGGGGAGAGGTGATGATCAGGACAGGTGTGCAGATTACTGATGGGATACAGGTGCGAGTGAACATCGATCTCCCAACAAGCTAATTCGCCCGGCAACCAGACAGTTCCAGGACACCGGAAACACACTCCAGGACAGAAACACAGGCAAACACAGACTCAGGAAGCGGGATTCGTGACAGAAAGTTAATCATGTAAACCACCCAAATATACTCACATTCACTGAACCTTTAGTATTTGAAACTCAAACATTCATTTCCCCACTGTTTTTTTCTATAATCCTACAGGATCTGTATCATTCTCCAAAACTTTTATTCCAACGCGTCAAACATTCTGCATGCCCACCATGGTATTGGGCAGCTGCTATTTGAGAACTCATCTGGTTTTAACATCAAACTCTGGTTATCTTATTGTAGAGGACATTGTACAACTGTTTTTAGAGAAGATTGTATTGCAAGATATGCTATACAGTGCCTTCAGAAAGAATTGCACCTATTGGTAGATGAGCAAAGAATAATAATGTAGACACTGACTATCTCTTTGTGTATTGTAACATTATTACACTTTGGATGGTGTATCAACATACCCAGTAACTACAAAGATACTGGCATCCTTCTTAACTCAGTTGCCGGAGAGGAAGGAAACCGCTCAGGGATTTCACCATGAAGCCAATTGTAATGAATACTCAGGGAGAAAAAGGTGTAGATTCACGAGCAGAGAGCAGCAGGTGTTTATTTCGCCTTCGCAGAAGGCAGGAATTGTGGTCACAGGCAGGCAATGGTCATACACAGGTAGGCAAACAGGCAGGTGAATCAAAACTAGGACTGAAGGCTATAACTGGTTCTCACAAACGAGCTAGGAAAAGGCTTAGTAGAGTCAAAACGAACAATACCTCACAAAGGCACAAACAGAATGAACTGAACCAAATAAGGAGCTGATGAGACCAGGTGAGTAACAAATACAGGTGAAATCAATGAACAAAAATGAAAGACAGAGCTACGTTCAAGAACACAACGAAACAGAACACAAGGTTGACTAAGAAAATAAATACAGACCCTTTACACCAATGGTGACTTTAAAACAGTTACAGAGTTTAATGTTTGTGATAGGAGAAAACTGAGGATGGATCAACAACATTGTAGTTACTACACAATCCTAACCTAAATGACAGAGTGAAAAGAAGGAAGCCTGTACAGAATAAAAATACTCAAAAATATGAATCCTGTTTGCAATAAGGCACTAAAGTAAAACTGCAAACAATGTGGCAAAGGAACCTGAAAATGGCTGTCTAGCAATGATCAACAACCAACTTGACAGAGCTTGAAGAATTAAAAAAATACAGTGGGGCAAAAAAGCATTTATTCAGCCACCAATTGTGCAAGTTCTCCCACTTAAAAGATGAGAGAGGCCTGTAATTTTCATCATAGATACACTTCAACTATGACAGACAAAATGAGAAAAAAAATCCTGAAAATCACATTGTAGGATTTTTTATGAATTATTTGCAAATTATGGTGGAAAATAAGTATTTGGTCACCTACAAACAAGCAAGATTTCTGGCTCTCACAGACCTGTAACTTCTACTTTAAGAGGTTCCTCTGTCCTCCACTCATTACCTGTATTAATGGCACCTGTTTGAACTTGTTATCAGTATAAAAGACACCTGTCCACAACCTCAAACAGTCACACTCCAAACTTCACTATGGCCAAGACCAAAGAGCTGTCAAAGGACACCAGAAACAAAATTGTAGACCTGCACCAGGCTGGGAAGACTGAATCTGCAATAGGTAAGCAGCTTGGTTTGAAGAAATCAATTATTATTAGGAAATGGAAGACATACAAGACCACTGATAATCTCCCTGAATCTGGGGCTCCACGCAAGATCTCACCCCATGGGGTCAAAATGATCACAAGAATGGTGAGCAAAAATCCCAGAACCACATGGGGGGACCTAGTGAATGACCTGCAGAGAGCTGGGACCAAAGTAACAAAGCATACCATCAGTAACACACTACCCGCCAGGGACTCAAATCCTGCAGTGCCAGACTTGTCCCCCTGCTTAAGCCAGTACATGTCTAGGCCTGTCTGAAGTTTGCTAGAGAGCATTTGGATGATCCAGAAGATTGGGAGAAAGTCATATGGTCAGATGAAAGCAAAATATAACTTTTTGGTAAAAAATCAACTCGTCGTGTTTGGAGGACAAAGAATGCTGAGTTGCATCCAAAGAACACCATACCTACTGTGAAGCATGGGGGTGGAAACATCATGCTTTGGGGCTGTTTTTCTGCAAAGAGCCCAGGACGACTGATCCGTGTAAAGGAAAGAATGAATGGGGCCATGTATCATGAGATTTTGAGTGAAAACCTCCTTCCATCAGCAAGGGCATTGAAGATGAAACGTGGCTGGGTCTTTCAGCATGACAATGATCCCAAACACATCGCTCGGGCAACGAAGGAGTGGCTTCATAAGAAGTGTTTCAAGGTCCTGGAGTGGCCTAGCCAGTCTCCAGATCTCAACCCCATAGAAAATCTTTGGAGGGAGTTGAAAGTCTGTGTTGCCCAGCAACAGCCCCAAAACAGCTCTAGAGGAGATCTGCATGGAGGAATGGGCCAAAATACCAGCAACAGTGTGTGAAAACCTTGTGAAGACTTACAGAAAACATTTGACCTCTGTCATTGCCAACAAAGGGTATATAACAAAGTATTGAGATAAAATTTTGTTATTGACCAAATACTTATTTTCCAACATAATTTGCAAATAAATTCATAAAAAATCCTACAATGTGATTTTCTGTATTTTTTTTCTCATTTTGTCTGTCATAGTTGAAGTGTCCCTATGATGAAAATTACAGGCCTCTCTCATCTTTTTAAGTGGGAGAACTTGCACAATTGGTGGCTGACTAAATACTTTTTTGCCCCACTGTAGCGTAATCGATGATACAGGATTACCTTTTTGGCTTAACTATACCTACTCTCCCTTACAAAGTATCCACACTATTCTACATTAGTGTGACAAATTGCATTCAAAACATTCTCTGGAATGGAGATATTACATTCAAGAGTGTGTTTGTATGTGAACTGCATCTTAAATGCTTCTCCATACCCCATTGGAAAAAATGCTACCACATATTTTTCTTTCAAGAAGGGAATTTAGAGTGAATTGACCTTGTCCAAGATTGATCCAAGATGTGTGAGACTGCTGGTGGTCAATACTGTTGCAATACATGGAGTGACTCACTGGGGGGTAGTGACCTACTTGTTGCGTGTGAAGTACTGAGCGTTTATTATGTTTCAAGAGCATGGTTTCCACAGGGTGCGTCCAAAATGGCAAACTTTTCCCTTTAAAGTGCACTACTATTGACTAGAGCCCTATGGGCCCTGGATGTGAGTAGTGCACTATGAAGGGAATGGGGTGCAATTTTGGACGCCACCTCAGACAAGTAAAGATCAATACCAGCCTCATGTTTACAGCTATGTTTTGAATAGGGACTCAAAGGTTACTTCAACCTCAGTGGCTCAAAAAGTGGTGGGGGAAATTTTGAGATTTAAAGCAGACTTCTCATAAAGCTCTTGAACGACTTGGGTCATACTGAAATCCAGACTACCCTTTTTAACATTGCTAATTGTAAAGGGGATTTTCCAGGTGAATAAAAGAGAAGAGCAGTGGTAGATATAGTCAATCATGAATTAATCTGGTTTAATAAAAAAATGTAACAGGGAGACACCGCCAGTATTAAGAACAATACTGTCAACACTCCTGTAAAAAGTTTTGGGGTTAACATTTACTATACTAAACTTCCAAACGTGTATTTAAAAAAAAGTCAAATGATAGACAATGAGTACCGGGAATCATGTCTCTTTAAAAACATTTAACCAGTTATTTTTCTGGGCTATACGCCTTAGTCCTTATTTTACGACCTTAGGTTAAATAAGGAGTAAACACCATTTCACCCAACAAAAAATGTTTTAATTAGCGGGGCAGTGCAGTAAAAAACATGACTTTCATGTGCATTATATATACAGTGTATTCGGAAAGTATTCTGACCCCTTCCCTTTTCCCACATTTTGTTACATTGCCGCGTTATATTGAAATGGGCAGATCTTATCCTCTCATTAACAAAGCGAAAACCGTTTTTATAACTTTTTGCAAATGTATTAAATATTTAAAACAGAAATACCTTTTAGACCCCCTCGAAATTGAGCTCAGGTGCATCCTGTTTCTATTGATCAACTTGATTGGAATCCACCTGTGGTAAATTCAATTGATTGGACATGATTAACCTTCTTGCAGTCAATAGCTCTGTGGCCAATAACTCTGTGGCCTCCTAAAACAGGAGTTACGTGAACCTTGAATGAAACTTTAACAGGTTTGGTAGCTGGCCTTGCAGCCAATGGTCTGATCGCGGTCACATACAGTGTCAGTCAAAAAATAAATAAATTGACACACCAACAAAAAGGGAGATGGGGTGTTGCTGGTCCTGGAGAGCAAAACTCCCAGAATTCATGATTGTGACAATGAGTATTGAGTTTAGAGAGAGAACCCAGCAGACATTCCACCTCTAGAAGTGTAAACGGCTTGTGGGTAATCACAATTCTACTGTACTTGGAGCCATTGCTGTCCCCCTCGTCTGGTTTCACAGAACCTGATCGAGTGGTCGTGCCACCCTGGGGGTTCTAAACCTTAGTCATAAAAGTAAACCAACAATGTGACACTCAACACAGGCTCTACCCACCAGAGGCTTATGCCCGACTTGTCCAAACTAATCTGAACTAGATTTCATCACACTGCTACACACAATACACACAGTATAGCAGTATCAAAAAGGAGACTGGGAGTTGCAAATCCCTGGTCCAGAGAGTTCTTACAATTGTGGTAAGTAATACCAATAGGTTACTTTTTCACTAGGCTGACACCAGCCGAAGCCGAAGTTTTTATTTAATATGGTTTTAACTGCAGAGCACTCACGTGCAAAACACCCACTTGGGTCACACCAGGCACCATTCGCCCCGAATGTACAGTTTGCGCCTCCAACATACAGACCACTCAAGTCCCCCACTCGAGGAACAAGTGTTTCCACTTTGCAGACCACGTGTCAACAGACTAAAAGATTTTTCACTCTGCAGACCCCATACCAACTGACTTACGCTGTCGTACGGCTCCAGAACGCTGTCATACGGCTCCAGAAATGTCTGATACTGGTATCACTTTTCAAACAAGTCAATCACAACAAAACCAAGATTATTACTTGACAACACAGTTTAGATACCAAGGGAAGCCAACCTTTGAGTGAGAGAAACGGCAGAAGCCTCCACAAAAGAGGATTTCACCTCCATGGAGCTGATTCTGAAGCTTTGCTCAACAAACACTGCTGAAAACCTTAGTGGGGAAAAAGAGAAGAGCCGTCGTGGACATAGTCAATCAAAAATCAATCTGGTTTAATTACTACTTGCAACAGCACTCCAGAACAGAAGCAGATAAAATGTCTAACTTGTCCTTCACCGAGAATGCCCATATCTTAATTACATAGCACCAGGAAGTCAAAACCACTTTGACAGCTGCTACAGAATCACACTATGTTTCACGGAATTGTTAGTTAGCTTACTTGTTCGTTATTACTGCATTGTCGGAACTAGAAGCACAAGCATTTCGCTACACTCGCATTAACATCTGCTAACCATGTGTATGTGACAAATAAAATTTGATTTGATTTGATTTGATTTGGAATACAACAACAATCCGTGTCCTTGGTCCTTGGAACTCCAGTCTGGCGTCAATACCTATCAACAGATATGAGTTTAACACACATCATCAAGTCTAGTGAACATAAACCCGCACAACCAGAACACTGGAAATCATTTGTATTACAGAAAGGGGAAACATATAGTGTTAATCACTCTAAAATTAATAAGAACTTTAATAATCTTAAGTATTCCCCATTCCCCATTCTAAAATAAAAAATAGAAAAAATATTGTTGAAACATTTAACAAACAGAAATAACCAAACCAACATTTGAATGGTTAAAGACATTGTTGTAAAGTTGAAAATGTGTTAGATACCAAATTAAATAGATGATGACTGTGCATTTAAAGGCTCAATTTCCTGCGACAAACAGTATGAAACAACAATTTCTTACTGTTCAGAAGGTCTGCAAAACATCTCAGCCACAGATACAAAAACAGATGGCAGCCAAGGATACCTCAGCTATTAATGGAAGTGGAAACCAACACATTGAAAATACATCTAACAGGTGCAGAACCAGTGTGTTCGTTTTACGCAGGCTAACCTGAAATGTGTTTGGAAAACCATCAACCACCCCTCACATGAATCAATCAGGTACAGGCTGATTCCTAGAATGGCCAAAGGGACTCACACCTCAGTCAGGCCCACCCTCTATAGGGTAGACTGGCCCAGGGGACTCACACCTCAGTCAGGGTTACAGTATTTTGGGCAGTGGTACAAAATAGAAACGGATGGAAACGTCACATTTCAACACCTCCATAAATCTATTTTACTTCACCGTGGGTTGGTTTGTGGTCTACAAAAGACCAAACATTGACCCCTGGAGCCATGGGTTCATACCATGACTGCGCCACTTTCTATGCTATGTCCCATTCCTCTATCTCAATCATTTCTTCACGCATCTTTCAATTAAAACAGTGGAAAGGTTTAAACAATTACCTTTTTTTCATCTTCAGCCTTCTGCCCATAGCTGTGTGTATTTCTGAAAGAAGCTCCAGGCCAGACACCGTGTATTTTATATTCAACATTTGTAGTGCAGTAAAAAGTGCAGTAGAAACATGATTTTCCTGTGTTTTATATTTTCACACTATGAAGTTGAAATAACACTGTGAAATTGTGCAAATTATGATCATGCCCTTTTAGTGTAAGAGCTGTTTGGAAAGACCGCCTGTTTCAGCCTGTTTTGCTGGAATGGAGTTGATGACCAGGCGATCAACTAGTTAATATAGACCAATAAGAAAGAGAGTTCCAGTTTTCTTTAGGAATGTGACGATTGTGGAATTTTGGGGATCGATTAATTGTCATGCAAATGAACAGTTATTGTCATAATTGTCAAAAATGTATTGAGCTTGTAATGTTAGATAGTGCATCTATGAAAATGACCTATGACATACCTAATGAATCTAACACAGCTTTCTCAAAAATGAATGGTTTTAATAGCTTTGAACTTTTGGAAGCTTCTCCTCCTGACCATGCACGTTCTACTCGTAAAATGATTACCAACTTCTAACACTTCATATAGAAGTGAAAAACTGTTGTTGGGGAAACTATATCTACTTGAATATAATGTAAAACGAATGCATTAATAAGACGATTATGACAATTCTAGTTTTTTAAGTTCACGATTATAGTTCATTATTGTCAGTTACACAGTTAAATGATAATTTTTTGCCCTCAGAACAGACTCAATTAGTCAGGGCATGAACTATAGTTGTCGAAAGTGTTCCACAGGGATGCTGGTCCATGTTGATCCCAATGCTTCCCACAGTTGTGTCAAGTTTGCTGCATGTCCTTTGGGTGGTGGACTGTTCTTGATACACACGGGAAGCGTTAAAAACCCAGCAGTGATGCAGTTCTTGACACACTCAAACCAGTGCACCTGACACCTACTACTATACCCCGTTTAAAGGCACCATTGTCTTGCCCATTCACCCTCTGAATGGCACACAAACACAATCCATGTCTCAATTGTTTCAAAGCTTAAAAACCCTTCTTTAACCTGTCTTCTCCCCTTCATCTACACCGATTGAAGTGGATTTAACAGGTGACATCAATAAGGGATCATACTGTAGCTTTGGATTCACTTAGTCAGTCTATGTCATGGAACGAGCAGGTGTTCCTAATGTTTTGTACACTCTGTGTATATTAAACCAGGAAAACAAGTTTTGGACTGACTGGGCCTTTAATCTTTACAAAATTACAAAAAATGGTTGTTTACACCCCATGCAGTTCAGGGACTCCAATATTACCAACCATTTCCTTGGACAAATCAAATAAATCAACATGATAACACATTCCTAATTTTCTCCTTCCATCTCCAACCATTCACATCTTAGTGTTGTTTTGTTATTTTGCTGTCTGGCAAATGGAAATATCCTAAATCGAGCTGAAAATAACAACGTCCATGCTGTGAAACTGTGTGTGAAAGTCTTCCCGGCGCCCAGACGTTCTGTGACGAAGGAGAAAACATTGCGAAGCCATCGGTGATGATGAAATGACACAGCGGGGAATCACTGATTAAATTAGCGCTTCCTTATCGTCCCACGTCCACTCCACTGGACGCAGGGCCCTTGCCATGCAGGCCCCTGATCATCTCTGCCCACGGCCGTGACGCATCACACCCAACACTCTACCCTCCTCTCTGTTGCATCTGACTGGCAGGCTTCATGGACAGCATCCAGGCAACCAGGGAACCAGGCAAGACACTGTAAGATGCCAGGCAACATAAGGCTTACTCCTTCAATGCCATTGGCAAAGCATCATGGGAGTGTCTTGTGGTTGGCCTGTAACAGACAGATCCCCCACTCCACTCAGCCTCCTGTTTGATGATTCCAACTGCACAGCACAATGAGGAGTCATCATGGCAACAATGCAACAAGAAGCCACCTACTACTGTATGAGGCTTGTGATGCTATTATTGGATAGCCATCATCATACATGGAGGTGTGGAACAGAGATACGAAGGCATCAGGAATTTATTTGTCTGTCGATGACGCTTTGAGAGGGCGTTGAATGAATAGGTTCAAACCTAAGGCCCTATTCTGGTAGGCAGAAGATTCTGCACAAGATTCTGTAGTGAAATGAAAAACAACATTCTCAGTTGTGCTTCTAGAACACAAGTTTGGATTTAAAACCAAATCAAATCAAATTGTATTGTATTTGTCACATGTGCCGAATACAACCTTACCTACCGTGAAATGCTTGCAAGCCATTTACAAGCCCTGAACCAACAATGCAGTTCAAGAAAGAGTTAAGAAATGATTTAATTAATAAACTAAAGTGAGACTATGAGACTATATACAGGGGATACCGGTAGTGAGTCAATGTGCTGGGGTACAGGTTAGTTGAGGTAATTTGTACATGTTGGTAGGGGTAAAGTGACTATGCAGAGATAATAAACAGAGTAGCAGCAGTGTAAAAACAAATGGGGTGGGTGGTCAATGTAAATAGTCCGGTGGCCATTTGATTAATTGTTCAGCAGTCTTATGGCTTGAGGGTAGAAGCTGTTAATTAAGGAGCCTTTTGGTCCTAGAATTGGTGCTCCGGTACCGCTTGCCATGAGGTAGCAGAGACAACAGTCAATGACTTTGGTGACTGGAGTCTTTGACCATTTTTGGGGCTTTCCTCTGACAAGGCCAAGTATAAAGGTCCTGGATGGCAGGAAGCTTGGCACCAGTGATGTACTGGGCTGTACGTACTACCCTCTGTAGCGCCTTACGGTCAGATGCCGAGCAGTTGCCATACCAGGCGGTGACTTTTTGAGGATCTGGGGACCCATGCCAAGTCTTTTCAGTCTCCTGAGGGGGACAAGGTGTTGTCGTGCCCTCTTCACGACTGTCCTGGTATGTTTGGACCATGATTGTTCGTTGGTGATGTGGACACCAAGGAACTTGAAACTCTCGACCCCCTCAACTACAGCCCCGTCGATGTTAATGGGGGCCTGTTCGGCTTGCCTTTTCCCGTAGTCCATGATCATCTCCTTTGTCTTGCTCACATTGTGGGAGAGGTTGTTGTCCTGGCACCACACTGCCAGGTCTCTGACCTCCTCCCTATAGGCTGTCCCATAATTGTCGGTGATCAGGCCTACCACTGTTGTGTCATCAGCAAATGTAATAATGGTGTTGGAGTAGTGTTTGGCCATACAGTTGTGAGTGAACAGGGAGTACAGGAGGGGACTAAGCACGCACCTGAGGGGCCCCAGTGTTAAGGATCAGCTTGGCAGATGTATTGTTGCCTACCCTTACCACCTGGGGATGGCCCATAAGGAAGTCCAAGATCCAGTTGAAGAGGGAGGTGTTTAGTCCCAGGGTCCTTAGCTTTGTGATGATCTTTGTGGGCAATGATGTTGACCGCTGAGCTGTGGTGTTGAATGCTCAGCATTCTCACATATGTGTTCCTTTTGTCCAGGTGGGAAAAGGCATTGTGGAGTGCGATTGAGATTGCGTCATCTGTGGATCTGTTGGGCCGGTATGCGAATTGGAGTGGGTCTAGGGTATCTGGGATGATGCTTTTAATTTGAGCCATGACCAGCTTTTCATGGTTACTGATGTGAGTGCTTAAAGGGCGGTAATTATTTAGGCAAGTTACCTTCGCTTCCTTGGGCACAGGGACTATGATGGTCTTCAGTTTTTAATGTCCCGTTGGTAGGACAGTCTTGATCGTATATCATCCATTTTGTTTTCCAATGATTGCACGTTGGCCAATAGAACACATGGTAGTGGAGGTTTACTCACTCGCCTACGAATCTTTTCTTCACACAAATGAAGGGGATTTGGGCCCGTTCCCGAGAAAGCAGTATATCCTTCACATCGGATATACTGAAAAAATCTTTGTCAGTTCAAGGTGAGTAATCGCTGTTCTGATGTTCGGAAGTTGTTTTGATTATAAGAGTTGGAAACAGCAACATTATTTACAAAATAAGTTAAAAAAATAAGTTCCAAACAACGCAAATAAACCATCAATATAGCACAGTTGGTTAGGATCCTGTAAAACGGTAGCCATCCTCCCCTGCGCCATTATTGTCCTAAACTTGGCACACCTGTATTCTCTGCAGACCCACTCAAGCTCTGTCAGATTGGATGGGGAGCATTGCAGCCCAGCTATTTTCAAGTATCTCCAGAGATGTTCGGTCGGGTTCAAGTCCGGGCTCTGGCTGGGCCTCTCAAGGACATTCAGAGACTTGCCCTGAAGCCACTCCTGCGTTGTGTGCTTAGGGTCGTTCTTCTGATGGAAGGTGAATATTCGCACCCAGTCTGGAGCAGGTTTTTATCAAGGATCTCTCTGTACTTTGCTAGATCCATCTTTCCCTGCCCCTGAAAAACATCCCCACAGCATGATGCTGCCACCGCCATGCTTCACCGTAGGGATGGTGCCAGGTTTCCTCCAGATGTGACGCTTGGCATTCAGGCCAGAGTTCAATCTTGGTTTAATCAGACCTGAGAATATTGTTTCTCATGGTCTGAGAGTCCTTTATAAACTACAAGCGTGCTGTCATGTGCCTTTTAGTGAGGAGTGGCTTCTGTCTGACCACTCTACCATAATGGCCTGATTGGTGGTGTGCTGCAGAAATGGTTGTCCTTCTGGAAGGTTCTCTCATCTCCACAGAGGAACTCTGGAGCTCTGTCAGAGTGACCATCTGGTTCTTGGTCACATCTCTGATCAAGGCCCTTCTCCCCCGATTGCTCAGTTTGGCTGAGCGGCCAGCTCTATGAAGAGTCTTCCAAACTTCTTCCATTTAAAAATAATGGAAGCCACTGTGTTTTTGTGGACCTTCAATGCTGCAGAAATGTTTTGGTACCCTTCCCCAGATCCTGACTCCTGAGCTCTACAAACAATTCCTTCGACCTCATGGCTTGGTGTTTGCTCTGACGTGCACTGTCAACTGTGGGACCTTATATAGACAGGTGTGTGCCTTTCCAAATCATGTCCAATCACTTGAATTTACCACAGGTAGACACCAATCAAGTTGTAGAAACATCAAGGATGATTAATGGAGACAGGATGCACCTGAGCTCAATTTCAAGAGTCACAGCAAAGGGTCTGAATACTTATGTAAATAAGGTATTTCTGTTTTTATAAATATATATCATTATGGGGTATTGTGTGTAGACTGATGGGGGGGGGGATTATTTAATCAATTTTAGAATAAGGCTGCAACGTAACAAAATGTGAAAAAAGTCAAGGGGCCTGAATACTTTCCCGAATTTACTGTATCCCTACTCTAGGTGCAATTCAGGCTGCTGATTGAGGACCTCTTTACAGAATAACGTGTTTGTTGTCTATGATTGTGTTTTGTAACTATTTTGATGTGTGTATCTTTGCAAATTACAGGGCTCATTCTATATGACTCCCTGTCAAATGAAGGCAAAATAAAAATATGATCACCTGGCATAACTCCTCTAAGCACTATACTAAAATAAAACATAATCATGTGCAGTTGCAACAGGCAGAGCTGAGTTGATTCCCAATTTTACTGGGTAATGGTCCTGGGTCATCATAACCCTCCATCCCTCCACTTTGACTGATCCGAGTTATCCACACGCACACGCACACACACACATAAATAAGAGCCGAAAGGTGATAGATGAACACAATTTCATGTAAGGACTTGAACCCCAGCCCTCTGGTATCTTTGAAGTACGCAACACACAGAGCAACCAAGACAGAGCTTCTTTGCAGGGTCTTTCTCAGGATGAGATCCACCTCGCTCCAGTCTGCTGTTCGACCCATTCACTGATCTCCTTCACATTTTTAGCTACTGGTTGTAGTGCTAGCTAGGCTAATGCTACTGGTTGTTGAAGCGTTAGCTCGGCCTAGGCCTGTCTCTGAGATGGTCGTCATTGACATTCCCTCTGCCTCTGTCTCGACGACGATGGCATTATTATCAGCGGAATTTGTATTTTTACTAAAGAAATGCTTAAACTTAAGTAATTTTTCGGGTTCACATTTAAGGTTCTTTCTTTCTTATTATTTCTCTGCCCCGCTCTGAAAGCGCCTCATTGCTGCATGCAGTGTTACTTTTAACATCTACAGGATTGGTGTAACCCCCACGGGACGGTTAAGCTAACGTAGACTGATGTGATTAGCATGAGGTTTGTAAATAACATGAACATTTCCCAGGACACAGAAATATCTGATATGGGCAGAAAATTATTGTTAATCTAACTGCACTGTCCATTTTACAGTAGCAGTAGTAGTAGTGAAATAATACAATGCTATTGTTTGAGGCGAGTGCACAATTATGAACTTGAAAATGTATTAATAAACCAATTTGGCACATTTGGGCAGTCTTGATACAACTTTTTGAACAGAAATGCAATGGTTCATTGGATCAGTCTAGTGGCATCTAGTGGCCAAAATCGAAAGTGTGCCTGCACTGGAATAACACATTATGGCCTTTCTCTTGGAAAAAAATTCATATTTTTTTCTTTGCACTATCTTTTACCCAATCTAATGTGTTATATTCTCCTACATTCCAACATTTCCACAAACCTCAAAGTGTTTCCTTTCAAATGGTATCAAGAATATGCATATCCTTGCTTCAGGTCCTGAGCTACAGGCAGTTAGATTTGGGTATGTCATTTTCGGTGAAAATTCAAAACAAATGGCTGGATTTTTACATGAAAGTCATGTTTGCAATCATATCACGTGAAACAATGTATAGGAACTCTGTCAAGGTGGAATAGTCCCTTATTATGAGGGGGCCTCAAGCAGAGGATAGAGGGGCCTTGAGCAGAGAAATATTTCTTTTATTTGTAATACTAGTAATCTTTTTTTAAATTATACCCTGTCCACGAGGCCCCTGATGATGTGAGGCCTGAGGTAATTTCCTCTTCTCCCTAATGGTAAGTCTGCCACTGCTGAGTCATGCTGGAAAGTTTTTGGTTTTGATAGCCGCTCATCCTGAGAATATAACCACAGAGGAGAATCATCACATTAATTATCAAGTTCTGCGCTATCTCTCGCTCTCTCTCTCGCACAGACACACACACACACACACACACACACACACACACACACACACACACACACACACACACACACACACACACACACACACACACACACACACACACACACACACACACACACACGTGAGTCTGTCTCAATGTGATTGTTTTGACTGAGAGAGAGTTGAACAGTTGGAGACAGCGTAGCAGCATAATCTCCCATGATCCTCCTGGCTCTCAGCTGGCTGCGTTGTTCTCTCCTCCAACACTCTCTCCCAAATGCAAATTCACGTTTTGATGTTGACACAGCAAACTGTCACAAGAAAATAATTAATTCAGAAAAACTGTCAAGAGTGTTCAAATGTCAACATAAATATATGCTCACAATAATGATTTTTCCCAGGCATTTTGTTGGGTGTTTGTGTTTGGTTTGTGTGATTGGTTTTGTGTTTGGATGGTAATGATTATATTTATCATATCTGAAAACTGACCACTTGAATTATAACGTATAAGGTCAAAGTAACCTGAACCAAGTTTCCAGTTCCCTTTGTACAGAGTTAATGCAGAGCCAACGAGAGCAGAGTGCACGAAGCGCTCTGGTAATTTCATTTATTGAAAATGTGACTGAGACAGAGAAGGCTAGGTGGATGAGGATGTAGCCCCCTGAAAGAGCAGCCCACGGTGAACATTGAGTCTTTGTGCTAAGATTACCTGTACATTATTGCCATTGTGCCCAGGTATTACAGGTCGGGGTGTTAATATCAAAAGCACCTAATGATCTGATGCCTCGGTACTCACGCCCTCTCTACTTCGTGACTTTCGGCTTTGTGCGAGGCCCACATAGTCAGTCGTAATGGAGTTGTTATTTTCCGCACTTGGATCACGATCCATTTTCCTTTGGGATGTTTAGCTGGAAACTCAATTACCTTTATTGTGTTCGATTGAATACAGGCGGTCCATTGTTTCCTGTAGTCTACCAAACTAGAAATTTGTGTCAGGCCTTACACACAGATATTTGTTGGGATAGACCCTCATTAGTGGTGGTTTTAGTGAGGGATGTGTTTTAGTGACAAAATATAGTAGATAAGTCACATGCTCAACATTAGGGGCTTCTTTGTGAGTTTGCAAACCGTCAGGGATGTAAATGGGTTAGACGTGAAATTCCCTGTTCCAAGACCAAAGCAGTACATTCCATTTATAAACCACAGTTTGTCAGTTCTATGATGTAAATGTTAGTTTCATATTAACACCATCTATTAAAACAGATACACTTACTGGTTCCCTAATGTGTGACGTTAAACACTGTTACTGTCCTGTGAGGACAAAACAAACAAGTCTAGCCTGGCTAACAAGGGGCAAATGAAGAAAACAATGCAGCAATAATACACATGATAATTGCCCATCTACAAGTCCCTGAGTCACCTGAATCAGCTGGAGAACCAATGACTCGAGAACTGACACTGGGAAAAACCGCGAGGTCCCTGTTTACACACACCTGTTAGCCAAGTCTTCCATAAGGAATATCAGGGTTCTGCATCCTAAATGTCAGCTTATTCCCCATAGGACTCCGGTCAAAAATAGCGTGAAATAGGGTGCCATTTGGGACACAGACATTTCGCAGTCTTTGAAATACTTAACGATCAGACAATTTCAGAGGGTCATGAAATGATGAAAAACAATTATCTGTAATAACTTGGATCTTTCAAACTTGTTGACCTAAATGATGTTGATTTTATTTATCACCCCTTAAAGGTTCAATGGCATTCAACAATGAGAGTAACATGTGAATATGTTTAGAAAGTGCGGACAAACTTGAACAAAAAATAAACATTAGAAGAGAAAATATTTTCAGTTTTAGAGACAGCTTTATGCTTGCTAACAAAGAGCTTCGCTCTAACTAATTATAGCCAACTAAATAAGTTTCACTGTTAATGTCATGTGGTGGAAAAGTAACAGGTTCTAGATCTGGGTCGAGGTGGCTGAGTGAAAGAGAGGCAGACAACAAAGGGACAGTTTTCAAACATTTATTTTGTAAGGCATGGCTTTTTCCACAATTGTTAGTTCCAGCATGTTCTCAAATCGCTGACGCACATCATCAATGCAGTTTCTTTCCGTTCCATTTCTTTTAAAAACTATGCTGTTCTTTCCGTTCCATTTCTTTTAAAAACTATGCTGTTTAAAATCACAAAGAACAAACCAAACATAAAGGGGCACAGGAAGACAGTCCAGCAGGCAGGTGTCCATACTACTTTCACAGTTGTTATAAACTCCATTGACCAAGTGCTCTCACCAAACGAAGCCATCAAATGCTCTGCAGACAAGGATCTGCCATGCCTCCGAAACGCATTCACTGCCTGTTGGCAGCTGGGGGGAAAGGGTTCTTCTTCTTCTTCTATGATATAATGGCGGTCCGCAAACCAATGTTAAAGGTGCATGCCACCACCTACTGTGCGGGAGTGTGTGGTCAATCACCGTTTACAACATTTCTAAATCCTCCTACCTAACTCAGTACTTCTGAGAAAATAAAAAAGAGCACGACTAACTTCTAATAGACCCTCCCCCATCCCCCAAATCTCTTCCAAACCCCCCAACCCCGTCCAACCTCAATGACCCTCAATGACTGAATCTTTCCCTTTCTTCAACATACTTACAACAATATAACAACACATGCGCCACGGTTTCATTGACCATACACTCCAGACACAAACCATTCACATGCTTGCCAACCAGATGTAATGACAAGTTCAATGTACAATGTCCTAAGCGCAATCGACCAAACACCACCTCTTCCTTCCTAATCTGACCTTTGAATCTTGGTCCGCCGACCTTTCTTTGGAGGGCATATAAATGCCGGCTCTTGGGCTCAGAGTCCTATCTTTTCTGACATATATCTATCAAAATGGCTCTGATCTTACATTTGGCCTCACCTCTACCCAGTGGAAAATTAATATAAATTATATCTCATTTCAAAGCTCTTTTGGCTAACTGGTCTACAATTTCATTCCCTTCCACACCCAAATGTGCTGGGACCCAGCAGAATCTCACTAATACACCCATTCTCTCAATTCTCCATAATAACATTAATACATCCAATAGTAGGTCACTCCTGTTAGATTTACCAGATGATAAACTATTCAATATAGACAGAGAATTTGAGCATAGTATAATTCTTACAGGTTGTACGTCCTCCACCCACTGGAGGGCAACTATTATCACCAACAGTTCAACTGAGTATACTGACAGTTCATCTGTTATTCTTCTACATCAAATTCAGGAATGTAAATGCCTGCTCCTGTGCGTCCACTATCTGGGTCATTGGATCCATCTGTGAAAAGAGGTAAAAAAAGCATAAAAAGTTCTACCAATGTGATTGGTCAGTGGTATAGGGAAACTGGTTGACAATCTTTAATTTTCTCTACCAAGGTTAGATCAACAACAGGATCTGGGAGTAACCATGGAGGAACATCCCCTATCACCACACAAGTGACAACCTCCAACTCCCTCAAACCAATCTCATCAGCAAGCTTTTCAACTGTCCAACCAAAACCACTGCCTTGTCTACTAGTACACTCCCAACAGTCATCTAGAACAGTAGTAGTGGAATGCTTAACCTGACAGCTTTTAAACACCTTCTCACACTTTGTTTCATTTATGACATGATCTTTCTGTGTATATCGCTGATTGAGCCATAGCCCCAAATATTTGAACTCAGAAACCCTCCCCATAGGCTGTCCATACAGAAACAACTGTATATTATCATCAACTTTCTTCTTCAAGAAGAACATACAACAAGACTTCATCACTGACAATTTAAAACAACAGTCAATCGACTATCTTTTTACATCCACTATAGCTTGTTGAATAGATTTGATCACATGAGGGACATTCCTTCCCCACTTCCAAATAGCTCCATCATCAGCATATAGGGAAGCCCCAATACCCCTACCTACATTTGAAGACACATTGTTAATCAGAATGTTGAACAAAATAGGACTGATAGCGTTGCCTTGAGGAATACCATTGTCAACTCCATAGGCTTCAGATAAAATGGATCCTATTTTAACTCAAAAAGAGCGATTAATTTAGAAGGCCAAACCCCAGTTATATAATCTCCCACCAATACCAAGTCTTTCCATCTTAATCAGTAGGCCTTCTCTCCACACAACATCATAAGCCATTTCAATGTCAAAAAAGACAGTAGGCATTGCTTCTTTAATGACCAGAGTTGTTTAAACTTCCTTGCTCACCTTTACTAATGCATCCAAAGTAGATCTACCTTTACGGAATCCGATCTGACATTGACTCAATAAACCTCTATGTTCCAGGAAATATGACAATCTATTGACTATCATATTTTCCATCAGTTTACACAAGTTAGAGGTTAGTACTGTAGGTCTTTAACTATCAGCACATGAAGAGTCCTTAGAAGTCTTTACAAAAGGTAATATTACTGCACATTTCCAACCAGAAGGTATAACCCCCTCACTCCAAATATTCTTAAATAATCCCAGGAGAAGATGTTTGACCTCATCAGGTAGATGCTTAAACATTACACAGCACAACTGATCATGACCTGGGGCAGTATATCCACAGCCTATTAAGGTTGAACACATCTCATGTATGAGAAAAACAGCATCCAAAGAAGAGTCAACAGTATCCCTTTTCTTATACCAAATAACATGAGCATTTAAAATCTCACACCTGCGTTGCTTATATACTTCATCCAAAGTAACGCCACTATGTACCCTAACAAATGTCTTCCCCAACAAGTCAGCTTTTTCTTGATCAGTTACGGCCATTTTTATACCCACAACCAAAACTGGAATTCGAGTGGACTTGCTTCTTTGAGTCATCTTCTTCAACATAGGCCATACATCCCACAGCTCAGTACCCCTGCCGATTGTAGAGCAGAACTGTCTCCATGCATTTCTCTTGACAGACTTAATGATCCTCCGTACTAAGTGCTCTTCCTTTGGAAATCAACTAGATTTTCAGGAGTCATATTCCTATGCAACAATTTATTTCTCATAATAGCCGCAGTGCACCCTTCAGTCCACCAAGAAACCACCTTCCTTTTCTCACCCACTTCCCTCATTGGTACATAAAAATTTGCAGCACTCAAAACCAGAGAGGTTACAGAGGCAGTATATACATCAAGCGGCCTCTCTAAAGACAACTGTCCAACAGAGTTTAAGCAATGATCACCAAACTTTTCCCAGTCAGCTTTATGAAAGACCCCTCTGCTGAAGGGTACCCTATCTGGAATAGTAACATCAACGTTCATGGTCCACCAAATTGGGAAATGATCACTTCCAATGGTAGCATTATTAATTCCATTCCATTCACACATGCAATAGAGTTAGAAGCCATTGTGAGGTCCAGCCAGGATGTAACACCTCTAACAACATCACCTCTTGTACCACATCCACCATTAAGACATACCAATGCTCTTGTTTCCATCATATCTTCCACAATAGTACCATTAGCATCTGTATGTGTGCTTTCCAATAAACTACCCTTAATGTCACCACACCATATCTCTCTAGAGCCCAATTCTCCTGATATTCCATCAAACATCGCTACAGATAGTTGACAACAAGGGTTTTAAAAATTGTGTACCTTAATATTACTACCTGCAGTGTGGATTTCCACCATCATACAGTCATAGTCAGATGGAAAAGTTATATTACGATATACAAGACCTTCCCTTATGAACGTAGCACACCCACCACTTTGTCCAGTTGATCGATCAGATCTGATTGAACAATAACCAGGAATAATAAAATCAAGACATGGTCTAGTCCATGTTTCTTGAACATACAGTATCACTTCAGGTTTGATCTTTAAATCTATTATACAGTTCCTAAACTCCTGACCATTTGCAATAGGGCTTCTGGCATTTCACTGAAGGATAACAAAAACCATAACTGTAATTATCATCATACTGAGACATTCCATCATTAGTATTATTAGGAGTCAACATATCAACAGTCATGGCGACAGTAACATCTGTTACTCCTAAAAACTCTGTTGCTGCTTCCACAATGCTCTTCAACTTTTCACAAACTCAGACAGGTTGATAACCTTTCCAATGAAGGCTATAAAGTTGATCTGATTAACTACTAAGATACTAAGACACATTTGTGATTGAAACATTTCTGAACAGGTCTAATATCCAAATCTGGACCAACATAAGCAACAATTCCTACAGTAGGTCCCCTTATTCCAGGACTGACCCTATTATCTCCATCATTCTGCCGAATAGTTCCACCAATCTGCCTTACAGCCTCTGCATAAGAGACATTATGAGTGATTTTATATCTTTGAAACATCCATGTACTATAACTGCAGTTAACTTATTAACAACTAGTTGTCTATTTTTTGAGTGTACATACAGAACTGTAACGTCTGCAAGTTAACTTGTGGACAAGCAAGTGGGAGATCATTTATATAGATAGTAAACAGAAGGGGGCCTAATATTGACCCTTGTGGGACCCCAATGTTATTGTAAAGAGAATCAGATTGAGTGTCCCCCAAACAAACCCTTTGACTTCTGTTTGACAGTTAGGAATACATCCAACGAATAACTTCAGTGGACACATTAAGGAAGGATAGTTTGGATAGGAGGACCTCATGATTCACAGTATCAAAGGCCTTTTTAAGATCCAAAATGACTGCACCGACTTCACTACCTATGTCCAGTTAAGATTTAATGCACTCCAGAAAATAGCAATTGGCTGTTTCGGTAGAATAGATAGTTCTGAATCCAAATAGCATTTGATGAATGGAGTTGCCCTGAATGAGGTGATCAGTAAGATTATCAGCCACCCATCTTTCAGCTACATTTGATAGCACTGGAAGAATGCTTATAGGTCAGTAATTTTCCACTAGTGTTGGGTCACCAGATTTTTAAAACAGGTATCATGTCTCGAAGACGGATTTTGTTTGGGACATGTCTTAAGAGTTATCTGCAGATTGATACCCTGCTGTTTGTTGATTCCGTAATGTTTGAATGAAGGCCAGCATTGATGTTTGGCTGCCTTCTTTTGTATTCCTCAGAGAGTTGCACTGCCTTTCGGGGTCACTTATTAACTTCAGAGTTTTCTATTGGGTTATGATTGTCGCTGCTCTCAGTAGCCACTTACCCAGCTTCATTTTCAGAATTCTTACTCTTCTTACTGTTCTTTTTCTTGGAATGAGAGGTCACTGTGGTAGACTCTGGCTCACCAGGTACCAACTCCAATGTTTCATTCACTCCGTCTTTGTCATTGGGAGCCGAGGAATTATCCTCTTCCACCTCAGTCTCATGTTCTGTCATTTCAACTGAGACATGTGATACATCTGCCCTACTCATGGGGACATGATTGTTGTCCTGCACATAGTGTGAAAAATATTATGATGGATAAGATTATAATGGATCATTTTTTGTTGTTAAATTTCAGTCAAGCATTGACCATCATGTCACCAGAATAAGACCCTCAATATATATTGGAAAGGAACATCAAACTCATCACTATACACTTCACCACCCTGTGGAGTTTATCATAACTTATTTCATCTGTAGCAGTGGGAGTAGCACACACCATATCATCTCGAACCAATCTTTATTTTATTTTTATTTATTTTTTTTACCTTTATTTAACCAGGCAAGTCAGTTAAGAACAAATTCTTATTTTCAATGACGGCCTAGGAACAGTGGGTTAACTGCCTGTTCAGGGGCAGAACGACAGATTTGTACCTTGTCAGCTCGGGGATTTGAACTTGCAACCTTTCGGTTACTAGTCCAATGCTCTAACCACTAGGCTACCCTGCCGCCCCGCCCCTACTTCGATAGGATGGTTATTATGTAAAGGCGTTTCCACCACCATTTCTCACATAAATAATTTTATTGACATAAAAAGATCACACCATGTCAAATGTACAAATGATCTGTCTGCGTTTATAAAATTGCACCTGAACTTCCTGTTTCCATCACAGCTGCCATAATTTTTTTAAATACGGTATGACTTTACTCGCACAAAAACTGTGGATGGAAATGTGGTTAGTGCCAGCTTTATCTGAATATATTATTGTGTGATCTTTAAGTTTTGTGCAATTCAACGAATATCCTGGATGTTTTGTTTTGATGGCCCTCAAAGACCAACGTTCACCATTAGCCTCTGAAGAGATGATGAGAACCCTTTCCCTCACTAGCTAGCTTCTCTATATGATCTTACAATAGATTGATACCGCTCCCGAGTATAGTACTCGCCAATGTCCATTCTCTTGACAACAAGGTAGATGAAATTCGAGCAAGGGTTGCCTTCCAGAAAGACATCAGAGATTGTAACATTCTCTGTATCACAGAAGCATGGCTCTCTCGGGATATGTTGTCGGAATCGGTTCAGCCACCGATATGCATCGCACCAACAGAGATAAACATCTTCTCTGGGAAGAGGAAGGGCGGGGGTGTATGCTTCATGATTAACGGCTCATGGTGTAATCATAACAACATACAGGAACTCAAGTGATTCTGCTCACTCGAGCTAGAATTCCTTACAATCAAACGTCGGCCATTTTACCTCCCAAGAGAATTCTCGTCAGTTATCATCACAGCTGTGTACAGACACCAAGACGGCCCTCAAGGAACTTCACGGGACTCTATGAAAACTGGAAACCATATATATTCTGCATTTATTGTAGCTGGGGATTTTAATTAACAAAGCAAATTTGAGAAGAAGGCTACCTAAATTCTATCAGTATATTGATTGCACTACGCGTGGGGGTAATACACTCGATCACTGTTACTCTTCCGCGATGCATACAAAGCCCTCCCCAGCCCTCCCTTTGGAAAATCCGACCACGACGCCATCTTGCTCCTCCTGTCTTATAGGCAGAAACTCAAACAGGATGCAGCAGTGAATAGAACCATTCAATGCTGGTCTGACTAATCGGAATCCACGCTTCAAGATTGTTTTCATCACGCGGACTGGGATATGTTCTGGTCAGCCTCAGATAACAACATTGATCTATATGCTGACTTGGTGAGTGAATTTATAAATAAGTGCATTGGAGATGTTGTACCCACTGTGACTATTAAAATCTACCCTAACCAGAAACCGTGGCGGCATTTGCGCAAAACTGAAAGTGCGAACCACCACATATAACCATGGAAAGAGGTCTGGGAATATGATTGAATATAAACAGTGTAGTTATTCTCTCCGCAAGTCAATCTATCAAGCGAAATTCTGGTACAGGGACAAAGTGGAGTCGCAATTCAACGGCTCAGACACGAGACGTATGTGGCAGGGTCTAGGGGAAATCATGAACTACAAAAAGAAAACCGGCCACGTCACGGACACCGACGTCAGGCTTCCAGTCCAAACAAACTAAACACCTTCTTTGTCCGCTTTGAGGATAATACAGTGCTACCTGCCCCCGGTCTGCAAAACGCATCACCGGGGGCAGACTACCTGCCCTCCATGACACCTACAGCACCCGATGTCACAGGATGGCCAAAAAGATCATCAAGGACAACAACCACCCAAGCCACTGCCTGTTCACACCGCTACCATCCAGAAGGTGAGGTCAGTACAGGTGCATCAAAGCTGAGAACGAGAGACTGAAAAACAGCTTCTCTATCTCAAGGCCATCAGACTGCTAAACAGCAATCACTAACTCAGAGAGGCTGCTGCCTACATTGAGACCCAATCACTGGCCACTTTAATAAATGGATCACTAGTCACTTTAAACAATGCCACTTTAAAAATGTTCACATATCTTACATTACTGATATTATATGTCTACTGTATTTTATACCATCTATTGCATCTATTGCACCTCGGCCATCGCTCATTCTTTCAATTCAATCACCACGTTGCCATGGACACCCGAAGTGTCCCCTCTGACTCAGTTGAAACAGATTCCCACGTTCCCATGGAGACGATTGCCACAGAATTAAATACAAGATAACAGTAATATATCTCTGTCTTTTTCCTTATACACTATTACACTTCACTCAGGAAAATATACACAGAGTCCACAAAACCTGACATAGACTGACAAAGTAAATCAAGGTGAAAGATATGATCCCTTATTGATGTCACAAGTATTTTTAAGCCTTGAGAGAATTGAGACATGGATTGTGTATGTGTGCCATTCAGAGGGTGTATTGGCAAGACAACCTATTTAAGTGCATTTGAACTGAGTATGGTAGTAGGTGCCAGGCGCACCAGTTTGTTTCAAGAACGGCAACGCTGCTGGGTTTTTCACGTCCAACAGTTTCCTGTTTATATCAAGAATGGTCCACCAACCAAAGGACATGCAGCCAACTTGACACAACTGTGGGAAGCATTGGAATCAACATGGGCCAGCATCCCTGTGGAACGCTTTCAACACCTTGACTTCATGCCCCGATGAATTGAAGCTGTTCTGATCAAAAGGGTGTGCAACTCAATATTAGGAAGGTGTTCCTAATGTTTTGTACACTCAGTGTAAGTAGCCTTCAGATAGGGGTTCCTATAGTGTCTGCTGGTTACAATGAGAAAATGTTAGTTTATCACTCAATATATAAGAAATTGTTTTCATAATACTTCTATTGAAGTCTCAGGCCCTAAAGGAGCCATGTTGTACAGACCCATGATGGAATAGTGAATTCATGTTTTGAGTGGCAGATGAAATTGGTTGACGTGTCCATTTACGTTTCTGTTATGCAATTTCGTTCACTTTTTATTGGATTATATCCACTTGAATCTGTTTTTACGGTCTGTGTCAATGTGTTTTGTTCTGGATAAAAGAATTACAAGGAGTTTGCAGCACTTTATCCAGCAGGATGTTACACAACAACTTATTTATATCTATCAGTCTCTTCCACTCAAACATAAGAGATAAGACCGTGATTCTTCCCACTGTGTAAATCGCTTTGAGTACCTGTTTGTTGAAAAATTCTATATAAACCCAATCCATGATTATTATTAATTATTATTATTTATGGTCCAAGACGCTTTTACAACTACAGACGTGCTGTGCAAGACCCTTACTATTCTTTGTCCTTGAGAGAAAGAATAGAACGGTAGCATTATATGTCTCTATATTTTAGGCTACATTGTTCCGTTGGTTAAATTAGATAGAGACCAAAAATATTACGAAAGCACTAAAGGAGTTGACCAACTCCGTGGCCTTGTGGTTAGAGTATCCGCCCTGAGAATGGAAGGTTGGGAATACGATTCCTCAGCCAGCCTGTAGAAATACACCTGATGTGTCTTTGCTTGGGACTCAACTTTGAGGTGATAAATTGGGAGTAAAGCATAACGTATGCTTCCCAGTCGAAACCGTTTGCGCATATATTATGATTACATTTTGTGACGTTTTTGTTTGTGTTTGTGCAGGGGTTGAAACCTAAATTATTTCCAATAATTTCGTTTTGAACAGAATCATTATTTTTTTCATTCTGTTCCACTTTTCCGACCAGCAAAATAATGTTCTGAACCAGTTTGAAGCCCAAACAAGTACAGGTTTATAGAATTCCTCTCTGTTTCTTTTTAAAACTCTGAAATGTAATTTTTTTAAACATTACATTTCTTCACCAATCAGTGCGCATTGAGCTGCTTGCTATGGAGCGGGTAAGCAATTTAATTTGTATAGGAAAGTCGTTAAGAGCTAATGGTATGTTGCATGGTTTAATCATAATGAAATACAAACACACAGACTATGCTCCTAGTTACTATGGACAGACCAGTGTAGGGCGCGAGATGCAACTGAAATTGGAGGAGAGAGTGAGAGAGGGTGAAGGAAGCTTGCCTTGAAGCGCTGGGCATCTTGTTATGATTGCCTGAATTAGGCTCACAGAATTATACCTACGGAGGAGCGGCTTTGAATGTCTTTGAACTTCCGAGTTGGTTTAATGATGGACCAGAGCAAACTAGCTGGCTAACAAACTTGTGTGTGCAGAGCAGCACTAGAATAAAAAAAACACGTCTTAGCATTTTGTTGTTAATAAATTTACTAGTCAATCCATTCTTCTCACATTAAACTTCTCTCCCTAATTTCTGAATTACGCTTGTAACGTTGTCAGAAGCCTACAGTAACCTATGTTTCAGAGGGGGAGAGGCAGGGAGCCAACACACAGCACACCCACTGGCAAAGATTTCCAGCTGGCAAGCAGACGATAGAAACTTATTCTAAGTGACAGTGTGAGGGCTTTGCATTAGGCGCTTGCTGTAATTTTTGTGGGACTGGGAAAAAATGCCACAATGTAAAATAATAATAATAATAACTAGTTCCCATGCTTTTAAAATAACGGTTCTGTTTCGGAACAGAATAGCTCACTTTAGTTTCCGGTTAGGATTCTGTTCCTCGAGAATTTTGCTGCTCCCTGAACCTGTTCTAACCCCTGGTTTGGTGTTGGGCAGAGTCCAGGTCTTTTTGGGGCTGTTCTAGAACACATTTCTTTTTCTTTAGGCTTGTCGAAGTTAGGTAGCCGAAGTCAAGACCTCTTCCTCTGTGACTGATCCAGAGTATGGAGTCTTCAATTAAATGTTTGTTGTCATTCAACGACAGAGGACTAGTTTTAAAGCACATTTTTTCACTTGAGAAATACTGCACCAAACACCTTAATTAGATGTAAAATTGTGTGACTCCTTTGCAAAAATGTCCAAATAAATTACAGATATCTTGAGTTATCTTTAATTCAGACTATTTTGAGGAAGTGTACTTGTTACTACAGCAACTCAAGAGGGACAAACAGGACCTCCTGAGTGAGGCAGTGATCTATGGCACTGTATCGCGGTGCTGAGGTGTCCCTACAGCCTCGGGTTCAATCCCAGCTTGTGTCACAGCTGGTCGTGACCAGGAGATCCTTGAGGCGACGACACACAGTTGGCACAGCATCGTCGGGGTTGGGGAGGGTTTGGCCGGCCAGGATTTCCTTGTCCATCGTGCTCTAGTGACTCCATGTGGTGGCCGGTTGCCTGGAAGCTGACTTCGGTTGTCAGTAGGACGGTGTTTCCTCTGACACTTTGGTGCGGCTCACTTCCGGGTTAAGTGAGCAGTGCTGCTTGGTAGGGTCGTGTTTTGGAGGATGCATGGCTCTCCAAATGGCAAACTCCAAATGGGCTGTCATGTGCCTTTTACTGACATGCACTGTCAACTGCCTGGTTGTTCTTCAAAAGTGCCTTCCTCACCATCTTAAATAAGCATGCCCCTTTCAAAGAATGTTGAACTTAGAACAGATATAGCCCTTGGTTCACTCCAGACTTGACTGCCCTTGACCAGCACAAAAACATCCTGTGGTACACTGCACTAGCTTCGAATAGTCCCCACGATATGCAACTTTTCAGGAACTAATATACACAGTCTGTTAAGAAAGCAAAGACTAGCATTTTCAAACAGAATTTTGCGTCCTGCTGCAATAATTCCAAAACGTTTTGGGACACTGTAAAGTCCATGGAAAATAAGAGCACCTCCTCTCAGCTGTCCACTGCACTGAAGCTAGGAAACACTGTCACCACCGATAAAGCCACGATAATTGAGAATTTCAATAAGCATTTCTCTATGGCTGGCCAGGCTCTCCACCTGGCTACCCAAGCACAGCTCTGCACCCCTCACAGCAACTGGAAATAGCTGTGCGGCAACGCTCCCCATCCAACCTGACAGAGCTTGAGAGGATCTACAGAGAAGGATGGGAAAAATTCCCCAAATACAGGGGAATTACATGCCAAGCTTGTAGCGTCATACCCAAGAAGACTCGACGCTGTAATCACTGCCAAAGGTGTTTCAACAAAGTACTGAGTAAAGGGTCTGAATAGTTATGTAAATGTGATATTTCAGTTGTATTATTTTGACAAAATTTGCACACAAAAAAAACTTTTCGGTTTGTCGTTATGGAGTATTGTGTGTAGATTGATGAGGAAAATAAACAATTTAATCCATTTTAGAATAAGGCTGTAAAGTCAAGTGGTTTGAATACTTTCCGAATGCACTGTATATCAAGCTGCCTCACGCTACAGAAACAGGATATAGTCTCCTGTTCCTATGAGCCCTTCCGGCTGGCTCTAACAATTTGTGCCTACTCTTTTTAATTAACATTTATTTAAGGCAAGTCAATGAATTTGTATTTACAATGGCAGCCTACATTACTAGCTTGGAAAACATTTGTAAGGCCATGAGTTTTTTCCTAGTCAGGTCACGTGGTCAAAAAAACACTATATAGGGAACAGGGTGCCATTTGGGACTTAACAATGATCAGTGCACCAAGTCAAATCTGAAACATCAAGTCAAAGAGGATCCACAGTAAATCCCCTACGCACACTGTCATTTTCTTTTTAACAGCAGTTCTGTGGACGATCTGAATGCGTTTTAAGATGCATCCGTTCTCACAATATATCCTATTCACAAATGACACGTTTTTTTGTTTTCCTTTTGCGAGGTGTTTTCCTCTTTAATGTGTGATTTGTCACGGAGGTATGCCAACTATAACGATATCTATGGGCGGGTTTTCCTTCATGAGTGTGCCCTATGTGGGCTGAGAGCACAGAGGGCTCCGTATGTGTGGAGGGGATGGAGGAGGAGAGAAGAGGAGGAAGAGTAGAGAGGAGAGTAAAGAGATGATGCTGGCCAGACAGTGGGGCATGCCAGGAGCACAGTTGTTACAAAAGGGTCACCTTTTTCTCAGTGTATGTAGGATCAAAGGCTTTAGCTGGAGTCTCCCAAGCTACAGAGGAATGAGAGAGAGAGAGAGAGAGAGAGAGAGAGAGAATGTGTGAGTGGGCACACACGCCATCGTGCTGCTGTAGTCCGTGAGGAGGAGTTTGAGGGGGAGTCAGGGTGTCAGTCATCCAGTCTTCCAGAGCGGGAGAGTGGGAGGAGAAGAGGTCCTCCTTCAGCCTTGTTCTGGAATTTCCCACTGTGTGACATCATCCACTCAGGTTCCAGGAGGTAGCCCCGTCATCATCAGGAAATAACCTGCAGCAGAGCACACCGCTGCGAAGGAGCCATTAACTTTCGAACGGGGCGACCATAATGAAGAATTGAGTCATTCAGCCTGAATGGTCTCATCAGCTGTAGCCTCTGAAACTAATTGCAGGCCATGTGAGGGAAATGCAATTCCACGTGTGGGCATTGCGGTTCGTTAATGTTCTGTACGGCTATCCCTTTTTCACAATCCCCTTTAAAAGGGGCAAGGATACCACACCTCCAACAGGGAATCCTTTCAAGGGCTGTAGCTTCTGTTTGCTTACAGCCAAGATCCACATACTAGTAATGCTTCACCTAGGGAAAGGTGATACCTAGTGAGTTGTACAACTTAAACCATTCAACTGAAATGTGTCTTCTGCGTTTAATCCAACCCCTCTGAATCAGAGAGGTGCAGGGTGTTGCCATGATTGACATCCTTGTTCAGGAGCAGAATGCCAGATTTTTACCTTGTCAGCTCAGGGATTCAATCCAGCAACCTTTCGGTTACTGGCCCAATGCTCTAACCACTAGGCTACCTGCGCCTAGCTACTCCAGCTTCGTCTATTGTAGCTCATCATGTGAGTGCGAGCAAACTGACAGCATGCTAGGAAGTGCTAGGTATCAACAGCCAGTCCAGTGGTGGCCGGAAGCTATAGAGAGCATTTTATCAGTCAATCACACCGTAATATCGCTGCGTATTTGCATAAAGTTCTGCTTTGCCAAACGTTAGTCCCACCCTGTTCACATCACCCAACGGTCCCCCATATGCAGCATTTACCATAAATGCAGTCTCAATTTACATTGAGGAGCTTCCACAATACTGATTGAATCTAGGCCCAAGTCCTTTCTTGCAAAGTGTCTTCTCGATTTCCACATTGTTGACAACATTTATTTAATTGTCTTCCAAATCAAATCAAATCTTATTTGGCACATACACATGGTTAGCAGATGTTAATGCGAGTGTAGCGAAATGCTTGTGCTTCTAGTTCCGACCATGCAGTAATATCTAACAAGTAATCTAACAATTTCACAACAACTAACTTATACACACAAGTGTAAAGGAATTAATAAGAATATGTACATAAAAATATATGGATGAGCGATGGCCGAACGGCATAGGCAAGATGCAGTAGATGGTATAGAGTACAGTATATACATATTAGATGAGTAATGTAGGGTATGTAAACATTATATAACGTGGCATTGCTTAATTAAAGTGGCTAGTGATAAATTTATTACATCCATTGGCTCGGGTGGTTGTTGTCCTCAATGATCTTTTTGGCCTTCCTGTGACATTGGGTGGTGTAGGTGTCCTGGAGGTGATGCGTTGTGCAGACCTCACTACCCTCTGGAGAGCCTTGCAGTTGTGGGCGGAGCAGTTGCCGTACCAGGTGGTGATACAGCCCGACAGGATGTTCTCGATTGTGCATCTGTAAAGGTTTGTGAGTGTTTTTGGTGACAAGCCAAATTTCTTCAGCCTCCTGAGGTTGAAGAGGCTCTGCTGCGCCTTCTTCACCACGCTGTCTGTGTGGGTGGACCATTTCAGTTTGTCCGTGATGTGTACGCCGAGGAACTTAAAACTTTCCACCTTCTCCACTACTGTCCCGTCGATGTGGATAGGCAGCTGCTCCCTCTGCTGTTTCCTGAAGTCCACGATCATCTCCTTTGTTTTGTTGACATTGAGTCAACACCACACTCCAAGTGCCCTCACCTCCTCCCTGTAGGCCGTCTCATCGTTGTTGGTAATCAAGCCTACCACTGTAGTGTTGTCTGCAAACTTGATCATTGAGGTGGAGGCATGCATGGTCACGCAGTCATGGGTGAGGGCTGAGAACGCACCCTTGTGGTGCCCCAGTGTTGAGGATCAGTGTTGAGGATCAGCGGGGTGAAGATGTTGTTTCCTACCCTCACCACCTGGGGGCGGCCCGTCAGGAAGTCCACGATCCAGTTGCACAGGGAGGAGTCGAGACCCAGGGTCTCGAGCTTAATGACAAGTTTGGAGGGTACTATGGTGTTAAATGCTGAGCTGTAGTCGATGAACAGCATTCTTACATAGGTATTCCTCTTGTCCAGATGGGTTAGGGCAGTGTGCAGTGTGATTGTGATTGCATCGTCTGTGGACCTATTGGGGCGGTAAGCAAATTGGAGTGGGTCTAGGGTGTCAGGTAGGGTGGAGGTGATACGGTCCTTGACTAGTCTCTCAAAGCACTTCATGATGACGGAAGTGAGTGCTACGGGGCAATAGTCATTTAGCTCAGTTACCTTAGCTTTCTTGGGAACAGGAACAATGGTGGCCTTCTTGAAGCATGTGGGAACAGAAGACTGGGATAAGGCTTGATTGAATATGTCCGTAAACACACCAGCCAGCTGGTCTGCACATGCTCTGAGGACACGGCTAGGGATGCTGTCTGGGCCGGCAGCCTTGCGAGGGTTAACACTTTTAAATGTTTTACTCACGTTGGCTGCAGTGAAGGAGAGCCCGCAGGTTTTGGTAGCGGGCCGTGTCGGTGGCACTGTATTGTCCTCAAAGCTAGCAAAGAAGTTATTTAGTTTGTCTGGGAGCAAGACATCGTGGTCCGCGACGGAGCTGGTTTTCTTTTTGTAGTCCGGGATTGACTGTAGATCCTGCCACATACCTCTCATACTGAGCCATTGAATTGCGACTCTACTTTGTCTCTATACTGATGCTTAGCTTGTTTGCTTTTTAATCCATAGAGACGCATTTTAATCCATAGAGACGTGAAGGAGAAGCTCGTCGGATGTTGATCTCTTCTCGGCTGGGTCCTCATTTGGGACCAAAGTTCCTTGTTGTTAAGAGACTCTTAGCTACACTTAGGGAATAGCTACACTGTTTGTTTTCGGTCATGTTTCCGGTCGCCTTGCCATGATTAAAAGCAGGGGTTCGAGCTTTCAGTTTTGAGCGAATGCTGCTATCAATCCGCGGTTTCTGGTTGGGGAAGGTTTTAATAGTCACTGTGGGTACAACACCCCCGATGCACTTGCTAATAAAGTCACTCAACGAATCAGCGTATTCATCAACGATCGAAGCAATCTTGAAGCGTGGAATCCGATTGGTCAGACCAGCGTTGAACAGACCTGAGCACGGGCGTTTCCTGTTTAAGTTTCTGTCTATAGGCTGGGAGCAACAAAATGGTGTCGTGGTCAGATTTTCCGAAAGGAGGGCGGGGGAGGGCTTTGTATGTATCGCGGAAGTTAGGGTAAAATAAAGACCATCTCTTCTTTAGTCAGTTCTGGAATCCACCACTGTTGTAGTCATTGAATGAGGAATTAGAATACTTAATAGGATCTCTATGGTTGTAGCCTAATCTTCCTGTGTGACATCATCCCCCCCACTTGGTTCCAAGATTGTCCCCATCATCAGGAAATACCATGCAGCAAAGCCCACCGAACAGCTAAAAGATGATTGGCACTAGGTCACACTGAGGCAGGACAAATCCCATACTCTCGAAATAATAGCAGCTACGCTCAGACTTAAGATTAACCCCCGTAAACCAAAATCATTAGGACCAACAATAGAAACAACTCACCATTAACCATGGAAAACAAACATCTAGAGGAGGTAGATATATTCACTTACCTAGGAAGTTTGATAACAGTGGATGGAGGGACGGATGAAGATGTGAAGCACGAATTGATAAAGCAAGAATAGCATTCAACACCCTAAATAAGATCTGCAAAACCAAACACATGTCAAATGTCAAATCCATTGTTCGGTACGGATCGGAAACATGGAGAACCACTACTAACATGCAGAACCAACTACAGACATTCATTAACCACTGTCTCAGATGCATTCTGCGAGTCCACTTGCCAGACACCATCAACAACATTAATCTGGGGGAACTACAAAACAAGACCCAATAGAAGCACAATTTAAGAGGAGGAAGTGGAGCTAGATAGGACAGACACTAAGAAACAATAGATCAATCCGAAAACAGGACCTGACATGGAACCTACAAGCAAACGCAAAAGAGGTCAGACCTAGAACCACCTGAAGATGAAGAACGGAGCCGGAGATGAAGGCAGAGGGTCTGACATGGCAACGCCTGGAGCGGAGGGCACAAGACCGAAAGGGATGGAGGCGATTCATCATGGCTTATGTTCCGTAAGGAATACAAAGGCTTAAGTAAGTAAGCAAGTGAGTAAGTAAGGGCACACAGCTGTGAAGGAGCCATTTTCTACCCACTGTTTTACTATAATGATAGATGGTCTTCATCAGCTGTAGTCTCTGAAACTCTGAAACTTTGTGAGAACAAGACATGGGGGTAATACTCCTTTTTAATTTGCCGTATGGCTATCCCTCTTCCGACAATCCCCTTCAAAGGTGCAAGGATACCACACACCCCAACAGCGAATAATTTCAAGGGCTGCAGCTTCCGTTCGCTTACTCACACTCTGTGAGGTAGGAAATCTGAGATCTAATGCACTGGCTCCTTTCTTACCTTTCCCAAAGGTCCTTTCTCGAAAGGTAATTTCTTGTCTTCCACATTTCTGTCAACATTTCTTTCATTATCTTCCTATGAAATAAAGACCTACATCTTTCCTCTCATGAATACTTTCCATTCCTTCAGGGAAAGACATGAAAATAAGTATGGTTAATGCTTCCAACAGGTGTTATGTTTTATTACTTGTTATATGAGCCTTCACAATGTCTTAAATAAGGCTTTTAATACATTATGTCTCTCTATGCAGCATCATTATGAATTATTATGTATTATACGTGTCGGTAACATAATTACCAAAGTATTATTTCAAATGATATATATTATATATAGCGTTACAAAAGTAATGCTTTACGCAATCAGATTACTTTTATGAGTAATGGAGTAAGGTAACATGTTACTTTTACAAATTGGGTAATATCATTACAGTTACTTTCATAATCATATCTCTACCGGGCGCATATTTCCATGATCTAATCTCGACTTGCCTCATATCGATATCGAGCGAGAGGAGAATGGTTGTCTGGAGAAATGTCATGTCACCTGCTGTCCATAGAAGTGTATAGAGGGCACACCTCTGATGCTTGCCATTGATTGCATCTGTAATAGCAAATCCCGAAGAGGGCTTTCCCATCTAGTGGCAAGTGTGCCCTCTATACAGTACATCTCTATGGGTCAGTGTAAGTGCAGTCTATAACCAGAACTGGCAGATCAAGTGAAAGATTTTGAATGAAAAGATAGGAAATCTGTACAGATGTTTGGCTTACAATATACAGTATATGGCTAAGCAGCCCATATACAGTGCAGCACTTGTAGACAAGCACAGGAAAGCAGCACCATTAAAGAATAAACTAGTGATCAGACCTGAGTTAGAGAATAACCTATCTTTGGTAGAACGAGCGTGGCTTGTTCCTGCTCCCTCCGACAGTCAAACAAACAGTGAGATTTAGACTTTTTTCATGAAAGTAACTCAAACTAACACGTTACTTTCCACTCAAAGTAATATTGTAACGTAATGAGTTACTTTTGTTAAATGTTTCCAAGTAACTAATTCCAACACTGTTAATGACTAATTGACTTAATATGGGGGAATAAAAACACAATGCAGGGAACATGGCTTTTGTCTTTGTGATGTCTTTGAAAAGTTGCAATAGTTTGACTGAAATTGAATTGACCATTGAAAGGATGGCCTGTAATGAATGGCTCTACATAATATCTCTATTTCCCTTCATAGGCAAGAACAAAGGGCCAAAAGAACCTCCCTCTCTTTCTCTCTAACCAACATGTCCTGTCAAATAGCTTTTTGCAAATGTACTACATTATGTGACAGAACTTGTCTAGAAGCAAAATCAATAAGCACATTCTGAAAGATTTCTTCCCATGACGTCCCAATGGAAATAAACAATAAATGAATTACAGTGATACCGAGTTCAATGTAGCTGTGATGACAGGCAGTAGTATCAGAGTCATGTTTTTACCGAACAATGTGTCCTTCTAATATGTTGTAGATGTTGTCTATCACCTGGTCCTCAGCTCAGCACATAAATAGCAAACTGAAGGAGCCTCTTCCTTTAGTATCTCATGCATGAATTCAGCTACGTCATCTTGGGGATTGTATTAAGATGTGTAATTTTAGGATTTGTGTGGATAGGTAGATAGATAAAACTTGATCTGACAATTTGATGCCTGACATAGCCTTATCTGAGTGGAGGTCTTTCTCCCATTGTGGAACAGGTGGGATGAAATGGAAAGCACAAAGAACGGAATCAAAGGGGAACTCTCTTGAAAGGCCCAATATGGAAAGGAAAGATGATTCGCTAGACTTTTTGTAAACCTGAGTCATATGATAATGCTATTGGACTAATCCATTAAAATGGCTGCAAAGATGTTATTCACAAGCCTGTTGCTAAGCCAACTACGACTGTGGGAAAAAAATTGAGTAAAAATAAAACACAGTGACGATCTTAGTCAGCAGGAGAGCTTCCTGGAACACTCTTGGAAAAAGAAGTTGGAAAAAACATAAGTAAAGCGAAAGCGAATAGTTTGAAAGTGAATATGTGCTACATTCTGCTCATCGGTCATTATTGTACAACACATTTGCACTCAAAGAAAGAAGACTCTAGGAATATCCATGAAGTAACACAAGATAGCATTTTGACTGATTCAAATAATTTGGTTTGCTAAACTATTATTTGCTACTTTCTGCTTATCATTCTGCTTATATAATATTTTATAGGACTATTCCATGGTGTAATGATACCATACTGTATAGGTGGAAAGAGTGATGAGATGTGGGTAAGAAAAGTAGATGATGAGATTGTGATGGGAACATCAAGCCTCTATGAGGAAACAAAGACAGGAAACACACAGAGAGAGAGAATGGCTGATGTTGAGCCATATTCAGCATAATGACTGGTTGCCAGGCATTTTGAATGTTCTGCTTCTTGCTTCCTGCCACCCACCTCCCGCCAGGTACAGCATCAGCAAATGATGACACACATGTCACAGTCTTCACTGAATATCACCTCCTTGCCCTTTTACACCTGCTTACGCATGCACCTTCTCTCAAAGGTCACAGGAGGCCTCTCTTGTTGATGAAATGGAAGTGGAAAACGAGACTAAGAATGAAGCATGAGCTGGTAGATTCAGGAGTGCAGTACCAGAGTCCGGAAGGGAAGGTTTATTCGTGGTTCTTCTTTCAACAGCAGGAGAGGGATCAGCAGGGGTTATGGCTAAATAATCACACTCCCTATCATTAGCTATCCGAGTATTAAGAATGATCTTTAAGGTAAAACTGGGAACTCATAAAAGTCAAAACATGACGTCAGTGATCTTCAGGTCAGAAAAGTCGGAGCTCTAGAAAGAGGCTAGTGTTCCCGAGTTGGAATTCCGAGTTGGATGACCGTTCAAAAAAAAAACATCCCATTCCGAGCTAGTTTTTTCCCCAAGTTCCCAGTTGAATGCACTGAAGTCGGAAGTCAGAGATTTCCAAGTTCCCAGTTGTTTTGAACGCGGCATATTTGAGGTAATTCTTTAATGTACTTGTTGTCCGTCACTGTGCCACGTCAAATGACGTCTCATAGTATACTTTCATTGTCTTCCATTGTCAATTGTCATGATAGGAGTTGACATGATAGCACAAACAGATCTGGGGCAAGGCTATAATTCCTGGCTTAGCTTGACAAAATTCTACACGTTTTGACATTTCAAAACGTTTTTACATTTCAAAACGAGGTATAGGGAACACATTCATGTAAAAAAAAGAAGCCCTACATTTCTTATTTAACATAACAAAACAGAGTCACATAGTTCAACAATTTAAAACCAATCCAAAAAAGGCAATTGTGTGGAATAATACATTTGTTGGTGCAAAGATATTAAAGAGTTCAATTAGAGGGTTGATTTACACTTTACAGAGTATCAGAGTGTTTAGTAAAGCACTTAACAGACTAGGGCACTGCATGACTAAAATGCTCTAAAGCAGCAATGACTAAACAAAATGTATCATCTACCAATGAATCTGTGCCCTTGGAACAGAAGGGCCGTGGGAGGAAGCAGGCTACTGAATTCCAGGACAGATCGCTCGCTTGCTGTTGGTGGCACCTCCGTAAATGCACATGGAATTCTCCAGTGCAGTGTTCCCCCTCACAAAGTATAGTAAAAAGGGTGTGGGATGGAGTTTGGGGAGCACCCGTCTGCTCATCTGATGGTATGGACATTCCGGCAAGAAGCATTGCCCGCCACTGCCAGGAAACCCCGACTATCACCATGACAACTGAGAGCACCTAAATGTTGGAATGGCATCATGGAAATCCCAGAGTCTCACAGCAATAGCTTGGTTTAGCAACCTGTGTCACGTGCGTCATATGGAGGAGACCAAGGCGCAGCGTGGTAAGCGTACATACTTCTTTAATCAAAGAAAGAACACTGAACAAATTATACAAAACAACAAAACGAACCGTGAAGCTAATATGCCTAGTGCAGGCAGGCAACTTAACATAGAATAAGAACCCAAGGAATATGGCTACCTAAATATGGTCCCCAATCAGAGACAACGATAAACAGCTGCCTCTGATTGAGAACCAATCTAGGCAACCATAGACATATAAACACCTAGACTTACAAAAAACCCTAAACATACAAACCCCCCTAGACAATACAAAAACTAAACAAACCACCCTCGACATACCCTGACCTAACCAAAATAATAAAGAAAACAAAGATAACTAAGGTCAGGGCGTGACAGTACCCCCCCAAAGGTGCGGACTCCCGGCCGCAAACCTAAGCCTATATGGGAGGGTCTGGGTGGGCATCTAACTTCGGTGGCGGCTCTGGTTCTGGACGCCGCCCCCTTCTTTACACTGATCCCTCCGCCCTTGTAGCACTGACCCGTGGATCATCGCCGGAGGCTCTGGACTGCGGTTCCTCGCCGTAGGCCCTGGGCTGGGGACCCTCGCTGTGTGGATTATCGCCGAAGGTTCTAGACTGGGGACCGCCGCTGGAGACCCCGGGCTGGGGACCGTCGTTGGAGGCCCCAGACGGGGGATTGTCGCTGGAGGCTCCGGACTGGGGATCGTCGCTGGAGGCTCCAGACTGGGTATCGTCGTTGGAGTTTCTGGACTGGGTACCGTCCCCGGACACTCTGGACTGGGTACCGTCTCCGGACAATCTGGACTGGGTACTGTCGCCGGACGCTCTGGACTGGGTACTGTCGCAGGATACTCTGGACTGGGTACTGTCGCCGGACACTCTGGACTGGGTACTGTCGCCGGACACTCTGGACTGGGTACTGTCGCCGGACGCTCTGGACGGGGTACTGTCGCCGGACGCTCTGGAAGGGGTAATGTCGCCGGACGCTCTGGACGGGGTACTATCGCCGGACGCTCTGGACTGCCAAGGCGCACTGTAGGCCTGGTGCGTGGTGACGGCACTGGTGGTACCGGGCTGGGGACACGCACCTCAGGGCGAGTGCGAGGAGCAGGAACAGGGCGTACTGGACCCTGGAGGCACACTGGAGGCCTGGTGCGTGGTGCCGGCACTGGTGGTACCGGGCTGGTGACACGCACCTCAGGGTGAGTGCGGGGAGGAGGAACAGGACGTACTGGACTCTGGAGGCGCACTGGAGGCCTGGTGCGTGGTGCCGGCACTGGTGGTACTGGGCTGGTGACATGCACCTCAGGGCGAGTGCGGGGAGCAGGCACAGGACGTACTGGACTGTGGAGGTGCACTGGAGGTCTGGAGTGTAGAGCTGACACCACCCGTCCTATCTGGATGTTTATTTTCGCCCTGCAAATGCAAGGCGCTGGCACAGGATGCACTGGGCTGTGCAGACTCACCTGAGACATAGTGCGCAGAGCCGGTGCAGGATATCCTGGTCCAAGGAGGTATACTGAAGACCAGGAGCCCTGAGCCGGCCACCTTCCTTCCTGGCTGGATGCCCATTCTAGCCCGGCCAATGCGAGGAGCTGGAATAGAGCGCACCGGGCTAGAATAGCGCACTGGAGACACTGTGCGCTCCACCGCATAACACGGTGCCTGACCAGTAACACGCTCCCCACAGTAAGCATGAGGAGTTGGCTCAGGTCTCTCACCTGACTCATGCAATCTCCTCGTGTCCCCCCCCCAAACAAAATGATTGGAGCTGCCTCTCGGGCTTCCGTGCTAGTCATGTACCCTCATATCGTTGCCTTTCTGCTATTCTCCGGTATTTCTCCTCGTAGTATCGCCGTTCCGCTTTCGCTGCCTCTCTTTCCTCCTCAGAAAGGCGATACTCCCCCGGCTCCGTCCAGGGTCCTGCTCCATCTAGTATCTCCTCCCATGTCCATTTCCCCATTAAACGCTGCTCCTCCTTTTCACACTGCTTGGTCCTGTTATGGTGGGTTCTTCTGTCACGTTCGTCATATGGAGGAGACCAAGGCGCAGCTTGGTAAGCTTACATACTTCTTTAATTAAAGAAAGAACACTGAACACACTATACAAAACAACAAAACAAACCGTGAAGCTAATATGGCTAGTGCAGACAGGCAACTAAACATAGAATGAGAACCCACAAACTACCCATGGAATATGGCTACCTAAATATGGTCCCCAATCAGAGACAACGATAAACAGCTGCCTCTGATTGAGAACCAATCTAGGCAACCATAGACATATAAACACCTAGACTTACAAAAAACCCTAAACATACAAAAACCCCTAGACAATACGAAAACCTAAACAAACCATCCTCGTCACACCCTGACCTAACCAGAATAATAAAGAAAACAAAGATAACTAAGGTCAGAGAGTGACAACCTGCTGTTGGAAATACAGGAAATACTTAATTTGCATTGTTTTAAAAGTTAATATGACAGGTGCTGTGGTGCACATGTTTCTTGCAAAGTTGGGATCCTTTTTAGACATAGGTATGTCTATTGCACATGCTGTGACCGGGGCTTATATTAATTGTCAATTCAAATGACCTGTACTCTGTGAGGTCTTGATGGGAGTCATATCCTTTCCTTGAAAGAAGGGTACAGAGCATGTACAGTGCCTTGCGAAAGTATTCGGCCCCCTTGAACTTTGCGATCTTTTGCCACATTTCAGGCTTCAAACATAAAGATATAAAACTGTATTTTTTTGTGAAGAATCAACAGCAAGTGGGACACAATCATGAAGTGGAACGACATTTATTGGATATTTCAAACTTTTTTAACAAATCAAAAACGGAAAAATTGGGCGTGCAAAATTATTCAGCCCCCTTAAGTTAATACTTTGTAGCGCCACCTTTTGCTGCGATTACAGCTGTAAGTCGCTTGGGGTATGTCTATCAGTTTTGCACATCGAGAGACTGACATTTTTTCCCATTCCTCCTTGCAAAACAGCTCGAGCTCAGTGAGGTTGGATGGAGAGCATTTGTGAACAGCAGTTTTCAGTTCTTTCCACAGATTCTCGATTGGATTCAGGTCTGGACTTTGACTTGGCCATTCTAACACCTGGATATGCTTATTTTTTAACCATTCCATTGTAGATTTTGCTTTATGTTTTGGATCATTGTCTTGTTGGAAGACAAATCTCCGTCCCAGTCTCAGGTCTTTTGCAGACTCCATCAGGTTTTCTTCCAGAATGGTCCTGTATTTGGCTCCATCCATCTCCCCATCACTGTTTGACAGTGGGGATGGTGTGTTCAGGGTGATGAGCTGTGTTGCTTTTACGCCAAACATAACGTTTTGCATTGTTGCCAAAAAGACCAGAGCACCTTCTTCCACATGTTTGGTGTGTCTCCCAGGTGGCTTGTGGCAAACTTTGAACGACACTTTTTATGGATATCTTTAAGAAATGGCTTTCTTCTTGCCACTCTTCCATAAAGGCCAGATTTGTGCAATATACGACTGGTTGTTGTCCTATGGACAGAGTCTCCCACCTCAGCTGTAGATCTCTGCAGTTCATCCAGAGTGATCATGGGCCTCTTGGCTGCATCTCTGATCAGTCTTCTCCTTGTATGAGCTGAAAGTTTAGAGGGACGGCCAGGTCTTGGTAGATTTGCAGTGGTCTGATACTCCTTCCATTTCAATATTATCGCTTGCACAGTGCTCCTTGGGATGTTTAAAGCTTGGGAAATCTTTTGTATCCAAATCCGGCTTTAAACTTCTTCACAACAGTATCTCGGACCTGCCTGGTGTGTTCCTTGTTCTTCATGATGCTCTCTGCGCTTTTAACGTACCTCTGAGACTATAACAGTGCAGGTGCATTTATACGGAGACTTGATTACACACAGGTGGATTGTATTTATCATCATTAGTCATTTAGGTCAACATTGGATCATTCAGAGATCCTCACTGAACTTCTGGAGAGAGTTTGCTGCACTGAAAGTAAAGGGGCTGAATAATTTTGCACGCCCAATTTTTAAGTTTTTGATTTGTTACATTTTTTGGAAATATCCAATAAATGTCGTTCCACTTCATGATTGTGTCCCACTTGTTGTTGATTCTTCACAAAAAAATACAGTTTTATATCTTTATGTTTGAAGCCTGAAATGTGGCAAAAGGTCGCAAAGTTCAAGGGGGCCGAATACTTTCTCAAGGCACTGTACAGTACAGTAGGATAAATATCCATCATAGGGTTGAAAGCGTTAGCAATGCTACTGCACTAAGCTATTATCACATCCTTAAATTCCAAATTCATTCCCATTTTATAACATGCAGTGACTTTTTCCACATTTTGGTAAGATACAGTCTTATTCTAAAATGTATCAATCTACACACAATACCCCATAATGACAAAGAAAAAACAGATTTGAGACATTTTTGCTAATTTGTTACAAATAAAAACCTGAAATTGCACATTGACATAAGTATTCAGACCCTTTACTCAGTACTTTGATGAAGCACCTTTGGCAGCGATTACAGCCTCGAGTCTTCTTGGGTATGACGCAACAAGCTTGGCACACCTGTATTTGGTGAGTTTCTCCCATTCTTCTTTGCAGATCCTCTCAACCTCTGTCAGGTTGGATGGGGAGCATCGCTGCACAGCTATTTTCAGGTTTCTCAGGAGATGTTCGATCGGGTTCAAGTCCGGGTTCTGGCTGGGCCACTCCATGATACTCCAGACTTGTCCCGAAGCCACTCCTGCGTTGTCTTGGCTGTATGCTTAGGGTTGTTGTCCTGTTGGAAGGTGAACCTTTGCCCCAGTCTGAGGTCCTGAGCGCTCTGGAGAAGGTTTTCAAGGATCTGTCTGTACTTTCCTGCGTTCATCTTGTCTCCCAGTCCCTGCCATTGAACAACTTCCCCACAGCATGATGATGTCACCTCCATGTTTTACCGTAGGGATGGCAGGCTAGCTCTAGGAAGAGTCTTGGTAGTTCCAAACTGCTTCCATTTAAGAATGATGGAGGCCACTGTGTTCTTGGGGACCTTCAATGCTGAATACATTTTTTGGTACCCTTCCCCAGATCTGTGTCTTGACACAATCTTAGAGCTATACAGATAATTCCTTTGACCTCATGGCTTGGTTTTTGCTCTGACATGCACTGTCAACTGTGGGACCTTATACAGACAGGTGTGTACCTTTCCAAATCATGTCCAATCAATTTAATTTACTACAGGTAAAGTTGTAGAAACATCTCAAGGATGATCAATGGAAACAGGATGCACCTGAGCTCAATTTCAGGTCTCATAGCAAAGGGTCTGAATACTTATCTAAATAAGGTATTTCTGTTTAAAAAAAAATCTTTAATACATTTACAAACATTTCTAAAAATCTGTTTCCACTTTGTCATTATGGTTTACTATGTGCAGATGAATGAGGAATATATATTTTAAAATACATTTTAGAATAAGGACAAAATGTGGAAAAAGTGAAGGGGTGTGGATACTTTCTGAATGCACTGCATACCTTAAATTCGAGATCATCAACTAAATTCAGCCGTAGGCCATTTCTTTCTTGAGTGGATTGTCAGGTGGCAGGAACATAATTTCATTTGTAGACTGAAAATTGACCGCAAGAAGCCCAAACAGATATAACATTTCACTAAAACGTAATCATTTTAAACTTTCCCATTTGTATATGATCACATGTACACGACATGGCCAAATGTATGTGGACACCTGTTCGTCGAACATCTCATTCCAAAATTATGGGGATTAATATGGAGTTGGTCCCCCCTTTGCTGCTATAAAAGCCTCCAGTCTTCTGGGAAAGCTTTCCACTAGATATTGGAACATTGCTGCAGGGAATTGCTTCCATTCAGCCACAAGAGCATTAGTGAGGTCGGGCATTGATGTTGGGCAAATAGGCCTAGTTCGCAGGCGGCGTTCCAATTCATCCCAAAGGTGTTTCATACATTGTCATGCTAAAACAGGAAAGGGCCTTCCCCAAACTGTTGCCACAAAGTTGGAAGCGCTGAATTTTTTAGAATGTCTTTGTATGCTGTAGTGTTAAGATATCCTTTCACTGGAACTAAGAGGCCTAGCCCGAACCATGAAAAACATCCCCAGACCATTATTCCTTTTCAACAAAACTTAACAGTTGGCACTATGTATTCGGGCAAATAGCATTCTCCTGGCATCCGCCAAACCAAGATTTGTCTGTCGGACTGCCAGATGGAGATTTGTGATTCATCACTACAGATTCCAATGGTGTCGAGCTTTACACCACTCCAGCCTACACTTGGCATTATGCATGGTGACCTTAGGCTTGTGTGCGGGTGCTCGGCCATGGAAACTCATTCCATTAAGCTCCCAAAAACAGTTATTGTGCTTACATTGCTTCCAAAGGCAGTTTGGAACTTGGTAGTGAGTGTTGCAACGAAGGACAGATGATTTTTACTCACTACATGCTTCAGCACTTGGCATCCCCGTTCTGTGAGCTTGTGTGGCCTACCATTTTGCGGCTGAGCCGTTGTTGCTCTTAGACGTTTCCACTTCACAATAACAGCACTTACAGTTGACTGGGGCAGCTCTAGCAGAGCAGAAATGTGATGAACTGACTTGTTGGAAAGGTGGCATCCTATGACGGTTCCACCTTGAAAGTCACTGAGCTCTTCAGTAAGGCAATTCTACTGCCACATGTTTTCCTATGGAGATTGTATGACTATGTGCTCGATTTTGTACACCCGTCAGGAACGGGTGTGGCTGAAATAGCTGATTCCACTCATTTGAAGGGGTGTCCACATACGTTTGAACAGATTTCCAAAATTAATTGTTTTTATGTCCAACAATTATTTATTTTTTAACTTGGGGGGCCAAATAAAATCACTGGCCCACCAGTTGGGGAACCCTGCCTTATATCATAGTAGTACATTTTTAATTGCAGTGTCATTACAGTTTAGGTACACATTGTTACATAGTATTTAGAAAAAACTCTCAGCATGCAACACAGATGGAAGGAAGTAGGTCTCAGAGTAATGCATTATGACATCATACTTGACTGACCCACCTTTGACTGACCCACCTGTGAGCACCTTCTTTGACGTTATCAATTCAGGTGGGGAGCCCTGAGCGAGGTTGGCCAGTCGAGGCAACTGCACATCTCCAAAACATATCTCCATTTCTGTTGCATGCTGAGATCCATGATGTGCTTAGCTGTCTGATACCTACTGTATAATACAGTAGGGATTTTTCCTGCGTGACACACACCATTTGTTTGGGATTCAGGATGTTGTGTAAGCATATATGGGCTTTGGGGATAACGAAGATGGCAAGCTCTGATCTGACTGACATTTCAACTGTTTACAAACTGGACAAACATAGCTGATCCTCTTCCAAACATACTCCGGTAGTTAGCAGAGAGGTATACTACAAAGCAGGATCAATGAGTTAGTCACATACAGTAACTTAGATAAGCAACCAGAAGTAACTATCGATTTGTGTTTTAGATATTGTGTTTACGTTTGTTGAATCAATTAGACCCATGCCCATTTCAAGCTTATCTTTCAATTTTTTTAAAAAGTTGTATGACAATATTTAGGCAAGTTAGATGGCTAACTCCTTGATGATGCTTTGTAGTATACCCCTCTGTAGTTGTATGAAGCTGTCATAAATGTGTCTGAAATTATGGTATGATCGTGGATAAATCTTTTCAAGACTATGAAGTCTCATGTTTCTACAGCTGCCTAGTTACATGTCAACTTAGCATCAATGCTAGCAATGGTTCAGTTGTTGCATGTTAAATCAAATCAATGTTTCAACAATAAAATTCAACCATTTATTGCCCTTTTTGTTTATCTGCCTTTAAGTTGAGGATAAAGGATATAATTAAAAAACCTTACTGAGGGCCTTCCGAGTGGCGCAACGGTGTAAGGCACTGCATTGAAGTGCTTGAGGCGTCACTACAGCCCCGCCCTGGGTTTCATCCTGGGGTGGCAGGGTAGCCTAGTGGTTAGAGCTGACAAGGTACAAATCTGTCGTTCTGCCCCTGAACAGGAAGTTAACCCACTGTTCCTAGGCCGTCATTGAAAATAAGAATTTGTTCTTAACTGACTTGCCTAGTTAAATAAAGGTAAAAAAAAAAAATTATCCCAGGCGGAGACCCATGAGGTGGCACACAATTGGCCCAGCGTCGTCCAGGTTAGGGGAGGGTTTGTCCGGCTGGGGTTTCCTTGTCCCATCGTGCTCTAGCGGTGCCTGCAAGCTGACTTCAGTTGCCAGCTGTATGGTGTTTCCTCTGACACATTGGTGTGGCTGGCTTCTGGGTCAAGAAGCAGTGCGGCTTGGCAGGGTCGTGTTTCGGAGGACGCATGGCTCTCAACCTTCGCCTCTCCCGAGTCCATATGGGAGTTGCAGTGATCGGACACGACTGTAACTACCGATTGGATATCATGAAAAAGGGGTAGAAAAAAATAAGATTGATTCATCTTATTTTAGACCAGGTCAAAACAAAGACCTTTCTTTCTCAGAGGGACAACAACTCTGACAGCTCCCTTTATTCAAACATGAATGACGAATGACAACATAAATCAGAGTATTTTTTCATTTTACATCCCTGCAGGCCCTACAGAACATAAAATGTCCGATCCTTGAGTACACTCTAATTTCAACCTAATGTCGAGACCACTCACTATTCACTTAATTACCAGTCTCTTCAACTTTTAGCCATTGTTTGCAATATTTACTACCTTGGTGTGAATGGAAATTCTACCTCTCTGACAAGACACTCTCTCTTTCATTCTCCTCCACATGTACGTCATAGCCCTAACGGTGCCCACATGGCCCACATGGCTCTTGGAACATTAAATAGATGTAATCAGAGATGGTTTGCATGAGAATCAGACACAGCACTGTGACAATGGGTCTTAAGGAAGGACAGGTGGATAAGAGCCACTGGCTCACCTTTCTGGGTCCTTGAGTGGAAGCATTATTATGCTCTTTGATAGGCTAAGCAGATGTCTCAGGTACTAATGCCAATCATGCTAATGCTAATGACTAAGGTTTGTTTGTTTGTGGTGTGATACCTTTCCAGTAACACATTTGTTTTTGGTGAACCATAACTTTATCGATTCCAGGCTGTATCACAACCGGCCGTGATTGGTAGTCCCATAGGGCGGCTGTAACGACTCTCCTCTTCGTCTGATGATGAGGAATAGGAATGATCGGACCAACACGCAGCGTGGTAAGTGTTCATCATAAATGTAATTAAATAAACTGAACACTGAATGACAAAAACAACAAAAGAGAACGAACGAAACCGAAACAGTTCTGTCTGGTACAGAATACAAAGACAGAAAACAATTACCCACAAACACTGGTGGGCACAGGCTACCTAAGTATTGTTCTCAATCAGAGACAACGATTGACAGCTGCCTCTGATAGGGAGCCATACCAAGCCAAACACATAGAAATACAAAACACAGAACAAAACATAGAATGCCCACCCCAACTCACGCCCTGACCAAACCAGAATAGAGACATAAAAAAGGAACTAAGGTCAGGGAGCGACAGTACCCAGCCCCCCCCCCCCCAAAGGTGTGGACTCCGGGCCGCAAAACCTGAACCTATAGGGGAGGGTCTGGGTGGGCATTTCACTGCGGTGGCGGCTCTGGTGCAGGACGTAGACCACTCCACCTTAGTCTTGGCCCACTTAGGTGGCGCCTCTGGAGTGGCGACCCTTGCCGCCGCCCCCGAACTGGGGACCCTTACCGCGGGCCCCGAATAGGAGGGAGACTCTGGCGGCGCCGGAACAGGCGGAAGACTCTGGCGGCGCCGGACAGGTGGGAGACTCTGGCGGCGCCGGACAGGAGGGAGACTCTGGAGTTGCCAGACAGGCGGGAGTCTCTGGCGGCGCCGGACAGGCGGGAGACTCTGGAGGCGCCGGACAGGCGGGAGACTCTGGCGGAGCCGGACAGGCGGGAGACTCTGGCGGCGCCGGAGTGAAGGGCGACTCTGGCGGCTCCGGAGTGAAGGGCGACTCTGGCGGCTCCAGAGTGAAGGGCGGCTCTGGAACACACACAGAACAAAACATAGAATGCCCCCCCAACTCACGCCCTGACCAAACCAAAATAGAGACATAAAAAAGGAACTAAGGTCAGGACGTGACAGCGGCGCACAATTGGCCCATCATTGTCCGGGTTTAGCCAGTGTAGGCCATCAATTGTAAATAAGAATTTAGTCTTAACTGACTTGCCTAATTAAATAAAGGTTAAATAAAATACAAATAAATAATAATAATAATTATACAGAAGCTGAACTCATCCCAATGAATGGAAGATCTGAAAAGATAATCTGCCTTCAGATGGGCTCTGGGTCTCACAGAACTCCCACCGGGTGTGGGTATGACCGGAAAATGGCTCAGCATCCCGTCCACTAGTCTCCAGGCCACCTCCAAAGGCTATGACTTCCATCACCCCAGGGGTGTGACCAAGCACAAGGCCAGCAGAGAGAGTGGGTGGGATGGGTGAGGGAACACAGAGCATTTTCCAGAAGCAACTTTGTATCAAGTCCTAGTCAACTGCAGAATCATTAGAATTTTCAATAACTGAGCAATACCTGTGGCCTGGGTGGTCAATAAGTTTGTGCCACTGCCTACAGCAATCATTTGTCGGTGTTGGCTCTGTGGGTTTGAATCCAGCCCACTGCATTTGTGACACACTCTGTCGATCTTTCTCACTCTCTCCTTTGTCCAATAAAATACAAAATCTTTATATATATATATATATATATATATATATAAAAAACTCAGCAATACTGGAATCCCTATTGATTTTAGAGTAACATGGTCTCTCAATCATAAAACCGCTAGAATACAGACTTCCTGTTTACTACCTCCTCGTTGTTTGACCTTCGATATCTAATGTTGCTTTCCTCTGTAAATTAATCATTTAAATCAAAATAATTCAGAGTGCTAGAGAGGTTTTTATTCAATGGCATTTGCTTTCAGCTGAATGATGGCTTTTAGACGAGGGAAACTCAACAGCAGAGGCTGTGTCTGTCTGTGGCCATTACTTTGCAATGGGTTTGGTGTGTAATAGGAGAATGCTGAACGAGTTTGAGACAGAAGTGGAAGAAATAGTAAAGAACCAAGAGCCAGCTGTACTGGGTGACCTGCATAAAATCATGGGAACGGTCTCTGGGAAAATGCACTAAAACAAACCAATAAGATTTATTTTCCCTTCATATTGCAATTTCTGTAGCACCTGTTTTATATGACTTTTAAAAGTTGATATATGTTTCTAATGTTCTTATGGCAGCCACTTTTGGGAAGGGCATTCATTCATCTCACACTTAAGTATGGTCAATTGCTTTTTACTTTACAGGCTAGTACTTGGCCTGCTTCAACAAACCTCTTGTACCAGACAGTGCAATCAAAAACAGCCAATCAAATACAGTACAGGGCAAGGAGGACATGCATATTCAGCTGTATGGCTATTAAAAAGGTTGAGATTTAAACATTTGGAAAAGACTTTAGCAAAAATGAATAATGAAAATTAGGCTATTGACGGATCTAGTTGTGAACATGCTGCTGAACGAGTCATTGAAACAAAGGGGGTCTTAACGATATCACATTTTCCAATTATCTTTACATTTAATCAACTTAAAACGGCACACAAGGTGCCCAGGATCAAGAAGAAAAAAAACATGGCTTTTTTGTTTGTACTTGAGACCCATCTAAAGTGCTGTACACAACTCCAGAACCTCAATATGATATCAACACCTTTTTAAGACCGTGCAGCAGTGTTCCCTATTTAGTGCACAACTTTTGGCCAGGCTCCATTGGGCTCTGGTCAAACATAGTGTACTATAAAGGTAATATGGTGCCATTTGGGACCCAAGCCTCTCTCCCCCCCTTGGCCTCTCCACCCGTCTCTCTTCCCATCTCTCGTCTTCACTGATCTCATCCGTCTCTCTGAGCGCCACACCAGATGGCTCAGTGCCCCCGGGATCAATTAGTGGCCAGTTCAACTAGGTGGAGGAGTAGCATGTGTATGTGTGTGTGGGAGGGGGGGGGGGTGCATTGTATAATGGTCAGGATGGGTTAGTTAAGTATGGAGAAGCAGGTAGCCAAAGTAGGGTAGTTTCACATCAGGAACAATGTTAAGACCAGGCTATAGTGACTGAGGGGGCGATATCAGTTTAGTGTGTAGTGGAGTGGTGATTAATGCTCTGATTACTGCTTTGGTGTTAATAGACTTCTTTGAAAAGTTATTTACAACAGATAGGTATACACCTAAGATACAAATAACATGACTTGCTAATGGGGGTTGGGCTTGAAGCTCAAAGAGAAAATGACAGATGGACATTGAGCATGTAAATTGTCTTCCCGTTTTATCCTATGCCATTACTATTATCTAAACACTTTGTTTCATGAATTATATCCTCAAAAGATTTTAATATCCATGTGTGAATTTGTTCATTAGTTTCCTATTCTTTGTCTACATTTAAAGATTCTTTCAAGCTGTTGTCTGATTCAAGCTGAGATGTCGAATGAGAGAGTGTGTCAAATCTACCTCATACAATTTGAACCCACTGTCACGCGGGACTAGGTGGGTGAAGGAATCAGACACAGAGAGTTCCACTGGGGAAAAGTGCTCTTTACTTCAGCACACAAAAGGATAAGCCCAACAATACAGGGCGCGGACATACAACGTGACAACCCAAAACCCACAGGGTGCTAAGTTAAGAAAAGAAATCCACCTCTACCTAAAATACACACACGTAACATAAAGACAATCACGCACAAAACAAGGGCAGGTCTACCTTCTAAATATAGGGAAGCTCATTAAGCCAAACAACAGAAACACAGGTGAAACTAATATTACAAAACACCGCCCGAACAGGCAGGGGAGCCAACTTCTGCGGAAGTCGTGACACCCACAGCTTCACAAACTCCCACTTGACATTCGCACAATGTAACTGCTAACTGAAAATAGCAATACTGTAAATTGCTATGTTCAGTGTGTCACACTTCTTGAGCAATTTCATCATGTGACCAGATAATGCCATAGATTAATCTGTTACCAACTTCCTGTAGGTCTATATGAAACGTGTGTCACATTTACGCCTGTTCATGGGCAAGTAGGCTACATTCGAACATACTTATCCCATGCGTAACTAAATAGACCATCTCCATGACTCAGAGAATGACAGTGAATTTGTGTGGAATACATTTGATAAAATACAACTATGATACATTGTTTGACTCATAGGTGATTTAGTTTAACTCAAGAGATATTTCAGTTTCAAAGTTTTTTTTACTGTTGTATGTGTTGTTGTCTGTCTGTCAAGGCCTCATCAGCTCCTATGAAAATGTAATTACTTGCAATAAAAAAGCCTGAAAAGATTTCAATATCACGGTAACTGGAGTGGTAGAGCAGGAAAATTGAGGACAGACTACAGTGGTAGAAAACAATAACAGCAACAATAGGAATAAAAGCAGTGGCCGGTCATCTTAATTTCCTCTATAATGCTGAGACTAAAGCTTTCCAATTGCAGGAGAAGACTGCTTTCACCTTGCTCTTCAGCAATTACAGTCATTGCATTGTTTACCTAACCTTTTGGATAGGTAGCTTTTGGTGTTATTGTGCCAGGTCTTATACAACCATACAGAAAGTGCCTTCAGAAAGTAATCCCACCTGTCACGCCCTGGCCATAGAGAGGCTTTTTATTCTCTATTTTGGTTAGGCCAGGGTGTGACTAGGGTGGGCGTTCTGTGTTCTTTTTTCTATGTTTTTGTATTTCTTTGTTTATGGCCGGGTATGATTCTCAATCAGGGACAGCTGTCTGTCGTTGTCTCTGATTGAGAACCATACTTAGGTAGCTCTTGCCCGCATGGGTTTTGTGGGTAGTTGTTTTCAATTTTGTGTGAGTACCTGACAGGACTGTTGCGTTCTGTACTTCCGGCGCCGACAGAGATGGCGGCCTCGCTTCGCGTTCCTAGGAAACTATGCAGTTTTTTTGTTTTTTTACGTGTTATTTCTTACATTAGTACCCCAGGTCATCCTAGGTTTCATTACATACAGTCGAGAAGAACTACTGAATATAAGATCAGCGTCAACTCACCATCAGTACGACCAAGAATATGTTTTTCGCGACGCGGATCCTGTGTTCTGCCTCTCAAACAGAACAACGGAATGGATCCCATGCAGCGACCCAAAAAAACGACTCCGAAAAAGAGGGAAACGAGGCGGTCTTCTGGTCAGACTCCGGAGACGGGCACATTGTGCACCACTCCCTAGCATTCTTCTCGCCAATGTCCAGTCTCTTGACAACAAGGTTGATGAAATCCGAGCAAGGGTAGCATTCCAGAGGGACATCTGAGACTGTAACGTTCTTTGCTTCACGGAAACATGGCTCACTGGAGAGACGCTATCGGAGGCGGTGCAGCCAGCGGGTTTCTCCACGCATCGCGCCGACAGAAACAAACATCTTTCTGGTAAGAAGAGGGGTGGGGTCGTATGCCTTATGGCTAACGAGACATGGTGTGATGAAAGAAACATACAGGAACTCAAATCCTTCTGTTTACCTGATCTAGAATTGCTCACAATCAAATGTAGACCGCATTATCTACCAAGAGAATTCTCTTCGATTATAATCACAGCCGTAATATATCCCCCCCCAAGCAGACACATCGTTGGCTCTGAACGAACTTTATTTGACTCTTTGCAAACTGGAATCCATTTATCCGGAGGCTGCATTCATTGTAGCTGGGGATTTTAACAAGGCTAATCTGAAAACAAGACTCCCTAAATTTTATCAGCATATCGATTGCACAACCAGGGGTGGAAAAACCTTGGATCATTGTTACTCTAACTTCCGCGACACATATAAGGCCCTGCCCCGCCCTCCTTTCGGAAAAGCTGACCACGACTCCATTTTGTTGATCCCTGCCTACAGACAGAAACTAAAACAAGAGGCTCCCACGCTAAGGTCTGTCCAACGCTGGTCCGACCAAGCTGACTCCACACTCCAAGACTGCTTCCATCACGTGGACTGGGATATGTTTCGTATTGCGTCAGATAACAATATTGACGAATACGCTGATTCGGTGTGCAAGTTCATTAGAACGTGCGTTGAAGATGTCGTTCCCATAGCAACGATTAAAACATTCCCTAACCAGAAACCGTGGATTGATGGCAGCATTCGCGTGAAACTGAAAGCGCGAACTACTGCTTTTAATCAGGGCAAGGTGACTGGTAACATGACCGAATACAAACAGTGCAGCTATTCCCTCCGCAAGGCTATCAAACAAGCTAAGCGTCAGTACAGAGACAAAGTAGAATCTCAATTCAACGACTCAGACACAAGAGGCATGTGGCAGGGTCTACAGTCAATCACAGACTACAAGAAGAAATCCAGCCCAGTCACGGACCAGGATGTCTTGCTCCCAGGCAGACTAAATAACTTTTTGCCCGCTTTGAGGACAATACAGTGCCACTGACACGGCCTGCAACGTAAACATGCGGACTCTCCTTCACTGCAGCCGAGGTGAGTAAGACATTTAAACGTGTTAACCCTCGCAAGGCGGCAGGCCCAGATGGCATCCCCAGCCGCGCCCTCAGAGCATGCGCAGACCAGCTGGCCGGTGTGTTTACGGACATATTCAATCGATCCCTATATCAGTGTGCTTTTCCCACATGCTTCAAGAGGGCCACCATTGTTCCTGTTCCCAAGAAAGCTAAGGTAACTGAGCTAAACGACTACCGCCCCGTAGCACTCACTTCCGTCATCATGAAGTGCTTTGAGAGACTAGTCAAGGACCATATCACCTCCACACTACCTGACACCCTAGACCCACTCCAATTTGCTTACCGCCCAAATAGGTCCACAGACGATGCAATCTCAACCACACTGCACACTGCCCTAACCCATCTGGACAAGAGGAATACCTATGTGAGAATGCTGTTCATCGACTACAGCTCGGCATTCAACACCATAGTACCCTCCAAGCTCGTCATCAAGCTCGAGACCCTGGGTCTCGACCCCGCCCTGTGGACTTCCTGACGCCCCCAGGTGGTGAGGGTAGGCAACAACATCTCCACCCCGATGATCCTCAACGCTGGGGACCCACAAGGGTGCGTTCTGAGCCCTCTCCTGTACTCCCTGTTCACCCACGACTGCGTGGCCACGCACGCCTCCAACTCAATCATCAAATTTGCGGATGACACAACAGTGGTAGGCTTGATTACCAACAACGACGAGACGGCCTACAGGGAGGAGGTGAGGGCCCTCGGAGTGTGGTGTCAGGAAAATAACCTCACACTCAACGTCAACAAAACTAAGGAGATGATTGTGGACTTCAGGAAACAGCAGAGGGAACACCCCCCTATCCACATCGATGGAAAAGTAGTGGAGAGGGTAGCAAGTTTTAAGTTCCTCGGCATACACATCACAGACAAACTGAATTGGTCCACTCACACAGACAGCATCGTGAAGAAGGCGCAGCAGCGCCTCTTCAACCTCAGGAGGCTGAAGAAATTCGGCTTGTCACCAAAAGCACTCACAAACTTCTACAGATGCACAATCGAGAGCATCCTGGCGGGCTGTATCACCGCCTGGTACGGCAACTGCTCCGCCCACAACCGTAAGGCTCTCCAGAGGGTAGTGAGGTCTGCACAACGCATCACCGGGGGCAAACTACCTGCCCTCCAGGACACCTACACCACCCGATGTTACAGGAAGGCCATAAAGATCATCAAGGACATCAACCACCCGAGCCACTGCCTGTTCACCCCGCTATCATCCAGAAGGCAAGGTCAGTACAGGTGCATCAAAGCTGGGACCGAGAGACTGAAAAACAGCTTCTATCTCAAGGCCATCAGACTGTTAAACAGCCACCACTAACATTGAGTGGCTGCTGCCAACACACTGACACTGACACTGACTCAACTCCAGCCACTTTAATAATGGGAATTGATGGGAAATGATGTAAATATATCACTAGCCACTTTAAACAATGCTACCTTATATAATGTTACTTACCCTACATTATTCATCTCATATGCATACGTATATACTGTACTCTATATCATCGACTGCATCCTTATGTAATACATGTATCACTAGCCACTTAAACTATGCCACTTTGTTTACATACTCATCTCATATGTATATACTGTACTCGATACCATCTACTGTATCTTGCCTATGCTGCTCTGTACCATCACTCATTCATATATCCTTATGTACATATTCTTTATCCCCTTACACTGTGTATAAGAAAGTAGTTTTGGAATTGTTAGTTAGATTACTTGTTGGTTATTACTGCAATGTCGGAACTAGAAGCACAAGCATTTCGCTACACTCGCATTAACATCTGCTGACCATGTGTATGTGACAAATAAAATTAGATTTGATTTGTTCCACTGTTATTTTGGTTTCTGTGTTCAGGTTACAGTAAACATCATGAACACGTACCACGCTGCGGGTTGGTCTACTCCTTCTTCCTCAGACGAACATCATAACAGAACTACCCAACCACCAAGAAAGGACCAAGCAGCGTGGTAACGAGAAGCAGTGATATCTGGAGAAATGGACATGGGAGGAGATATTGGATGGCAAGGGACCCTGGGCATAGGCTGGGGAATATCGCCGCCCCAAAGAAGAACCGGAGGCAGCAAAAGCTGAGCGGCGGCGATATGAGGTAAGGCGGCGCAACAGACACAAGAGGCACACGGGGAGATTGGCGGAGTCAGGAACTAGACCTGAGCCAACTCCCCGTGCTTACCGGGAGAGGCGTAGTACTGGTCAGGCACCGTGTTATGCGGTGAAGCGCACGGTGTCGCCAGTACGCGCTCATAGCCCAGACCGCTATAGGCCAGCCCCCCGCAAGTGCCATGCGAGAGTGGGCATCCAGCCAGGGCGGATAGTGCCAGCTCAGCATGTTTGTTCTCCGGTACTCTGTTTCGGCCCAGGGTATCCTGCGCCGGCTCTGCGTGCTGTGTCTCCGGGCCGCTGGGAGGGTGCAGTTCGCCCTATGCCTGTGCTCCGCCCGTGCCGGGCGAATGTGGGCATTGAGCCTAAGGGAGAGGTGCGAGTGGTATCCACCAGAGGGTCCGGGCTAAAGTGCTCATCCAGCCTGGAGGAGTGGTGCCAAGGCTGCGCTCCAGTGCTCCCCCACAGCCCGGTCCACTCAGGCAGCGCCACGCACCAGGCTGTCTCTCCGTCTCCTCCCTCCAGGTTCTCTCTCCTGTCCGGAGCTGCCAGAGCCGCCATCCTGTCCGGCGCCGCCTGAGTCGCCCTTCACTCCGGCGCTGCCTGAGTCGCCCTTCACTCCGGTCACGCCCTGACCGTAGATTGCTTTGTATGTTTCTATTTTTTGTTTGGTCAGGGTGTGATGTGGGTGGGTATTCTATGTTGTATGTCTAGGTGTTGTTTTCTATGTTTAGGCCTGGTATGGTTCCCAATCAGAGGCAGCTGTCAATCATTGTCTCTGATTGAGAACCATACTTAGGTAGCCTGTTTTCCCACTTTTGTTTGTGGGTGGTTATTTTCTGTTTAGTGTGTGTTGCACCTGACGGAGCTGTTTCGGTTGTTCTCTTTTGTTACTTTGTATTTAGTGTTCAGTTTATTAAAAGGATGAACACTTAGCACGCTGCACCTTGGTCCTCACCTTCTCCTTCTCCCGATGACAATCGTTACACCACCCCTTAATATGACTGACTAATTGTGGCAAACACCGCATGTTGTCGAATTCAAACCTGTATCCGGGATGGGTAGATCAGAGAGGTTAACTTTTACAACATTTTGTGTTACAGCCTAAATGTAAAATGTATTACATTTAGATTTTTGTCACTGGCCTAAACACAATACCCCATAATGTCAAAGTGAAGTTCTGTTTTTCAAAATGTTTACAAATGAATAAAAAATGAAAAGCTGAAATGTGTTGAGTCAATATGTATTCAACCCGTTTGTTATGGCAAGTCTATATAAGTTCAGGAGTGAAAATGTGCTTAACAAGTCACGTAATAAGTTGCCTGGACTCACTCTGTGTGCAATAATAGTGTTTAACATGATTTCTTTATGACTACCTCATCTTGTGTATCCCATACATACAATTATCTGTAATGTCCCAGACAAGCATTTTGTTTTTTAAAGCAGATATTGAATATCCCTTTGAGCATGGTGAAGTTATTAATTACACTTTGGATGGTGTATCAATACACCCAGTCACTACAAGGATACAGGCATCCTTCCTAACCCAGTTGCCGGAGAGGAAGGAAACCACTCAGGGATTCCGTCATGAGGCCAATAGCGGCTTTAAAATAGTTACAGAGGTCAAGGGCTAGTTACTCCTCAATACTAACCTTATTGACAGTGAAAAGAAGGAAGCCTATACAGAATAACAAATATTCCAAAACTTGCATCCTGTTTGAAGCATGGCACTAGAGTAATACTGCAAAAAATGTGGCAAAACAATTCACTTTTTGTCCTGAACACAAAGTGTTATATTTGGGGCAAATCCAATACACTGAGTACCACTAAATATTTTCAAGTATAGTGGTGGCTGCATCATGTTATGGGTATGCTTGTAATTGTTAACGACTGGCAAGTTTTTCAGGATAAAAAGAAAAGGTATGGAGCTAAGCACAGGTGTCGTGGAAATGTCCTCTATTTACCTAATCATGGGAGCAAACCACACACACAAGTCAGAGTTAGTTATCAAAGTCCATCTTTAATTATATAAGCTCTATAGCATTTTGACTTTCAACAGTTCAGTATCTCTAATGAAAAGTTGAGAGTCCCCCCACAACGGCAAAATGGGATCCTTTATAGCAAAGATACACACGATAAAACAGCATCGGCATAATTCATTGTTCAGCTTTGTCTCCTCTCTCAAACTCAGAACCATAAACCAATCCTCCAAATCAACAGGCATATATCAAATTGTCATTTAGATACAACCAACTCTAAATACAACCAAACCTGGACAAGCTCACGGGGGGGAGAGTGAGGCTATAGGTTAAGATAAAAGGGAGCATGAAAATGATTCCAGACACTGCCACCCTCCTTTCCCCACTAGAAAAAGGTAGGGAGTAAAATATATGTTTACACATGACACTTTGACCTCTCCCCTCTCTGCGGCCCATGCAACTTAGTCTCGACATAGAACAGATAACTGCAACCCCGCTACAGTATTATACAAAAATACCATTCTGATGAGAAGTAACTTACACACATTTGATGAATATAAAACATAGTACAAATGTTACCAACAAATTCTGAATCTTCCACGACACAGGCAAAATCCTAGAGGAAAACCTGGTTCAGTCTGCTTTCTAACAGACACTTTCAGCAGGACAATAACCTAAAACACAAGGCCAAATCCACACTGGCATTGATTACCAAGAAGACAGTGAATGTTACTGAGTGGCCAAGTTACAGTTTTGACTTACATCTGCTTGAAAATCTATGTCAAGACTTGAAAATGGTTGTTTAGCAATGATCAAAAACCAATTTGACAGAGCTTGAAGAATTTTGAAAAGATAAGTCAAGGGGTGTGAATACTTTCTGAAGGCACTGTAGTTGTATAAATGAAATATTGATCCATTTGATCAGATGTATTTATTGGTCAGGAAGGCAGTATATGAGACTAGAGTTAATCAGACTCCCCATTTATATAAACTCAGGTTTCAGCAGGAAATTGAAGAAGAAACATACATTTTTTGTGTTGCAAGAATGTATGATGTGATTCATGTATTCATGTGTGAACAATGTTTACAGGTGGAAAGGAAAAGGGAATGAACTGAATACGAATTCAAATATTGTCTGATGCTTTAAATATGACCTGTGTACAATATGTAGATAAACGTTTTCATGCATAAAGGGGCAATCCACTGGTCAAACAATAACAAAAGCGAACTCCCCGCCCCTGTTTCGGTTGAAGGGTGAGAGATGGGCTGGAGAAATGTAACCTCACTCAAATTCATACACAGAGCTATGGATGCAAGGACTCAAAATTATAGTTAAGCATGTTTTGAGGCTACATAGTGTTTGTTTAAATTGACTTTGTTTATAAATGTTGTAGAATAAGCTATATATATTTTGGACAGTTGAACTAAGCTCATGAGGCATTTAGAAGCTATATTCTTCAAGAATCAATGTGTACATATTATTAATTTTGAAGTCCAAAAATGGATGTAGCCCTTTACACTGGTACCCGTATACAGGTTGAAAATGGCAGATATGGATAGCGCCAAATTGTGACTCAGTAGCTGTACAGTAACTTAATATCAATGACGCCAGAGGTCAGGCTCTTCACTTCACAGCGCTGTATGGGTTTTGACTGTCAGCCATTCTGAACTTGAGCACCGCACATGACAAGGAGTTGTCCCCATCCCTCCAGCTAATTAGACAACCTTTGCAAATGTGTTGTTATCTGAATAAGGAGACTCTACGTGATTTGGAAGATGAAACGTTGAGGATTATAATAAATGCCTCTTTGATGTCACACAAGCAAGTCAAACACCCGTCCAAATGAGTCCAAATGTGCAATTCACATTTCCATATAATAAAACTCATGTCACATACAGTGTCAATGTTTGATGTACAGTTACAAGATGACATTGCACCACATCCTGTGTTGTTCTGTACAGAATGAGCCTGTTTGTCTATTGTGAAATTTCCTGCAGAACACGCACCCGAATGCACTCATGACTCCTTTCTATTCACACCAAACAATACAATCTGTTTCTCTGAATTGCCTTGTGAGAGCCTGACACTGTAAGGTCGTATCTATTTGGCAATAGAACAAACGTTCAAAAGATGCCCACCTGACCCAGATTGTGATTCACAATTAGACGTTCTTGTATTGTGCAAACAACAGAGGTAAGTGTGCTTGCTCTAGTTCCTCAACAGCACCGCTACCGTAGGAGAGCTAAAATAAATATATAGTTGAAGACTTCTTTGAGTCATAAAAGCGCAATGAAATAACTTCGGGAACTGTGCACACTTTGGAAAGGTGTGTGGCCACTTGGAGACAACAGGTAGTCCTCTCACTCAAACCTTTGCTCTTTTCTTGAGCGATTGTCTTAAGTTGCACCTCTCCAACATGTCCAGGGATATTCTCATCATGTAATTGAATGTATCCATAGTATTTTCAGATTTCCTTATCAACAAATGTGTCTAAAAGTACAGTAAATGTAAAATGCACATAAAATCAACAGTAAAGTTTGAATTCAGTCTTGTGTCAGGTGAACTGTTGTGTCCTCAACTTTGGTCTAATGATTTTCCCATAATCTCCAAACGGTTCCCTTTCAATTGCTAACATGCTTATGCATTTCATATTTCTTCTGTAAGAAACATTTCAATTTATTCCTATCCATATAAGCCAATTCCCATGAGAGTAAAGGGTTAAGTGAAGTCTACAAAGAAGACTATTCTATATTTACAGTTGATGACTGTGATATAAATATATCTTTGGGCTTAATGCTGATGTCCTAGACAAAAAAAGACAATATTCCGTCAGAGATTCACCAAGTCAAACAAAACGTGACTTCCTGAAACACCCACACACTCAATTTCGCTAATTCGTTTCCATAGAAACCAAGACTGATCTAAGTTGTTTATAAGGTACCTTATGCAAAAGAGATACCAAAAAACGTGGACATGTGTAACGTGTGCGCTGGGAGTCGGGAAGCAAGTTCAGGGAGTGAATCATTTAATAAATTAATTAAAACGTAATACAAAACAAGAAACACGAACAACACACAGACATGAAACAGAAACAATGACGCCTGGGGAAAGGAACCAAAGGGAGTAACATATATATGGAAGGTAATCAGGGAAGTGATGAAGTCTAGGTGAGTCTAATGACGTGCAGGTGTGCTTAAAGATGGTGACAGGTGTGTGCCATTACGAGCAGCCTGGTGACCTAGAGGCTGGAGAGGGAGCACACGTGACAGCATGAAATATTGTGATTACAACCATGATAAAGTGGGGAGTTGTGGGAGCCGTATTACCCCGGAAGCTAAAAAGGTGGACTCAATCATTGAACCTATACTGGTTGTTTTGTAAGTTCAGTACAAGTGGACATAATATGCTGTGAAGCCTGAGTGCCATTTTCCCACTTTCAGTATCATGGGTAAGATCATTTTACCCAAAATGGTGGAAAGATCATTTTTGAGCTAGGGAGGTTTTTGTTCCTATCACCCCCTCCAAAAGGTCATCAAAAGAAAATATAGGCTACGTAGGTAATGGATATACTCTTCTGAAAATGAATGAATATGTATGATTGAGTATATTGGAATGATTGACAGAGATTGCTCCAATAACATGTTATAGATGGGGAGTGGAATGATTGACAGAGATTGGAATGATTGGAATGATTGACAGAGATTGCTCCAATAACATGTCATCAATGGGGAGTGGTGTAGTCTGTTATATAATACGCCACCCTCTGAAATTAGTGGATTCAGCTAATTCAGCCACTGACAGGTGTATACATTTGAGCACACAGCCACGCAATCTCCATAGACAAACATTGGCAGTAGAATGGCCCGTCCTGAAGAGCTCAGTGACTTTCAACTTGGCACCGTTATAGTATGCCATCTTTACGATAAGTCAGTTTCAGAAATTACTACCCTGCTAGAGCTGCCCCGGTTAACTGTAAGTGCTGTTATTGTGAAGTGGAATCATCTAGGAGCAACAATGGCTCAGATGTGCATTGTTAGGCCACACAGCGCACAGAACGGGTCCTCGGTTGCAACACTCACTACCGAGTTCCAAACTGACTCTGAAAGCAATGCCAGCACAATAGCTGTTCATTATGGAGCTATATGTAATGGGTTTTCATGGCCTAGCAGCCACATACACAAGCCTACGATCACCATGCGCAATGCCAAGCGTCTGCTGGAGGGGTGTAAAGCTCTGGAGCAGTAGAAACACGTTCTCTGGAGTGATGGATTACTCTTCCATATCTGGCAGTCCGATGGACAAATCTAGGTTTGGCAGATGCCAGGAAATGCTACCTGAGGAGGAATAATGGTATGGGGCTGTTTTTCATGGTTTGGGCTAGTCCCTTTAGTTCCAGTGAAGGGAAATCTTAACTCTACAGCATATAATGACATTCTAGATGATTCTGTGCTTCCAATTTTGTGGCAACAGTTTGGGGAAGGCCCTTTCCTGTTTCAGCATGACAATGCCCCCGTGCAAAAAGCGAGGTCCATACAGAAATGGTTTGTCGAGATCGGTGTGGAAGAACTTGACTGGCCTGCACAGAGCCCTGACCTAAACTCCATCGAACACCTTGGGGATTAATTGGAACTCCGACTGTGAGCCATGGCTAATCTCCCAACATCAGTGCCCGGCCTTACTAATGCTCTTGTGGCTGAATGGAAGCAATTACCCGCAGCAATGTTCCAACATCTAGTGGAAAGTCTTCCCTGAAGAGATTCGAGACTGTTATAGCAGCAAAGGGGGGACCAACTCCATATTGATGCCCATGATTTTGGAAATATATGTTTGACGAGCAGGTGCCCAAATGTAGTGAATGTGGGACTAGCACCAGAACAACTTTTTTTCCCCCACCAACTTAGTGCTCTTAGCATTAAGCTACACACTGTAGTTTCACAACCTCGTCTCATGATATTCATCTAATTTCTGCCAATTTATCACGGCTCAGGATAAGACCCAGATGCAGACAGTTCAAATAACAGATGTTTATTTTTAAAACAGGGGGCAGACGACCCAGTGAGCGTGCAGAACCCTCTCTAGAACCGGGACGAGAACTGAGGATCACGGTCGGAGACCATGTCCAAACCTCCCGGAGGTCCTTGTACTCTGCCGGAATGGCGAGCCCACAGGAAGACGTCCCAAGGCAGGCTGCGCCGACTTCAGTCAATTGGCATGGAGAACGGGATCCAGCCCATGATAGCACCAGCAGTCGAGCCAAGATAATCCAAATACCATGGGAACCTGAGGAGACTTAACCAGCATGAACTGTATAGACTCGCTGTGGTTCCCTGACACTCGCAGGTTGATGGGACTGGTATTGCACCCGTCCAGTGCTCTAACATCCATGGGAACGGAGAGGGGCTGAGTGGGGATGCACAGCTCTGAAACCATGGTCGTGTCCAAAACTCTCATCAGTCCCAGAGTCGATGAGTACCCGGAGAGATTCCGTCCGGTTCCCCAACAGCAGGATGGCATGGAGAGGGGTGTGAGTAACCGGAGAAAGAAAGTTCTTTGTATGGCCCACCAGAGAACTCGCACCTACCGATGGGCCTGGTCTTTTAGTGGACAGGTAGACACAAAATGACCAGTAGTCATACAGACAACTCTTCGTGTTAAGCCTGCGTAAACGTTCGGGCTGTAGACAACCTAGCCTCGGATTCTCTCTGAAACATAGACGTCTGGGACTTCCGGCATGCCTCTGAGGCGAGGTGGAATCCTTGGGCGGGCGAGGGGGACCGGAATCGTTCCTGCACGGATTATCGGAGGAAGTTAAGGACGAGCTAGCAGCCAAGGAAACGCCCATCGATCCGGATGGTCAAGGCGATGAGCGAGTCGAGATCCGTCGGCAGTTCCTGGGCTGAAAGCTTGTCCTTAACTTCCTCTGATAATCCGTGCAGGAACAGGTTGAAAAGGGATTCCGGGTTCCAGGCACTCTCGGCAGCCAACGTGTGGAAGTCTCCCGCATAGTCTGCAAATCAAAGTTTGTCACGTGCGTTGAATACAACAGGTGTAGACCTTAAAGTGAAATGCTTAACTACAGGCCCTACAGGCCCTTTCCATAAAGAAATAGGTATTAGGTGAACAATAGATAAGTAAGGAAATAAAAATAATAACAGTAGCGAGGCTATATACAGTAGTGAGACTATAACAGTAGCAAGGCTTGCTGAAGCTGGAGTAACTTCCGGGCAGCCTCTCTCTTGGATAATGGAGAATCGAAAACCTTCACCTCAGCCCTGAACTCCTCCAGACTGAAGCACACAGCAGACTGTTGTTCCCACACTGCCGTAACCCAGGCGAGAGCCTTCCCGGACAGCAGCGTGATGAGTTACGCTATCTTCGAGTGGTCCGAGGGGAAGGAGGAGGGCTGCAGCTCAAAGATGAGGGAACACTGAGAGTGAAATGCCCGACAGGTTCTCGACTCTCCTGCGAAGCATTCCAGGGGAGGTAGGCAGGGTTCTCGTTAAGCAGGGAGAGACTCATTGCTGACAGCTGAGTTACTGGGGGGCTGGGAGGTTACCATCGTGGTAGGCTGCCTAACAGACAATCGGCGGAATTGTTCCAACAATGTATTAAACGCACGGTCATGGCGTTCTGACAAGGCCTGGAAACCTTCCGTAAGACCACGAAGCAACTCCTCGTGCCTCCCAATGGTGGCTCATTGGGAAGAGACGGCGTTGCGGAGCTGGTCTGAGTGTGCTGGGTCTGTCATGGGCAGTTCGTACTATCACGGCTCAGGATAAGACCCGGATGCAGACAGTTCGAATAACAGACGTTTATTTATAAAACAGGTGGCAGAAAAACGACAGGTTAAGGGCAGGCAGAGGTCGATAGTCCAAGGCAGAGTCTATAAGGTACAGAATGGCAGGCAGGCTCAGGGAGGGGGGCAGAATGATCAAACTAGAAAACAGGGGTTCAAGAAAACAGGAGTACGAAAAACACACTGGTTGGCTTGGCGAGACGAGCCGAACTGGCAACAGACAAACAGAGAACACAGGTAAAAATGCACAGGGGATAATGGGGAAGATGGGCTACTCCTGGAGGGGGGTGGAAACAAGCACAAAGACAGGTGAAACAGATCAGGGTGTGACTATAACTAACTCAAAATATTTGGATATAAATTCAAATATTTTCCACTATAAATTGTGCAAGCAGATTGACTTAATACCAGTCTGGCCTATAGAGTTTTTTATTTTATTCAGACACGCTCAGTGTTGGTTCGCTACATGTTTGTCACAATTCCTGTAGGTCAATGGGAGATTACCTGTCCCCCAGCCATCTGGGTCTTTAAGACCAGCATCTGAGGCTGCAGCTGGGAGAGAGCTATGCAGCGTGCACAACTCAGAATGACAAACCTCAAAGACATACAAACACACACACTCATGCACAGTGTTGTTGCAGTGTTACATGTTACATGTTGTTGCAGTGTACATGTGCATTTATGTTTGAAGTGTACACACATGCAGTACACCAATGTGTTTGTGCACGCCCACAAGCACACATGCACTCACAAACACACTTCCCCCTTGCACAGTCTGCTCCCTATGAGTAACTCCTCACAGGTCAAGTGCTGAAAGCATGTTTCATGATACAGTCATTCATCCCTGTGAAGTGGCAAAAGTTCAGTTCCATCATGTATCAATCATGTATCTATCTAAATCCAATAGTCTTCACAGTAGAAGTGCAGAAAGCATGTTTCATGATACAGTTAATCATACCTGTATCATACCTGAACCGATCTGATCTTTCTCAGGAGAATTCACTTTCATGTAGCCTTTGTATCTTACCCCTATTTCTCTCACCTTCATTCATCATTTTGCAGGCCCTCTTGTGTTAACAAACACATGTCCGTCCTCTATTCTAGTACCAATCTAGTGTCCCCCTTCACTCAGCAAAGTAAAAAGAAAGTCGGACTAACAACTGATGGCAAATAACTACTCTACAACTATGTGAGACACGCCTACTGTTTATCAAAATGCGAGTTTAAAACATGTAAATTCATGTACAGTATTAGTCATCCTTGAATGTTGGCCCTGTGTTAGTTATGCTTACTTTATCTAAATAAATGCTTGTCACTTTCATATGTATGTGAGAGTCGGATAAAAGAGTCTGAATCAGTAAACAAAGTGAGACTTTGGATGTTGTTTCCAATGGCTAAATGTTATCGACCAACCGCAGAGAAATGCTGTCCAGAGAGACACACAGAGCACTAGGTAATGAAAGAAAAGCTTGCTGGAGGGCTCTCTGGAATTGCTTTCTTTCTCCACAGTCCTGACTCATCCAGGTGTTGAGGCAAGAAAACTCCTGTATGTTTCCAGCGCTAACAAAGTCAGGAGATCCACACTATCTATCCATCCATCACAACTCATTAATCCGTCCATCCACCCATCAAAACTTCTAATGGGGAGATTTGCAATTAACAGATTTACACATAATGCATTGAGGTGAGAATTGAGGTTTGCATTGAGAATTGCATTGAGGTTCCTAAACCAATCGAGTGGAACAAAAAGGAAAGCCTTGAGAAATCTCCCGGAAGACAACACAGTTTGTATTGTCGCCTGGGAGACTTCTTCTCAAGAAAGAATGGTGTCGCATCCCTCCAATAGAGTTCCAAACACTTGTAGAATCTGTGCCAAGGCGCATTGAAGCTGTTCTGGCGGCTCATGATGGACCAACTCCCTATTAAAACACTTTATGTAGGTATTTCCTTTATTTTGTCAGTTACCTCTATGTTTAGTATATGCATGATTAATATTCCATCACACCCATTATATACTGTAAACCCATTACATGACAATACCCACGTATCCTAATCACTCTATGTCATAATTCCATTGTGTGTGCACATCATTGATGTCACCAGCCCCGGGCTTTTGGGGCTTCAGCCCCGAATGATTTTTGTCTCAAGCCAAGTCTTTTGCACTGCTGGGATGGTGTGAAACAAGCTAGGCTACATTGCATTACACACCGCAATGAATATTCCAAACATGAGCCATGGCCTGCCCAGCCTTTTAAGTGCTGCCTAAAAACAGCATTTCTGTGTACGGTGACACTTTAGGCGGAGTCAAAGTGGTTTTCGAAAGTCATTTTTGATTCATCCCCCAAAAAATATATATTTCGGCGAGCGGGGGTGACTGTTCATTGTCGGAGGGAGTGAGCGCAAAGATGGGAAGGAAACCGGAGATAAACTTTGTTAGCTTGCTATTACTATAGCACAGTTTGTTTGCCCATGATGATGTTATTCACAGCTATTGACCTCACAGTAGCCACATTCTAGTAACTTACATTTCAACATGTTGACTCAAAAGCTGCCCTGACAGATAACATTAAGCTAACTAACTAACGTGAGGGACTACCCAGTCTAGCCAGTAGTGCTGCTTCATTAGCATCCTAGCAAATTTCATGAGCAGCGTTGAATCCAACTGCTGGAGCTCTGTTCACCACCCGACAAAGTATCACTAACTAACCAATTACTGTCTAATCAAGTATTGTCCAAATATGCAAAAAAATGACTATTAAAGAAGCTAGCTAACATAAGGCTAGCATGGCTAACATGACCGTAGCTACTTTTGGTAACATCCGCTAAGAGTTACACTGTCAGCACTGAGGCGGTGTGCAATAGTAGGAAGACCACTTTATGCAGTTCTCCCTGCACTATCAGCTCCAATGTAAATAACGTGAGTAAGTCTACCTCTGATAAGCTTCCCAGTAAAGCATTAAAAACAATCAAGCAACTCAGAAAAGTGCTAAAAATAGCCCAAATTAACATATGTAGCCTAAGAAACAAGGCCCATGAGGTCAATAACTTGCTTGTAACAGATGACATTTATATTCTGACTCTGAAACTCACTTAGATAATACCTTTGATGATACAGTGGTAGCAATACATGGTTATAACATCTACCGAAAAGACAGAAATACCAACGGAGGTGGTGTTGTGGTCTATATTCAGAACCACATTCCTGTAAAGCTTAGAGACGATCTAATGTAAAATACTGTAGAAGTAATATGGCTACAGGTTCATCTGCCTCAGCTAAAGCCCATTCTTGTGGGAAGCTGCTATAGACCATCAAGTGCTAACAGTCAGAATCTGGATAATATGTCAACAGAGAAGTATATGTTTTGGGTGATTTAAATATTGACTGGCTATCATCAAGCTGCCCACTCAGGAAAAGATGTCAAACTGTAACCAGTGCCTGCAACCTGGATCAGGTTGTCAGTCAAAATACCAGGGTAGTTACAAACAGCACAGGAATTAAATCATGAACATGTATTGATCACATCTTTACTAACGCTGCAGATATTTGTTTTAAAGCAGTATCCAAATCCATAGGATGTAGTGATCACAATTTAATAACCATATCTAAGAAAACCAAAGTTCCAAAGGCTGTGCCTAATATAGTGTATAAGAGGTCATACAATAAGTTTTGTTGGGATTCTTATGTTGATGATGTAAAGAATATTTTCTGGTCTGTGGTGTGTAATGAGGAGCAACCAGACGCTGCACTCGACGCATTTATGAAACTACTTATTCCAGTTACTAATAAGCACGCACACATTAAGAAAATGACTGTAAAAATGGTTAAATTCCTTTTGGATTGATGAGGAATTGAAAAATTGTATGGTTGAGAGGGATGAGGCAAAAGGTATGGCAATTAAGTCTGTTAGCCCAAATGATTGGCAAACGTACTGCAAATGAAGAAATCATGTGACTAAACTAAAGAAAAATAAACTAAACTATGAAAGAAAGATAAATCATATAACGAATTATAGTAAAAATCTTTGGGGCACCTTAAATTCAATTTTGGGGAAAAAAGCCAACTCGGCTCCTTCATTCATTTGAATCAGATGGCTCATTCATCACAAAGCAAACTACTTGAATGACTTTTTCATTGGCAAGATAAGCTAACTTAGGGATGACATGCCAGCAACAAACACTGACACTACACATCCAAGTATAGCTGACCAAATTATGAAAGACAAGAATTTTACTTTGAATTCCATAAAGTTGGTGTGGAAGAGGTGAAAAAAATGATTGTTATCTATTAACAATGACAAGCCACCGGGGTCTGACAATCTGGATGGAGAATTACTGAGGATAAAAGCAGACAATATTGCCACTCCTATTTGCCACATCTTCAATTTAAGCCTACTAGAGAGCGTGTGCCCTCAGGCCTGGAGGGAAGCTAAAGTCATTCCGTTACCCAAGAATAGTAAAGCCCCCTGTACTGGTTCAAATATCTGACAAATCAGCCTGTTACCAACCCTTAGTAAACTTCTGGATATTTGTATTTTATTTGACCAGATACAATGTTATTTCACAGTAAACAAAATGACAACAGAATTTCAGCATGCTTATAGGGAAGGACACTCAACAAGCACAGCACTTACACAAATGACTGATGATTGAGGAATTTAGAAATGTATGATACAATTATTGTGGGGGCTGTCTTGTTTGACTTCAGTGTGGCTTTTGACATTATCGATCATAGTCTGCTGCTGGAAAAACGTATGGCTGTGTTATGGCTTTACATCCCCTGCTATAATGTGGATAAAGAGCTACTTGTCTAACAGAACACAGAGGGTGTTCTTTAATGGAAGCCTCTCAAATATAATCCAGTTAGAATCAGGAATTCCCAAGGGTAGCTGTTTTAGGCCCCTTGCTTTAATCAATCTTTACTATCGACATGCCACTGACTTTGAGTAAAGCCAGAGTGTCTATGTACAGTGCCTTGCGAAAGTATTCGGCCCCCTTGAACTTTGCGACCTTTTGCCACATTTCAGGCTTCAAACATAAAGATATAAAACTGTATTTTTTTGTGAAGAATCAACAACAAGTGGGACACAATCATGAAGTGGAACAACATTTATTGGATATTTCAAACTTTTTTAACAAATCAAAAACGGAAAAATTGGGCATGCAAAATTATTCAGCCCCCTTAAGTTAATACTTTGTAGCGCCACCTTTTGCTGCGATTACAGCTGTAAGTCGCTTGGGGTATGTCTCTATCAGTTTTGCACATCGAGAGACTGACATTTTTTCCTGTTCCTCCTTGCAAAACAGCTCGAGCTCAGTGAGGTTGGATGGAGAGCATTTGTGAACAGCAGTTTTCAGTTCTTTCCACAGATTCTCGATTGGATTCAGGTCTGGACTTTGACTTGGCCATTCTAACACCTGGATATGTTTATTTTTGAACCATTCCATTGTAGATTTTGCTTTATGTTTTGGATCATTGTCTTGTTGGAAGACAAATCTCCGTCCCAGTCTCAGGTCTTTTGCAGACTCCATCAGGTTTTCTTCCAGAATGGTCCTGTATTTGGCTCCATCCATCTTCCCATCAATTTTAACCATCTTCCCTGTCCCTGCTGAAGAAAAGTAGGCCCAAACCATGATGCTGCCACCACCATGTTTGACAGTGGGGATGGTGTGTTCAGGGTGATGGCCTGTGTTGCTTTTACACCAAACATAACGTTTTGCATTGTTGCCAAAAAGTTCAATTTTGGTTTCATCTGACCAGAGCACCTTCTTCCACATGTTTGGTGTGTCTCCCAGGTGGCTTGTGGCAAACTTTAAACGACACTTTTTATGGATATCTTTAAGAAATGGCTTTCTTCTTGCCACTCTTCCATAAAGGCCAGATTTGTGCAATATACGACTGATTGTTGTCCTATGGACAGAGTCTCCCACCTCAGCTGTAGATCTCTGCAGTTCATCCAGAGTGATCATGGGCCTCTTGGCTGCATCTCTGATCAGTCTTCTCCTTGTATGAGCTGAAAGTTTAGAGGTACGGCCAGGTCTTGGTAGATTTGCAGTGGTCTGATACTCCTTCCATTTCAATCTTATCGCTTGCACAGTGCTCCTTGGGATGTTTAAAGCTTGGGAAATCTTTTTGTATCCAAATCCGGCTTTAAACTTCTTCACAACAGTATCTCGGACCTGCCTGGTGTGTTCCTTGTTCTTCATGATGCTCTCTGCGCTTTTAACGGACCTCTGAGACTATCACAGTGCAGGTGCATTTATACGGAGACTTGATTACACACAGGTGGATTGTATTTATCATCATTAGTCATTTAGGTCAACATTGGATCATTCAGAGATCCTCACTGAACTTCTGGAGAGAGTTTGCTGCACTGAAAGTAAAGGGGCTGAATAATTTTGCACGCCCAATTATTAAGTTTATGATTTGTTAAAAAAGTTTGAAATATCCAATAAATGTTGTTCCACTTCATGATTGTGTCCCACTTGTTGTTGATTCTTCACAAAAAAATACAGTTTTATATCTTTATGTTTGAAGCCTGAAATGTGGCAAAAGGTCGCAAAGTTCAAGGGGGCCGAATACTTTCGCAAGGCACTGTAAGTAAATGATTTAACACTATACTGTACACTTCAGCTACTACAGCGACTGAAATGACAGCAACACTCAACAAAGAGCTGCAGTTAGTTTCAGTGTGGGTGGAATAAGTTAGCCCTAAATATTTCTAAAACTAAAAGCATTGTATTTGGAACAAAACACTCACTAAACTAAATCTTGTAATAAATAATGTGGACATTGAGCAAGTTGAGGTGACTAAACTGCTTGGAGTAACCCTGGATTGTAAACTGTCATGGTCAAACCATATTGATGCAATAGTAGCTAAGATGGGGAGAAGTCTGTCTATAATAAAGCGATGCTCTGCATCAATATGGATGTACACAGAGAGCTAATATTAATAATATGCATGTCAATCTCTCCTGGCTGAAAGTTGAGGAGAGATTGACTTCATCACTACTTTTATTTATGAGAGGTATTGACATGTTGAATACACCGAGCTGTCTGTCTAAACTACTGGTACACAGCTCAGACACCCATGCATACCCCACAAGACATGCCACAGGAGGACTCTTCACAGTCCCCAAGTCCAGAACAGACTACGGGAGGCACACAGTACTACATAGAGCCATGACTACATGGAACTCTGTTCCACATCAAGTAACTGACGCAAGCAGTAAAATTAGATTTAAAAAACAGATTAAAAAAAAACACACACACACACACGATAACATACGCACTTTACATACACATGGATTTAGTACTGTAGATATAGTATGTGGTAGTGGTGTAGTAGGCGCCTGAGGTCACACAGTGTGTTGTGAAATCTGTGAATGCATTGTAATGTTTTAAAATTGTATAAACTTCCTTAATTTTGCTGGACCCCAGGAAGAGCTTATGGGGATCCATAATAAATACAAATACTATTAGCTATCTGTTGAAAAACAAAGCTGGATATCTTGGTTAATTAACATTTTTTCAATGTATAAAAGATGGACACACCTTATGGAACTGAAGATGCAGCTCAGCAAACACAGAAAGTGTATAGATTGTGTGTGTGTGTGTGTGCGTGTGTGTTTACAATACAATTATTTAGCATCTAGCTACATAGATGGGTTGGCTGACGAAGTCACCAAAACAATGTGCGCTCTTCCATACGGGGAATAAATCAAGTGGTTTCTTTCAGCATGTTTCATCATGTTATTGATACCATGTCTTATTTTGAGGTGTTTTGACTGATTTCATGTCAATGCAAATATGGCTCAAATTCGCTAGCTAGCTAACCAACAACTGTAATGATCTATTTGAAACAACAAGTGGTCATTGTGTAAATGTATTTGTTTTCAATAAACATTGGAGACTAAATATAGTGTCACACCCTGACCATAGTTTGCTTTGTATGTTTCGATGTTTTGTTTGGTCAGGGTGTGATCTGAGTGGGCATTCTATGTTGGATGTCTAGTTTGTCTGTTTCTGTGTTTGGGCCTGATATGGTTCTCAGTCAGAGGCAGGTGTTAGTCATTGTCTCTGATTGGGAACCATATTTAGGTAGCCTGTTTTGTGGGTGATTGTCTATGTTGATTGCTTGTGTCAGCACAGTTCTCATTAGCTTCACGGTCGTTATTTAGTTTATTGTTTTTGTATAGTGTGTTTCAGTGTTCAGTGTTTTCTCTATTAAATTTCATCATGAACACATACCACGCCGCATTTTGGTCCTCCGATCCTTCTCGCCTGGACGCCTGTGACATATAGCTTCCATGTTAACAATTTAAGCAAACCTCGTCGGTTTTGCCCCATAGTTGCACGCATTTCTATTTTGTTGCTAAAGCGACAGAGCAAGAACACAGGTATTGTGGTCGGTGAAGGGTAAGACAGTTGAATGTTAATCAGGTTTAAGATTGAGTCAACTGCTAATATCATTAAGGACCAGAAATGATCCCAGATTTGACCTTAAACTCAATTCAGGTAAACATTATTTGCCTGTTGTTCATATTGTGTGTGTGTGTGTGTGTGTGTGTGTGTATATTGCTTCTCTGTATGTTTATCTGTTCAGGAAACGCCATATTGCTACAGCACTGATGCTATGCCATCTCTAATAATATAGGAGATCCAGGAAAGAAGAACTGGACAGAGAGAACACAGGAGAACATAGAGAGAGGGGAGGCCCACACAAGACAAACATGGCATATTCCTCTCAATGCTAGAAGAAGTAATCTCTCAAAAAAGAAAGACGCCACTTCTGACATATCCTGTGTGTATAAATTGTAGGTTAGATCCTGATATTGTGTGTGTGTGTGCGTATATTGCTTCTCTGTATGTTTATCTGTTCAGAAAACGCCATATTGCTACAGCACTGATGCTATGCCATCTCTAATAATATAGGAGATCCAGGAAAGAAGAACTGGACAGAGAGAACATAGGAGAACATAGAGAGAGGGGAGGCCCACATAAGACAAACATGGCATATTCCTCTCAATGCTAGAAGAAGTAATCTCTCAAAAAAGAAAGATGCCACTTCTGACATATCCTGTGTGTATAAATTGTAGGTTAGATCCTGATATGTTCCCATCACTGAAGGCAATCATATAGGCCGCACTGACCATCCCAGTTAGCGGCTGTGAGAGATCTTTCAGTGCATTAATACATCTATATACCTGGTTTAGGAGCCCAATGACCCAAGATAGAATGCCTCATGGCAATTGACAAAGATATACATACTAACACGCTTGGGAAAGAGTGAAGTCATAGACAGGTTTGCAGCTACAGTTTCATTTAGTTTAATTTCTTATTTTTATGGATGGACTAACATCCTAGTACTCGCAAACATTGTGAATATTTAGTTGGAGAAAGGGTTGTATGCTGGTATGTACATGTGTAAAATTGTGAAGTGTTGTTACTACAGGGTGTTGGAGATAGTGTATTTGTTTTTGTGTAATTCATTAGGTCGAAATATTGTCCTGTAGCTAATTGACCTTGGAATCTGTGATTTATTACCACAAATGTTATAAAATCATGATTTTCAAGCGTGTTTGGTGCCTGCGTTTTTACATATTATCTGCAAAAGTTGTCCCCCCCTCACACTCTACAGTTATAGTACAAGCCTACTGCTAATTGTGAGTTTATGCAGTTCCAACATAATCCAAAGGATGGCAGTCTAAAATCCCAATCCTACTATATTGCACATAATTATTTCGCAAAACATACATTTGTGGTTTAGGCTGCCACCATTTGGATTATTTTGGAACTACAGTGTGCGCAACATGACTAGCTCACAGTAGTGTGACCAACATCAGGCTTTTAAAAAATTACCAATCAAATATTGGACAAAGTTTATGAATACATTGAAACAAAATTATAAATACTTTAATCAACAATGTTTCTTCATGATAAATGACGATATAGTTATGCACTTGTAATTTGTACTTGCTAATAGATTTAAAAAAATATATTATTGACATATTCAATGGGTTTACTGACCACAATCCATTCTATTAATTTTAAGAAGTGTTAATTATTTGGCGTCAGGAGAGTACAGAGCATGCAAAAAGCATTGAGACATGCAACATAGCATTAAATCTTCACTGCTAGCGTGCGAGGCCAAGAGTGTGGGGCACTTAATTTAAGTCGCGCAGGGATCAATTCTCCCCTTCCAACAAGAGGCCATGGTGACTCCAGGAATGGATGCAAAGGACTGAACATCCATTAAAGTTGTGGTTGTTTCTCCATGTTTATACAGTGTTACAGTGTTTCTTAACATTTAAAATGTACAAAGGCAATCACACAGGCCGAACTGACCAGCCAAGCTTATATGTTGGGCTCTGATGGGGTATGACAGTTGAACTAAGCTCACAAGTTATATTCTTCAAGAATCAATGGGTATATATAATTCATTTAAAAATGGATGTACCAATCACAGATTGCCCCTTTAAAGCCCTTGGCCTAAGCAGACAAGAGGCCATTTTGGCTCCAAGTCATGTGTCCCTGGGAGCCAGCATCAGAGCCTTTCTCAAAGGATATTTTGCATGAACCCCGTTGTCAAGGGCTTCACAGGCTCACCGAGTTGGGAATGGGATAGCAGAGTGGGAGAACTCAGAAGAAGACCACACGTGGTTATACAGTAGTCTGCTCTACCGAGAGCTAGGTGGGAACATCAACACATCCCACATGCTTCTTGGCCTCCACAGTTGGCAGACAGGCAGGCCAGGCGCCTGGGACTGGAGCAGAGCTGGACGACCTGCCCTCCTCCGTCTATCTCACCCCTGGCAGGAACACATCTACACCAGAGCCATCACATACCCACCATCGAGGAGAGAGCATGGGCACTTTAACAGGAGGGAGTGAGGAGTGAGGAGATCATGCAAATGAGCACGATGAACTTCATGTTGTGGGAGGTTGCAGAAAAGTACAGTACATGATCTTGTTATTTTTGTTTGGCTCTGTTTAGTTTATGTACAGTGTGTTTACACAGGAAATGTGGATTTTTTTTTACAAACCACCACAAAGGTGTTTTGGTCCAGTATAGCTGTGTACAATAGATGTCTGTGTCCCAAATTGTATTTATTTATTTAATTAACCTTTAGTTATTTAACAAGGTCAGTCTCAACTGAGAACATATTTTTTTCAAAAGAGACTTGGTCCAACCAAGACAGCAGCAGGGGGGAACAATGTTTGAGACATACAGTTGAAGTAAGAAGTTTACATACACCTTAGCCAAATTTATTTAAACTCCGTTTTCACAATTCCTGACATTTAATCCGAGTAAAAATGCCCTGTCTTAGGTCAGTTAGGATCACCACTTTATTTTAAGAAGGTGAAATGTCAGAATAATAGTAGAGAAAATTATTTATTTCAGCTTTTATTACTTTCATCACATTCCCAGTGGGTCAGACGTTTATATTACACTCAATTAGTATTTGGTAGCATTGCGTTTAACTTGAGTCAAACGTTTCGGGTAGCCTTCCACAAGCTTCCCACAAAAAGTTGGGTGAATTTTGGCCCATTCCTCCTGACAGAGCTGGTGTAACTTAGTCAGGTTTGTAGGCCTCTTTGCACTCACATGCTTTTTCAGTTCTTCCCAGAAATGTTCTATAGGATTGAGATCAGGGCTTTGTGATGGCCACTCCAATACCTTGACTTTGTTGTCCTTAAGCCATTTTGCCACAACTTTGGAAGTATGCTTGGGATCATTGTCCATTTGGAAGACCCATTTGTGACCAAGCTTCAACTGATGTCTTGAGATGTTGCTTCAATATATCCACATACTTTTCCTGCCTCATGAAGCCATCTATTTTGTGAAGTGCACCAGTCCTTCCTGCAGCAAAGCATCCCCACAACATAATGCTGTCACCCTGTACGTCACGGTTGGAATGGTTTTCTTCTTATGGCCAAACAGTTCCATTTTTGTTTCATCAGACCAGAAGAACGGCGGATTCTCCAAAAAGTACGATATTTGTCCCCATGTGCAGTTGCAAACCGTAGTCTGGCTTTTTTATGGCGGTTTTGGAGCAGGGGCTTCTTCCTTGCTGAACGGCCTTTCAGGTTATGTCGATATAGGACTCGTTTAAGTGTGGATATAGATACTTTTGTACCTCTTTCCTCCAGCATCTTGATAAGGTTGTCTGCTGTTGTTCTGGGATTGATTTGCCTTTTCGCACCAATGTACGTTGATCTCTAGGAGACGGAACATCTCCTTCCTGAGTGGTGTGACGGCTGCGTGGTCCCATGGTGTTTATAATTGCGTACTATTGTTTGTACAGATGAACGTGGTAACTTCAGGCGTTTGGAAATTTTCCCAAGGATGAACCAGACTTGTGGAGGTCTACCTTTTGTAATTCCAAAAGGTTTTGGGACACTGTAAAGTCCATGGAGAATAAGAGCACCTCTTCCCAGCTTCCCATGGCACTGAGGCTAGGAAACACTCACCACCGATAAATCTACAATAATCGAGAATTTCAATAAGCTTTTTTCTACGGCTGGCCATGCTTTTCACCTGGCTACCCATACTCCGGTCAACAGCCCTGCACCCCCCACAGCAACTTGTCCAAGCCTCCCCCATTTCTCCTTCACCCAAATCCAGATAGCTGATGTTCTGAAAGAGCTGCAAAATCTGGACCCCTACAAATCAGCTGGGCTAGACAATCTGGACCCTCTCTTTCTAAAATGATCTACCACAGTTGTTGCAACCCCTATTACTAGCATGTTAACCTCTCTTTCGTATCGTCTGAGATCCCTAAAGATTGTAAAGCTGCTGCGGTCATCCCCCTCTTCAAAGGGGGAGACACTCTATACCCAAACTGTTATTTACCTATATCCATCCTGCCCTGCCTTTCTAAAATATTTGAAAGCCAAGTTAACAAACAGATCACTGACCATTTTGAAAATCACCGTACCTTTTCCACTATGCAATCTGTTTTCCGAGCTGGTCATGGGTGTACCTCAGCCACGCTCAAGGTCCTAAATGATATCATAACCACCATCGATAAAAGACAGTACTGTGCAGCAGTCTTCAATGACCCGGCCAAGGGTTTTGACTCTGTCAATCACCGCATTCTTATCGGCAGACTCAACAACCTTGGCTTCTCTAATGACTGCCTCGCTTGGTTCACCAACTACTTCTCAGACAGAGTTCAGTGTGTCAAATCGGAGGGCCTGTTGTCCGGACCTCTGGCAGTCTCTATGGGGGTGCCACAGGGTTCAATTCTCGAGCCGACTCTTTTCTCTGTATATATCAATGATGTCGCTCTTGTTGCTGGTGTTTCTTTGATCCACCTCTACGCAGACGACACCATTCTGTATACATCTGGCCCTTCTCTGGACACTGTGTTAACCTCTTGAACCTCTGGGGGCAGTATTTCATTTTTGGATGAAAAACGTTCCCATTTTAAACAAGATATTTTGTCACGAAAAGATGCTCGACTATGCATATAATTGACAGCTTTGGAAAGAAAACACTCTGACGTTTCCAAAACTGCAAAGATATTGTCTGTGAGTGCCACAGAACTAATGCTACAGGCGAAACCAAGATGACATTTCATACAGGAAGTGAGCCAGATTTTTGAGGCGCTGTGTTCCAATGTCTCCTTATACGGCTGTGAATGCGCAAGGAATGAGCCTACACTTTCTGTCGTTTCCCCAAGGTGTTTGCAGCATTGTGACGTATTTGTAGGCATATCATTGGAAAATTGACCATAAGAGACTACATTTACCAGGTGTCTGCTCAGTGTCCTCCGTCGAAACTATTGCGTAATCTCCAGGTGCGTGCATTTTTCCATTTTGAACAGAGGAGAAACCAAACTGCCACGAGTGACTTATCATCGAATAGATATGTGAAAAACACCTTGAGGATTGATTCTAAACAACGTTTGCCATGTTTCTGTTGATATTATGGAGTTAATTTGGAAAAAAGTTTGCGTTGTAATGACTGAATTTTCGGGGGGTTTTCTTAGCCAAACGTGATGAACAAAATGGAGCAATTTCTCCTACACAAATAATCTTTTTGGAAAAACGGAACATTTGCTATCTAACTAAGAGTCTCCTCATTGAAAACATCCAAAGTTCTTCAAAGGTAAATTATTTTATTTGAATGCTTTTCTTGTTTTTGTGAAAATGTTGCCTGCTGAATGCTAGGCTTAATGCTATGCTAGCTATCAATACTCTTACACAAATGCTTGTGTAGCTATGGTTGAAAAGCATTTTTTGAAAATCTGAGATGACAGTGTTGTTAACAAAAGGCTAAGCTTGTGAGCCAATATATTTATTTCATTTCATTTGCGATTTTCATGAATAGTTAACGTTGCGTTATGGTAATGAGCTTGAGGCTATAATTAAGCTCCCGGATACGGGATTGCTCGTCGCAACAGGTTAACAAACCTCCAAACGAGCTTCAATGCCATACAACACTCCTTCCGTGGCCTCCAACTGCTCTTAAATGCTAGTAAAACTAAATGTATGCTCTTCAACCGATTGTTGCCCCAAACCGCTCGCCCGACTAGCGTCACTACTCTGGACGGTTCTGACTTAGAATATGTCCTACAAATACCTAGGTGTCTGGTTAGACTGTAAACTCTCCTTCCAGATTCACATTAAGCATCTCCAATCCAAAATTAAATCTAGAATCGGTTTCGTATTTCACAACAAAGCCTCCTTCACTCAGTCAAACATACCCTCATAAAACTGACTATCCTACTGATCCTTGACTTCGGCGATGTCATTTACAAAATTGCTTCCAACACTCTACTCAGCAAACTGGATGAAGTCTATCACAGTGCCATCCGTTTTGTCACCAAAGCCCCATATACTACCCACCACTGCGACCTGTATGCTCTCGTCGCCAAACCCACTGGCTCCAGGTCATCTATAAGTGTTTGCTAGGTAAAGCTCCACCTTATCTCTGCTCAATGGTCACCATAGCAACACCAACCCATAGCACGCGCTCCAGCAGGTATATTTCACTGGTTATCCTCAAAGCCAACACTTTGGCTGCCTTTCCTTCCAGTTCTCTGCAGCCAATGACTGGAACGAATTGCAAAAATCACTGTAGCCAGAGTCTTATATCTCCCTCTCTAAATTGAAGCATCAGCTGTCAGAGCAGCTTATACCGATCACTGTACCTGGACTCAGTCAGTCTGTAAATAGCCCACCCAACTACCTTATCCCCATATTGTTATTTATCCTCTTGCTCTTTTTCACCCCAGTATCTCTACTTGCACATCATCATCTGCACATCTATCACTCCAGTGTTAATGCTAAATAGTAATTACAGAATATGGTGCAATTTGGGATGCAGTCATAATGTTCGTGGTGACTAATTGGAAGAGAGGGCCTTGATGATGGGGGTCTGAACAATGAAGAGATCTGGGGGAAATGGATTATATGTTAGCGATTGGGTGCAGAGATGTAGCGGAGTCCGGCGCAGGACACAGGTTTGAGCAACAGAGCGGAGTTTACTCACAAAAGTCAATCAAGATTCCAAAATAGGAAAATACATACACACTAACACCGACAACACACTAACACCGACAACAACCACTAAGACACCAACAATCACGGACAGAACAGAAATGTATGCCAGAGGGTTAAATAAGGGACATGATATGGGAATTGAAACCAGGTGTGTGTAATACAGACAAAACGGAAACATGGGATCGGTGGTGACTAGAAAGCCGGTGACGTCGACCGCCGAACACCACCCGAACAAGGAGAGGGGCCGACTTCGGCGGAAGTCGTGACATTATACTAAGGAATGAGAAGCTGTTTCAAGACTGAATCATCCAATGAAGTATGGTGTTCCTAAAATATATTCAGATGAAAAAGACCCTGAAACCCTATAAAAAAAACATGTATAAATTAAAACGGAGATGACCTCATACACTGAAAGACCGAAACCATCATCTTCTTTACAATACCTCCTCTTCAGTACATATAACTAAGAAAACAACCCAACTAGTAAAAGCCTTCCACCTCGTATCATCTTCACATGCCCTGCCTTTCCCCATCAGCCTTGGGCCTGGGTGAGTGCTGCTTGGGTGTAGTGGCGTATGTTAGGGATGCTCTGGCTTGTTGAGATCCATTAGACCATAACAACTCTTTGCAGACGGAGCAAAGGGACTATGATCTGGCTCAGGCAATACACATAGGTCTATATTAAAAGCAGGTCTGTGAATGAATAGCCATGCTACATGATAAGAGGAAGAGGTGGGGGGCAACATCACATCAGTATTCAATGTTCCAACTGGGTTAAAGCTTTTAAATAGTATTTTGGTATTCACAAGAACAGCCAGCATCAGGGTGGCAATCGTGGCCACGATTCAGCAACTGAACAACTGAAACCGGAAAGCAACCAGGTTGTAATGGACAGAAGAAGATGAAGATGAAGAGCAGAAGATGAAAAGCAGACAGGCCAAGTATTGGCTTTTCTGCAAATATATTGACTGAGACTTGATGAATTCATTAACTGAAAGTGGTAAAGTATAGATTATTTTCTTCATTTTTTACTAACAATATAGATGACTTCGTGTAGTAAACCCTCCATTACTGAGATTTTTCACTAAATGAATAAAACATATTTTGAATCCCTCATTAAAAAGGGGCAGTCCATATTATAGTTGCTTTCGGTAATATATGCTTTGGTAATATATACACTTTCAGTGTACACGTACCTCCACTTAGTGGTCTCTGCATTAATCACAATCCCCCATTCTCTGAATTAATTATTACTGGAGTTAGTAACATAATTATTACACAAGTATAACAGCAACTGGAATGTTAAATGTTGCTGGGGATAGTACAGTGTGTACCAAAGGCTCTGAGCTTTAAAAACACTTCCAAAGCATTACCAGACACTTAAGGCATAATAAACCGTAAAAGCAGAGGGGAATCGTCTAACTAGAAGACACTTATGTGGAGAGTGTATTTCGTTGCACAAAAGTGGCCATTACTAATCATTCAGATGATAAGCGATATTTCATAATGTTGAATTAAACCTGTAGTATAATGTCATTACATATCAAAACATGTGGCATGGCTGGTCTAGCGGTAATGCTGCAGCCTCCAGCACACGTCTAAAGTTTCTGCATAGTTTCAAATCCGGCCGACTGCCCTTTGACACAGCCTCTATCTTTCCCTACTGTTATCATCTCTCTCTATCTATTCAATAAATATCTATTGTTAACATGTTTTCTTTTTAAACATATACAAATATAAACTATTTCAAATATGCAACACATCATATGTGTTCGGTGATATGGTAGAGAAAACCTGTGGCCTTGTACATACATGAGAGCGGGGCATTGACAGACAGGTGACCTAGAAACCCCTCTGAAGCCAAGGCTCTGGAACCCAGGGGGTTCAGCTGAAGATGAGTGCTCCCTCCACTCCAGCTTCCAGATGCTCCTGATGCCTGCTGAATGTACATGAGATTGTCCGTTCAGTTGCAGAGAGTGAATTCGTCACCAGGCAGCAATGTGCAAACAGCACACAGCCACTCAGGTGTGGGCGGAAAACACAACAAGAGGGCCGGGGACTGAAGTAGGGTGTGCCCGCGGTGGTGGCGCGACAGAAAGATTGAGAGTGAGAGGGAGGGAGGGAGGGAGGGAGCGGAAGTTGTGGGCGAAGAGGAGGAGGAGGCAGAGAGACAAAACGTTGCTTGTGAAAGGCTGATAGAAATGTGGTTGACAGAGAGAAAGAGAGAAGGGCTGCAGAGGAGGGAGAATGAGGCATGCCAAGGATGGGAGAGTGGTGGTGGGGAGGTCAGCTGTGTCACAGAGAGAGAGAGACACTGCGCAGCAGGCATTAAAGACTTCCATTAAATGGCATAGAGACAGAAGAGAATGGCCACAACACAGCAGACATTGAGGTTAGAGCAACTGACAGCGTGTCTGTAGATGATTGACTGCTCAATTATTTACGAAACACAGTATATAAGGGATATTATCAAATATAAGGGATATTATGTACTGTATAATACATGACCATATCAATGGAAAGTATGAAATGTGGTCAGAACAAGATAGAGTGATGGAAAGAATGATCTCTGGTCTCAACAGCTACCGGATGTTCACTTCAAAACTGTTTCCCATCTAGGCTAATCGTTTCCCCCATCAAAATGCTAAACAATGCTCATGTCAGGGTTTTCAGAGATTGAGAATTAATCAAATACAAGCATAAACTGCCCCTAACCCCACTCGACTACACCCCTCGCTCCTTCCATCCAATCCTCAAACGTGAGGAAATTCAAACTAAAAAGAATTCATACTACTGCACTTTCCTGCTGCATCACCAGATTGCTGTCAGATTGCTACAGATACTGAGTGAGTGGAAATTAATGGAGGTGCCTGTGGGGGTGCTGTCTGCACACCCTCTTCTCTTTCCATGTACACCTTCCACTCTCTTTTCGTGTGCTTAATTGATTAGGGGATGCGGGAAATCAAATTAGACTCGAGGACTATGTTGACTGCAGTGGTTCCACTTCCGACAGACAGGTTAATGGCCTCTTTCAGGAAATGGTTCACTCTCGCTGGGCACAGTGGAGGGCTCTTGTCTACACTGAGAGGGAAAAAGTTGGAGTGTTGGCTGGGTCTCACAAATTCCAGCTCTGAAATGGCTCCCTATTCACTAGTTTTTACCATTGCCGTTTGGGTTCAAAAGACACAGGCCATGTGTGGGATTCCCTTGAATTGAACTCCCACCACGGGCCCTCAAAGTAATTTTGGTAGGCTGGAATGGTCTATCAATCGATGTGGCTGTCTGACACTTAGTTCATTATCCGTTGTTCTTTTTGACTTCACCTTTTTGAAACAGTCCTTCATTAACTCACTTTCAATATGTGATTATACAGATAGTAACAACAATATTTAACATTGTTCGTCTGCATCATTTAAATCGGACATTCGTTTGCTTCAGACAAAGCCCTCTTGTTCAATATCTTACGGTGCCACTGGTGCCAATGACATCTATAGTGCCACCAACTGGTCTGGTGCGGCCATCTAAGGTTGCAGTGACTTTACATTCACACAGCTTCTAAGGACATATACATAAGGTTACCAAATGTCATTGCCTCATGTCCATCGGTTCAGTTCTAGTGTCCAGTTGTCGTTGACCATGGTGGAATCATCTACACGGTTTGAGCTGAACTTTTTCAGCCACTTGTCATTCGGACAAGTAGGACAGTTTTTTTACATGTCCCAAGTCACTTGTTCAAAGATGAAAAACATTATAATAATGGTCTGTAACACCACGGGCCAAAAAGGTGACTGCAAATTGTGTTGTATAATGCGAGGAACCACTTTACAACATGTTTTACAATTCATTGTTATCATTATTATTACCATACAGAGAATCAGACAAAAATGTAGGCTACCCTCTGAGCTGGGCGATATGGACAAAAAGTCATATCATGATAAGTATAATGGTGTATATATTTTTTATGCACAGTTACTTTCCATTAGGGAAAGACTGACTTTTCCAGTGCCAAGTAAGACAGGAAACAAGTTAGCTATTTCATGTAAAATGTTCAGGGAATGCATGAATCATAGTTGTGATGTGCAACATGTCAAAATGTCAAAATAGGATCCATATTGATCCAAATTATTTTTTGCTTTTAAGGTATTCATCTGCCTGCATCGTTTTTGTGCATTTTGGCCGAGGCTATGTGCTCAACAATTCACCAGAGGAAGTGGGAACCCAAAACACGATCACTAGATTGCTAAACCTAAATATGATATTGTTGCTAGATAGCCATGTAATTGATGATCTAACAGTACATGTTATATCCAACAAAAGCTGCCCATTGGTAGGCCTATATAGGCCACTTGATGCATTCACCGCAAATGGCGCACTTTGATCCGTTCATCCAGCGTATCATCTAAATTACATTCTCTGTTTGTAAATTGGTGGTATTTCCTCAATATTTAGTCTTGAGAATATATAGAATTATATATTAGGGGTGTGCATCTTTCACTTTCAAGATGATTCGAAACCGTATCTAGATACAGTGCCTTCAGAAAGTGTTCACACCCCTTGACTTGTATTACAGCCTGAATGTAAAATAAATTGGAGAGAAAAAAGTCACTGGCCTACACACAATACCCCATAATGTCAAAGTGGAATTATGTTTTTCACATTTTTTACAAATTATTAAAAAATGAAATGCTGAAATGTCTTGAGTCGTCAACCCCTTTGTTATGGCAAGCCTAAATACATTCAGGAGTAAAAAATTGCTTAACTAGTCACATAATAAGTTGCATGGACTCCATCTGTGAGCAATAATAGTGTTCAATCTCTGTACCCCACACACAAAATGATCTATAAGGTCCCTCAGTCGAGCATTGAATGTCAAACACAGAGAATGAAGAGCACCCATTGGTAGATGTAAAAAGACTACAGCCTAACGGGAGCCCTATTTCCTTGTTCTCACCCTCAAAGGAATACTTTTTTAAAATATGGGTGGTACTAGTTTACAGGTTCAGGGGAGCTATGTTACCGTGCACTGTCTATCCGAGATTGCTAAATAATTACCATGACTGCTTCTTGTGGTTCCTCTTTCCAAGAAGAGCTGGATGATGTAGGAACATACAGCACTATTTATTTGAGCCTGAGGACACTAAAGAAGAGTGGAGAGTGCGGCAAAAATAATTGCGAGACCAACAAATGTGCAAACGTGTCTAAACGCCACTCTAGATTTAGATTCCAACCCGCTGGCTCCTGAAGCCCCCATGTGATCCCAGGTCTAGAAGAAGGCTTGCTAGTTAAAATGCAAATTCTGTTTTAGAAGAAAATGGCTAAGATCACTCAAATACTGCAGATAGCAAGCCCTCCTCGGCGACAATGTTATTAGGGCACGAGAGAAATTGTCCACCATGTTTGGTGTTTTGGTAAGGGCTTGAATGGTATTCACAATTTAATTCCATTTACCCCAAAATTTGAGTTCAAACAATCATAGTTGCTGGAACCATAACAGAAAGGAAAACGTGAAAAACAAATATCAGTCAGCAAAGCATGGTTTGGGTTGGTAGTCATCTATGATTCTCCAAATTGTATTTTAAAAGAGGAAGCTAATTATTTTAGGTAGATGTTCTCTTTTCCGTCCCATCCTCTCCCACTGAATGAAGATTACGGTAAGGAATTATTTCCAAATTAAATAAATAAATAAACAAATCATAAAAAAATGTACAGAAAGATCAGTGCGAAGGCCAAATTTCAGAGGAATAACTTGTTGAGGCTATTAAATCCTATTATGTCTGGAAAAAGTCCAGGGCTTGATAGCATACCGGTAGAGTGTAGATGTAATGGTTATGCCGGAAGATGCAATGCATACATCTTCCGTCGCCGACAGAGATGGCAGCCTCGCTTCACGTTCTTAGGAAACTATGCAGTATTTTGTATTTTTTATGTATTATTTCTTACACTGTTACCCCAGGAAATCTTAAGTTTCATTACATACAGCCGGGAGGAACTATTGGATATAAGAACAACGTCAACTTACCAACATTACGACCAGGAATACGACAGATCCTCTGTTTGGTCCACCACCCAGGACAATGGATCGAATCCCAGCAGGCGACCCAGTCTTCTGGTCAGGCTCCGTAAAGAGGGGCACATCGCCCACCGCTCCCGAGTATACTACTCGCCAACGTCCAGTCTCTTGACAACAAGGTAGACGAAATCCGAGCAAGGGTTGCCTTCCAGAGAGACATCAGGGATTGTAACATTCTCTGTTGCATGGAAACATGGCTCACTCGGGATACATTATCAGAGTTGGTACAGCCACCTGGTTTCTTCACGCATCACGCCAACAGAAACAAACATCTCTCTGGTAAGAAGAAGGGCCGGGTGTATGCCTTATGATTAACTAGTCGTGGTGTGATCATAACAACATACAGGAACTCAAGTCCTTTTGTTCACCTGGAATAAAATTTCTTACAATCAAATGCCCACCGCATTATCTACTAAGAGAATTGTCTTCGATTATAATCACAGTCGTGTACATCCCCCCCCCCCAAGCAGACACCTCGACATCCCTGAAAGAACTTCATTGGACTCTATGTAAACTGGAAACCACATATCCTGAGGCTGCATTTATTGTAGCTGGAGATTTCAGGCTAATCTGAAAACAAGGCTCCCTAAATTTTATCAGCATATTGAATGCGCATCCCGGGCTGGTAAAATTCTGGATCATTGTGACTCTAACTTTCACGACGCATACAAAGCGATCCCTCGCCCTCCTTTTGGCAAATCTGACCCCGACTCCATTTTGTTGCTCCCAGCCTATAGACAGAAACTAAAACAGGAAACGCCCGTGCTCAGGTCTGTTCAACGCTGGTCCGACCAATCTGATTCCATGCTTCAAGATTGCTTTGATCACATGGACTGGGATTTGTTCCGGATAGCGTCAAACAACAACATTGATGTATGCTCTGATTCGGTGAGCGAGTTTATTAGCAAGTGCATCGGTGATGTTGTACCAACAGTGACTATGACACTAAAGTGGAAGGCTTGATTACCAACAACGACGAGATGGCCTATAGGGAGGAGGTGAGGGCCCTCGGAGTGTGTTGTCAGGAAAACAACCTCTCACTCAACGTCAACAAAACAAAGGAGATGATCGTGGACTTCAGGAAACAGCAGAGGGAACACCCACCTATCCACATCGAGAGCATTCTGTCGGGCTGTATCACCGCCTGGTACAGCAACTGCTCCGCCCACAACCGCAAGGCTCTCCAGAGGGTAGTGAGGTCTGCACAACGCATCACCGGGGGCAAACTACCTGCCCTCCAAGACACCTACACCACCCGATGTCACAGGAAGACCAAAAAGATCATCAAGGACAACAACCACCCGAGCCACTGCCTGTTCACCCCGCTATCATCCAGAAGGCGAGGTCAGTACAGGTCCATCAAAGCTGGGACCGAGAGACTGAAAAACAGCTTCTATCTCGAGGCCATCAGACTGTTAAACAGCCATCACTAACATTGAGTGGCTGCTGCCAACATACTGACTCAAATCTCTAGCCACTTTAAAAATTTGATGTAATAAATGTATTACTAGTCACTTTAAACAATGCCACTTTATATAATGTTTACATACCCTGCATTACTCATCTCATGTTGTACTATATACCATCTACTGCATCTTGCCTATGCCGTTCAGCCATCGCTCATCCATATATTTATATTCCTTTACACTTGTGTGTATAAGGTAGTTGTTGTGAAATTGTTAGATTACTTGTTAGATATTACTGCATGGTCGGAACTAGAAGCACAAGCATTTCACTCGCTTTAACATCTGCTAACCATGTGTATGTGACCAATAACATTTTATTTGATTTTGATTTGATATCAAGCCTTTGATATACTAAAAGCTCCATTGTTAGATTGTTTTAACTACTCCTATAGAAATGGTAGTCTGTCAGGTACTCAGCAGGAAGGTCTGATTTCTCTATTATTAAAACAAATATAAAGTCCCAGTTTATCTAAAATACTGGAGGCCCCTTACAGGCTGACTATACCACTCGCGTTGCGTGCGCGAGCATTGCAAAATAAATGTAGAAATCTATGTTATTCAATTATTGCGCGCGCCAACGAGCATCTGCGTTGCCAAGGGCTAAAATAGAAGTCGGTTCTATTTCTGATGCAGATCGCGCTGCAAGTCCTGCCTCTCCAATTTCCTCATTGGTTTATAGAAGCAGGTACCCACGTGCCATCTCCTCATTGGTTATACCCACGTGGGTGACTGAAGGACGAATGAAGTCAATGGCGATAATACACCTAATTTATGAAAGTTGCCAATCGCAATATAAAGTCAAGAGAAGAAAAAGCCTGGAAGGAGGAGAGATGACTAGAAACGATTTGGTTGACTGTTTTATGTGTGTATTAATTGGCGGAGTAGAGGATTCTCTCATGGCATTCTCTCAACCAGCTTCATGAAGTAGTCACCTGGAATGCATTTCAATTAAGAGGTGTGCCTTGTCAAAAGATAATTGTTGGAATTTCTTTCCATAATGCATTTGAGCCAATCAGTTGTGTTGTGACAAAGTATGGGTGGCATACAGAAGATAGCCCTATTTGGTGAAAGACCAAGTACATATTATGGGAAGAACAACTCAAATAAGCAAAGAGAAACGACAGTCCATCATTACTTTAAGACACAATGGTCTGTTAATGTGGAACATTTCAAGAACTTTGACAGTTTCTTCAAGTGCAGTCGCAAAAACCATCAAGCACTATGATGAAACTGGCTGTCATGAGGACTGCCACAGGAAAGGAAGACCCAGAGTTACCTCTGCTACAGAGGATAAGTTCATTAGAGTTTACTGCACCTCAGATTGCAGCCTAAATAAATAGTTCAAGTAACAGACGTCAACTGTTCAGAGGAGACTGCTTAAATCAGGCCTTCATGGTCGAATTGCTGCAAAGTAACCACTATTAAAGGACATAAATAATAAGAAGAGACTTGCTTGCGCCAAGAAACATGAGCAATGGCCATTAGACCGATGGAAATCTGAACTTTGATCTGATGAGTCCAAATTGGAGATTTTTGGTTCCAACTGCCATGTCTTTGTGAGACAAAGAGTAGGTGAACGAACGGATGATCTCTGCATGTGTGGTTCCCACCGTGTAGCATGGAGGAGGAGGTGTGATGATGTGGGGATGCTTTGCTGGTGACACTGTGTGAATTATTTAGAATTTAAGGCACACTTAACCAGCATGGCTACCACAGAATTCTGCAGCTATACACCATCCCATCTGGTTTGCACATAGTGGGACTATCATTTGTTTTCAACTGGACAATGACCCAAAACACAACTCCAGGCTGTGTAAGGGCTATTTGACCAAGGAGGAAAGTGATGAAGGGCTGCATCAGATGAATTGGCCTCCACAATCACCCGACCTCAACCCAATTGAGATGGTTTGGGATGGGTTGGACCGCAGAGTGAAGGAAAAGCATCCAACAAGAGCTCAGCATATGTGGGAACTCCTTCAAGGCTGTTGGAAAAGCATTCCTCATAAAGCTGGTTGAGAGAATATCAAGTGTTCAAAGCTGTCATCAGGGTGTCTACTTTGAAGAGTCTCAAATATAATATATATTTGTATTTGTGTAACACTTTTTTGGTTACTACATGATTCCATATGTGTTATTTCCAGTGGTGGAAAAAGTACCCAATTGTCACAATTGGGTAAAAATAAAGGTACCTTAATATAAAGTAACAAAAGTAAAATTGAAAGTCAGCAGGTAAATTTCTACTTGACTGAAATTCTAAAAGTGTTTGGTTTTAAATATACTTAAGTATAAAAAGTAAATGTTATTGTTAAATATACTTAACTATCAAAAGCAAAAGTATACATTTAAATTCCTTATATTAAGCAAAGCAGTCGGCACATTTTCTTGTTTTAAAAATGTATGGATAGCCAGGGTCACACTCCAATACTCAGACATTATTTACAAAAGATGCATGTGTGTTTAGTGAGTCCGCCATGCCAGACGCAGTAGGGATGACCTAAAACATAAATAGTAAAGTAAAGTGTAGATACTCCAAAAACAACTGAAGGGAGATACCTAGTCAGTTTTACCACTGAAATGTGTCTTCCGCATTTAACCTAACCCCTCTGAATCAGAGAGGTGCAGGGGGCTGCCTTAATCGACATCCACATCTTCTCAAAATTAAGTAAATTTTTACTCCTGAACATGCCATATCAAAGGGGTTGTGTACTTATTGACGTATTAAGAAATTGCCAAATTAATACAAAATTAAAGCCGAAATGTTATATCCTCTTTGGGCTGAGATCATAATTAAAATTCCTCAAACATACAAGTATTTTACACCATTTTAAAGATACACTTCTTGTTAATCCCACCACAGTGTCCGATTTCAAATAGGCTTCACGGTGAAAGCACCACAAACGATTATGTTAGGTGAGTGCCTAGTCACAGAAAAACCCAGCCATTTTTCCAGCCAAAGAGAGGAGTCACAAAAAGCAGAAATAGAGAGAAATTAATCACTAACCTTTGATGATCTTCATCAGATGACACTCATAGGACTTCATGTTACACAATACATGTATGTTTTGTTCAATCAAGTTCCTATTTATATAAAAAAATCTCAGTATACATTGGCGTGTTATTTTCAGTAGTTCCAAAAACATTTGCAGAGAGCCACATCAATTTACAGAAATACTCATCATAAATGTCGATGAAAATACAAGTGTTATACATGTAAACTTCTCCTTAATGCAACCGCTGTGTCAGATTTCAAAAATACTTTACAGAAAAAGCACACCATGCAATAATCTGAGTACAGTGCTCAGAGACCAAAACAAGCCAAACAGATATCCACCATGTTGTGTAGTCAACAGAAGTCAGAATAGCATTATAAATATTCACTTACCTTTTGATGATCTTCATCAGAATGCACTCCTATGAATCCCGGTTCCACAATAAATGTTTGATTTGTTCCATAAAGTCCATCATTTATGTCCAAATACCTCCTTTTGTTTCACGCGTTCAGTACACAATCCAAACTCACGACGCGCGGGCAAGTCCATGCGAAAGTTCAGACGAAATGTCATATTACAGTTCATAGAAACATGTCAAACGAAGTATAGAATCAATCTTTAGGATGTTTTTAACATAAATCTTCAATAATGTTCCAACCAGAGAATTCCTTTCTCTGTAGAAATGCAATGGAGCAGAGCTAACTCTCACGTGAGCACTCGAGACTGAGCTCGTGGCACTCTGCCAGACCCCTGACTCATTCCCCTCTCATTCGCCCCCGCTTCACAGTAGAAGTATCAAACAAGGTTCTAAAGACTGTTGACATCTAGTGGAAGCCTTAGGAAGTGCAGTATGACCAATATCCCACTGTATCTTCGATACGCAATGATTTGAAAACCTACAAACCTCAGATTTCCCACTTCCTGGTTGTATTTTTTCTCAGATTTTTGCCTGCCATATTATTTATCCGTTATTTTACCAGGTAAATTGACTGAGAAACACGTTCTCATTTGCAGCAACGACCTGGGGAATAGTTACAGGGATGAATGAGCCATTGTAAACTGGGGATTATTAGGTGACCGTGATGGTTTAAGGGCCAGATTGGGAATTTAGCCAGGACACCAGGGTTAACACCCCTACTCTTACGATAAGTGCCATGGGATCTTTTAATGACCACAGAGAGTCAGGACACCCGTTTAACGTCCCATCTGAAAGACGGCACCCTACACAGGGCAGTGTCCCCTGTGAGTTCTGTTATACTCACAGACATCATTCAAACAGTTTTAGTAACTTCAGAGTGTTTTATATCCAAATATACTAATAATATGCATATCTTAGCTTCTGGAACTGAGTAGCAGGCAGTTTACTCTGGGCACCTCTGGTCACCTTATTCATCCAAGCTACTCAATACTGCCCCCAGCCATAAGAAGTTTTAAAACACAAGTGCACTGACATTATGGTTGTAAAGTCTGTAGGACAGTGACACAAAATCTCAATTTAATCCATTTTAAATTCAGGCTGTAACACAGCAAAATGTGAAAATAGTCAAGGGAAGTGAATATTTTCTGAAGACACTGTAGCTAGCTAGGTATAACATTAGACTACAGTACATGTTTATATAGCAAACACAGCTAGCTAGCTAAACTTGGCTAGCTTGGCTTGTAGTGGTACTAGCAAGCTCCGTTATGGCTAAATCAATCACAAAATTGTACTATACTGAACACACTTCACGGATCACCAGCCAACCCAACACTGAGGGGGCGAGTGGGGGTGGTGGATGTAGTGGGCGGCACCTGGTCTTGTGGAGGAGACTGTATGCCAAGCATGGATGGGGAGAATATTTAATTATTTTGTCTATCAGGGCAGTTTTTTATTTTTTTGTACTTTGCAGTTTGTTTCTCTGTTTATTCACGAGTTCCTACATGGCCTCCTTTTCAGTTAAGGGGATTCAAAACAGGCGTTTTCTTTTTTAAATCATTTTAAGCTCTGCAAACTTAATCCGCTATACATATGGAATCTGGCCTGGCCGTTTACCAATTAGTGCAAACGCAGAAGTAAGCCAACGGCCTTCATGGGAAGGTAATGAAGGCATTGCTTCCATTAGGATTCTTTGTGAAAGTCATTTGAGGTTGCATTTCTGTTGAGTGACTCAGAGGTGGCCCCCACAGCCTGAGAGAGGCTGTGTTAAACTCTGTGTTCTGTGACCTAGGGATTTGTGGTTTTTCATCTGTCATGATTTCCCCCCCCCCCCACCTTTTTATTTAACTAGGCAAGTCCAGTTAAGAACAAATTCTTATTTACAATGACGGCCTACCGGGGAACAGTGGGTTTAACTGCCTTGTTCAGGGGCAGAACGACAGATTTTTACCTTGTCTGGTAAACTGATGCCGACGGTAATGGTTGCTTGTACAGTATTTTGAAACTGCATCCAACACTGCCTCGTGTAAAAAGACAGCTTATATTGATAGCTAGCTACCGACAGCAAAACAACTTTTGTCATGTTCTCTCCTGAGTCCTCGTCCGGCTGGTCTAGGCTGCCGCCACTGCTTGCTGGTCTATTTTTCTAGCTGTCTCCACTCCTCTTCAATGTATTCAGGCTCAAATAAATAGTGCTGTATGTTCCTACATTGTCCAGCTCTTCTTGGAAAGAGGACTCACCAGAAGCAGTCTTGGTAATTATTTAGCCATCTTGGATAGACAGTGCACGGGAACATAGCTCGTGTGAACCTGTAAACAAGTACCACTCACATTTTGAAAAGTCTTCCTTCGAGGGTGGGAACAAGGAAATAGGGCCCCTGTCAGGCTGTAGTCTTTACAAAGTCAGGGAAAATGAGTCAACCTAGATATGCAATGTCCTGGCAGATAGGAACATTCTTAAGTCCAATGCCTCTATTGAACAAGGACAACCATATCTACTCACTGCTAGAAATCGGCAAAACACAAAGGCCAAAATAATTGCTACAAAACATGATATAATTGCTCCAAAACATTTTTATCAGACAGCAGGCTCAATCAACCAATGGCGTCATTGGTTGAACTCTCCCAGCGTGAAAAATGTAAAATATCTATTAATTCTGTCTGGAAAAACTCTCTCAGCACTCAGAGTTATGGAGGGAGACTGGAAAAACACCACAAATAGTGTCTAGCAGTGAAGTTTCCCTTTAATCATGTGCTTTCATATCACATCCAATTGCTGTTGTCCCAATGCCACCAGGTCGTATATGCACAGCAGAAGCAGGTTAAGGTTAACTCATTGGGAGAAACGCGAAGGGGAGAAACTGTGGAGGTACGGTTAACCCATACAGTATACATGTAGATAGTTGGGCCAATGCGGTTTCTGTCTGAATGTTCCGAGAGCTCCACTTTCTCCTCCATAGCCATTACTAAATGATAATTGATGATTTTGAGTTGTGCTGTTTATTTCTGATAGTTTTCAAAGCTTATGAAGATGTCCAGTGAAAGCCGATATCGATTTGGTTTGACACCACAACAGCTTACAGACTTGGACACATTATCCCCAATGCTTTTCAATAAAAACGTCTGTTAAATTCGCTGCTCTGTTTAGCTTATTTACAGGGGGTCATTTCAAATGTAATTGTTGGAGGCCCTCTCGAATTATTACATCTCCAAATTTTTGAGAATAAAGGGGCTAACATGGCGTCCATTCCAAAACCTGGCTGAACTATCTTAATATGTGGTTCTGGGTTAACCTACTGGGAATTTACTTTCAGAATATTCACAGCACATCGAGAAGAGAAATTGGGGGCAAAGGAATAGCCTCTACAAAACCGCAGGATGGTCACAAAGCAGGGCATAAGATTGAGTTGAGAGCAGACCACTAAGCCTTCAAAAGCATTTGACTTTGCACAGATGCAAGCACTTATGCAAATTCAAATGGAGGGAGCATTATAAGAGCAAATTACTCGACTCTCTCAACACCAAAGCAGACACCCGGCCACTGTTTTGGTAAATGGCTGAGTGGATAGAACCACTCTCAAATTCATAGACAGAGTTATGGATGCAAGGATTGACCATACTTTCACAGAGGAAGTTGCAGATATGTTGTGTGTACACATTAACACTGTTGTCTCTGTGTCAGAGTTGATCACTATGGAAGCATTCAGTTCTGCTTGCTTCCTTATCCCATTGTGTATTGTCCTGGACGAAAGGCGTATGAAAAATAGGTTAAGGTTATGTGTGTCCATACAGACAGACTTTGTTACTAGAGTAAAAAGCAATAGCACCATAGCATTGAAGGTGGACAACATCCAATAAATAATATCTCATGTAGAAAATAAGTAACAGGAGCGCTATTTGTGATCCCCCAGACACAGGAGATCAGACCCAGACACAGGTAGGACAGAAGCTATTTAATTATCTCTTCACTGTATATCATGATGAAGGCATGGACAAGGATACTTGTTGGTGTATGTAATGTTTTAGCACATACATTAAAAGCTTTTTAACTTTCAAACCCACACGAGTGCCAGGACTTTGATTTTTTATGCCCCATGGCACCAATTTGTTGTTAGAATTTTAGCTTTTGCTTTTCAAAGAGTATCACATGTCTATGATTCAGAAATGGTTGAGGGAGCATCATTTTGTACAATATAAAATACATTTAGGTGGTGTGAATGTGTAATGTTATGTCAAAAATATAAACGCAACATGTAAAGTGTTGGTCCCATGTTTCATGAGCTGAAATAAAGATCCCAGAAATGTTCCATATGCACAAAAAGCTTATTTCTCTCAAATGTTGTACACAAATTTGTTTACATCCCTGTTAAGTGAACATTTCTTCAACAATAATTTCTGGGGACAATAGGAGGAAACTCTAAAATGTGCTATTGTTTTGTCACATAACACAATGCCACAGATGTCTCAAGCTGAGGGAGTGCGCAATTGGCATGCTGACTACAGGAATGTCCAACAGAGCTGTTGCCAGATAATTTAATGTTAATTTCTCTACCATAAGCCACCAACATCGGTTTAGAGAATTTGGCAGTACGTCCAACCGGCCTCACAACCGCAAACCACGTGTAACGACGCAGCCCAGGACCTCCACATCTGGCTTCTTCCCCTGCGGGATCGTCTGAGACCAGCCACCTGGACAGCTGATGAAACTGACGAGTATTTCTCTCTGTAATAAAGCCTTTTTGTGCGGTAAAACTTATTCTGATTGGCTGGGCCTGGCTCCCAATTGGGTGGGCCTATGCCCTTCCAGGCCCATTCATGGCTGCACCCCTGCCCACTCCCGAGCATTCTTCTCGCCAATGTCCAGTCTCTTAACAACAAGGTTGATGAAATCCGAGCAAGGGTAGCATTCCAGGGGGACATCAGAGACTGTAACGTTCTTTGCTTCACGGAAACATGGCTCACTGGAGAGACGCTATCGGAGTGGGTGCAGCCAGCTGGTTTCTCCACGCATCGCGCCGACAGAAACAAACATCTTTCTGGTAAGAAGAGGGGCGGGGGCGTATGCTTCATGGTTAACGAGACGTGGTGTGGCCACAACAACATACAGGAACTCAAGTCCTTCTGTTCACCTGATTTAGAATTCCTCACAATCAAATGTCGACCGCATTATGTACCAAGGGAATTCTCTTCGATTATAATCACAGCCATATATATTCCCCCCCAAGCAGACACATCGATGGCTCTGAACGAACTTTATTTGACTCTTTGCAAACTGGAATCCATATATCCTGATGCTGCATTCATTGTAGCTGGGGATTTTAACAAGGCTAATCTGAAAACAAGACTCCCTAAATTGTATCAGCATATCATTGCACAACCAGGGCTGGAAAAACCTTGGACCATTGCTATTCTAACTTCCGCGACGCATATAAGGCCCTGCCCCGCTCTCCTTTCGGAAAAGCTGACCACGACTCCATTTTGTTGATCCCTGCCTACAGACAGAAACTAAAACAAGAAGCTCCCGTGCTGAGGTCTGTTCAACGCTGGTCCGACCAAGCCGATTCCACACTCCAAGACTGCTTCCATCACGTGGACTGGGATATGTTTCGTATTGCATCAAACAACAACATTGACGAATACGCTGATTCGGTGAGCGAGTTCATTAGAACGTGCGTTGAAGATGTCGTTCCCATAGCAACGATTAAAACATTCCCAAACCAGAAACCGTGGATTGATGGCAGCATTCGCGTGAAACTGAAACCGCGAACCACTGCTTTTAATCAGGGCAAAGTGACCGGAAACATGACCGAATACAAACAGTGTAGCTATTCCCTCCGCAAGGCAATCAAACAAGCTAAGCGTCAGTACAGAGACAAAGTAGAATCTCAATTCAATGGCTCAGACACAAGAGGTATGTGGCAGGGTCTACAGTCAATCACGGATTACAAAAATAAAACCAGCCCCGTCACGGACCAGAATGTCTTGCTCCCAGGCAGACTAAATAACTTTTTTGCCCGCTTTTTGCCCGCCCGAGGACAATACAGTGCCACGGACACGGCCCACAACCAAAACATGCGGACTCTCCTTCACTGCAGGCGATGTGAGGAAAACATTTAAACGTGTCAACCCTCGCAAGGCTGCAGGCCCAGACGGCATCCCCAGCCGCGCCCTCAGAGCATGCGCAGACCAGCTGGCTGGTGTGTTTACGGACATATTCAATCAATCCCTATCCCAGTCTGTTGTTCCCACATGCTTCAAGAGGGCCACCATTGTTCCTGTTCCCAAGAAAGCTAAGGTAACTGAGCTAAACGACTACCGCCCCGTAGCACTCACTTCCGTCATCATGAAGTGCTTTGAGAGACTAGTCAAGGACCGTATCACCTCCACCCTACCTGACACCCTAGACCCACTCCAATTTGCTTACCGCCCAAATAGGTCCACAGACCACAAACCACACTGCACACTGCCCTAACCCACCTGGATAAGAGGAATACCTGTGAGAATGCTGTTCATCGACTACAGCTCGGCATTCAACACCATAGTGCCCTCCAAGCTCGTCATCAAGCTCGAGACCCTGGGTCTCGAACCCGCCCTGTGCAACTGGGTACTGGACTTCCTGACGGGCCACCCCAGGTGGTGAGGGTAGGCAACAACATCTCCACCCCGCTGATCCTCAACACTGGGGCCCCACAAGGGTGCGTTCTGAGCCCTCTCCTGTACTCCCTGTTCACCCACGACTGCGTGGCCACGCACGCCTCCAACTCAATCATCAAGTTTGCGGATGACACAACAGTGGTAGGCTTGAAATCAAATCAAATCAAATTTATTTGTCACATACACATGGTTAGCAGATGTTAATGCGAGTGTAGCGAAATGCTTGTGCTTCTAGTTCCGACAATGCAGTAATAACGAACAAGTAATCTAACTAACAATTCAAAAAAAAACTACTGTCTTATACAGTACCCTTACACTGTGTAAGGGGATAAAGAATATGTACATAAGGATATATGAATGAGTGATGGTACAGAGCAGCATAGGCAAGATACAGTAGATGATATCGAGTACAGTATATACATATGAGATGAGTATGTAAACCAAGTGGCATAGTTAAAGTGGCTAGTGATAGATGTATTACATAAGGATGCAGTCGATGATATAGAGTACAGTATCTACATATGCATATCTTGTTGGTGACTTCCGGCGCCGACAGAGATGGCCGCCTTGCTTCGCGTTCCTAGGAAACTATGCAGTTTTTTGTTTTTTTACGTGTTATTTCTTACACTAGTACCCCAGGTCATCTTAGGTTTCATCACATACAGCCGAGAAGAACTACTGAATATAAGATCAGCGTCAACTCACCATCAGTACGACCAAGAATATGTTTTTCGCGATGCGGATCCTGTGTTCTGCCTTACAACCAGTGCCACGGGATGGTTCCCATGCAGCGACCCAAAAAAACGACTCAGAAAAAGAGGGAAACGAAGCAGTCTTCTGGTCAGACTCCGGAGACGGGCACATCGTGCACCACTCCCTAGCATTCTTCTTGCCAATGTCCAGTCTCTTGACAACAAGGTTGATGAAATCCGAGCAAGGGTAGCATTCCAGAGGGACATCAGAGACTGTAATGTTCTCTGCTTCACGGAAACATGGCTAACTGGAGAGACGCAATCCGAAGCGGTGCAGCCAGCGGGTTTCTCCACGCATCGCGCCGACAGAAACAAACATCTTTCTGGTAAGAAGAGGGGCGGGGGCGTATGCCTTATGGCCAACGTGACATGGTGTGATGAAAGAAACATACAGGAACTCAAATCCTTCTGTTCACCTGATTTAGAATTCCTCACAATCAAATGTAGACCGCATTATCTACCAAGAGAATTCTCTTCGATTATAATCACAGCCGTATATATCCCCCCCAAGCAGACACATCGATGGCTCTGAACGAACTTTATTTGACTCTCTGCAAACTGGAAACGATTTATCCGGAGGCTGCATTCATTGTAGCTGGGGATTTTAACAAGGCTAATCTGAAAACAAGACTCCCTAAATTTTATCTGCATATCGATTGCGCAACCAGGGGTGGAAAGACCCTGGATCATTGTTACTCTAACTTCCGCGACGCATATAAGGCCCTGCCCCGCCCCACTTTCGGAAAAGCTGACCACGACTCCATTTTGTTGATCCCTGCCTACAGACAGAAACTAAAACAAGAAGCTCCCACGCTGAGGTCTGTCCAACGCTGGTCCGACCAAGCTGACTCCACCCACACAGACAGCATCGTGAAGAAGGCGCAGCAGCGCCTCTTCAACCTCAGGAGGCTGAAGAAATTCGGCTTATCACTCACAAACTTCTACAGATGCACAATCGAGAGCATCCTGTCGGCCTGTATCACCGCCTGGTACGGCAACTGCTCCGCCCACAACTGTAAGGCTCTCCAGAGAGTCGTGAGGTCTGCACAACGCATCACCGGGGGCAAACTACCTGCCCTCCAGGACACCTACACCACCCGATGTCACAGGAAGGCCATAAAGATCATCAAGGACAACAACCACCCGAGCCACTGCCTGTTCACCCCGTTATCATCCAGAAGGCGAGGTCAGTACAGGTGCATCAAAGCTGGGACCGAGAGACTGAAAAACAGCTTCTATCTCAAGGCCATCAGACTGTTAAACAGCCAACACTAACATTGAGTGGCTGCTGCCAACACACTGACTCAACTCCAGCCACTTTAATAATGAGAATTGATGGGAAATGATGTGAAATATATCACTAGCCACTTTAAACAATGCTACCTAATATAATGTTTACATACCCTACATTATTCATCTCATATGTATACATATATACTCTATATCATCTACTGCATCTTTATGTAATACATGTATCACTAGCCACTTTAACTATGCCACTTTGTTTACATACTCATCTCATATGTATATACTGTACTCAATACCATCTACTGTATCTTGCCTATGCCGCTCTGTACCATCACTCATTCATATATCTTTATGTACATATTCTTTATCCCCTTACACTTGTGTCTATAAGGTAGTAGTTTTGGAATTGTTAGCTAGATTACTTGTTGGTTATTACTGCATTGTCGGAACTAGAAGCACAAGCATTTCGCTACACTCGCATTAACATCTGCTAACCATGTGTATGTGACAAATAAAATTTGATTTTATTTTATTTTATTTGAAATCCATAGATTAGGTCCAATTTATTAATTTCAATTGACTGATTTCCTTATATGAACTGTAACTCAGTAAAATCGTTGAAATTATTGCATGTTGCATTTATATTTCTGTGTAGTATAGCCTGGGCGTTTATTTGCTTTTTTTTTGCAGTTCTTACTCTGATCATTTCTGGGGGTCTGTACTCCCGAAGTGGTTGACTGTTTTTGTGTTTTCCAGTTAGCTAGCAGTCCTCAGTGGTTAGCAGCCAATGGATAGCAGTTTCTTATTGCAGGTAAAAACAGATTGATTGACATAATTTTTTCAAGCTAGTACTGAATTATTTAATGTAACAAATCAAATATTAAACATTGTAAACAATTCATGGTAACCTCGTAAACAATTGATTTAGACCTAAAATTTTATTTTATTTCTGAAATTGTTTCCGTTTCCTGCTATTAAAAGGGACAGGCAGCTATTTGATATTCAACGTATAATTAAAGTTTCACAGTATCATCATCGTCATTATTATTATTATCATTAAATAGCCTACCCCAGGGGGCCCTGGGGGAAAAAGATTGGGAACACATGAACTAGATGACTGACAGGGGGGCGCTGTTTTGAAAACCACTGCGCCTCCATCTCGGCACTCCACCACCAATGTCAAACATATTTTGGAAGCTATAGAAATGCATTAAATTAAATGTAATGCATTTTTTTATTACATTTAATTGTACTGTATTCAAGTTGACATTCGTTTTTGCCATGTTTATTCTAATACGGACACCTTAACACATACTTTTCAATTATATTATGTGAACTAAACAAAACAACAAAAAAATCTAATGTTACTGTGCCAACCACAATATAAAAATACTGTAATTTTGTCCTTCAAACATTTCATTGACATATTGTAGCATTCCATTCATTCCTATGGAGGACTGCTTCTTCTGAGGAGTGCCAATATGGCCGACAGACGAATTCAAAGCCTTTCATTGGTCAATACATAGAGCATCATCAATCCAGGGTTTATGTACATCATTGGCTCTCTTGCTAAATTTCATTGGCTGTGTTTAGACAGGCAGCCCAATTGGTACTTATATATTTTTTCCACTAATTGGATTTTGACCAATCAGATCACCCCTGAAAAAGCTCTGATGTGAAAAGATCTGATGTGATTGGTCAAAAGACCAATTAGTGGAACAAATATCAGAATTGGGCTGCCTGTTTAAAACCAGGCAGTGTGGGCTATAAGAAGCATGGCTTCATGAGTTGGAAAGACCTTTTCACGCAAGACTTCATATAGACTAACGTATTATCCATAAATGTTGCCATCTAATCAACATTCAAAACCTTTTTAGTGCAACTATTGCCTTGGCTTAAATAGACTGACAATATTTTCTTAATTTTACAAAACAGGGCTCATGGGAGAGGTTTTAAACTCCTTGTTTCACCAATTACCTGTCAACAAAGCCCCTCTTCTCCGAAAACATTAGTAAATGCCGTAGCTAAATACATATCGCCTTAATTCTGCTTTGATAAACAGACCCACAATTGGTTTCTTGGATTGAGCCACTTATAAAAGCGCTGGTCCATCTGCTGTGTGTATTCTGTTTCCATGTAGTGTCCAATAATCACAGCCAAGATAAAAGTAACACAATGGATTCTGCAAATTGAAATTCAAAGTGGTGCCCGTAATTCATAAACTATTTTCACCTGATCTGCAATTTAAAAATGGATTTGAGGAACAACAAGAGTGGATTTGCAGGCAATTTGACGATTTGCCGTAATTTCTTCATGTAGCACTTAATGTAGACATGTTTGTGTCTAGACTACATCTCCTCTATTGATCTATTGTTGTTTTCATACTGAAGTACTAGTATTTTGCTCAGTGATGACTCACATCAGACTGTAACTTGCTCTTACCTACTTTTAACACTTGCAATGGTCACATACACTATGAACAAAACAAACAAGTTTAGTAATGGCAGCCAGTAGTTGGAGGAATAGGAATTAGCAAATGTTAGCTAACCTCAAAGCTTGGGGGCTATGTGATAACTTTACTTCCTTGAAATGTATTCCTATTTGTTTCTCTCTCCAGATAAACTTGTATAAACAGTAGATAAACTGCTTGAGGGAACCTATTTATCAGCACACTCATCAGGAACATCGCCACTTCCTGCCCTGCCCAACCTTGTAAAATCTCTGGTCTCTACATGACTAATTGAACACCCCTAGTCTCTGCCACAGTCTGTCATATAGTGCTAATGTCCAGTGGAATCAGGTCAAAATATAACAGTATTATATTTTGGGGGTATCCATCAATAAATTACATCCAAGGTTGTAAAGGGTTTTGGGAAGACACTTCTATCTGCGGGAGTTGACTATCGTCCTCTAAGATCGTATAAACATATGAGTAATCATGCAACATATGGTCAATAAACTTTGTACTTCTGGGACCATTTTTGATGACATGAACCAGCCAATTTCAACGGCTTTCGTATGACATGAATGTCAAATAGATATTTATGAGATCTTTCCCAAGAAAGACGGCGAGATAGGGATACTACAGTTCCTTCCCTTACTTTGAAGGGCACTGAAAAACAGCTCTTTGAAAAAGATGCAAAATCCTCATTGTGACCTTCGTGTCGAATAATTGCCTTTCATAGAAGCACACATTAATATGATGATTTGCGGTAGTAGTAACTCGGTCTGATTAGCATCTGGGCATTGACTCAATTAATCACACGAAACAGATGTCTCAGAAGTTTTCAGCCATCTGTCTCTCTCTATCATATGCGCCCTGTGGAATATCCTAACCCATTCCCTGTCACAGTTTGTAAAGCAGTTCCACTCAAACTGTATCATTTCCCCCCCCATGCAGCCATCTGCAGTGGAACTGTATACAAAGTCTACACACTACTGTCTACTGGGTGAATAAGTGTTTAATGGCTGTGAAAGTCTTTGACATTGCTATTGAGTATCTGGGTGGTTTGATCAATTAATAATCTCACATTGATTTTGAGTGATAGATTTTTTATTTCAGTGTCTTTCGTCTTTTAGATGCCCAGCCGATATGGGTGTAAGCCTTCTCATATTTACAGAAATGTCACTATTGTTTCCTTTTCTTGTGCTGGTGAGACACTGGTCAAAAACAAAACAAAATTGACCTCCAATTCTATGCACTTTATCTTTGCAAGGACTGATGCAACTCGGGGTTCAGAGTGTGCCTATTCAAATGTGCCTGTTCACAAGCTCTTCACTGCCCCCTCAAGTTCAAATAGTCAGCAACATGCACTTCCGTCTGCCCTTAGCCAGTTCTCTAGGTCTATGAATGGTACCTAGCACTCTCGCTCTCTCTCCCTCTCCGTGTCTGTCTCACTCTCACACACACACACACACTCGCACAAACGGACGCACTGACAACTAGGTCAAAACCGATATGCAGTTAGACAATTGTACTGGTCTATATGCACCCTATTGTGAGAGAAGATGTTAACCCAGGGACAGCAGAAAAAAAGAAAGACGAAAGAAAGTGCCACCAAGCGTATCTAAGGAGCACTGATTAGGCAAAAACCACTTTACTTCATCTGGGTACTTTTCACAATCTCTTGAGAATCATTTGTAAAGGAGGAATTTATTATTACTACTAGTCACTCGACAACGTTACGAAACCAAGCCAAACTAAGCGCTGACCTTGATCATTTCTAAATTGCATATGTCTATTTGTTAGGAGACTGGGACAAAGTACATCTCCAATTTCTGGGAAGAAAACAGAAAATATGATCCACACATGACCCAACCAATTTTTCTCAAGTGGTTGTCCTTGACAAGAAGAGGTTAAAAAAGGTACTACTGTAAGATTTCTTATTTTAACCTCACAGTTGAAGTATGTGTACATGGTAACTGTAGCTCACCCTCACCTTCAGTGGAACTTGCAATGTGCAGGTGAAAAACGTGAACTGTTACTGATGTAGGATCTTAAATTGATCACTATTTGTTGTTGAGAATTCTTCTGCACGGAAGGAAATGCAAATGTGTAGTGTATATGAGTTTTAAAAAGGCTTCTAAAGTTTGTCATTTCCATGTTGAAATTTCAGATTTGATTTGCCCTAATAAAAAAAATCTATCAACCCCTACAAAAATGTCCATTAATTATAATCCACATATAATCCACATAATTCAAATTTCCTGTTGTTGTAGGATTATTATCCTGCTGTAGCAAACTGGCTCAAATTACGATCCTATCACTGTATCCTTCTATAATTAACCAGCTGGGACTGTCAGTCAGAGACAGTGGTCAGTGGAAAGTTTGTCTTTCTAAACGGTGTCCTGTTATTTTCTTCAGAAATAAGCATCCTCTGTCTGCAATTTGAATCTTCTGCGGAGGAAAATATGAGTATTTACTATAGAAAGGCCTAAACGATCAAAACATGGTCATTGCGGTAGTAGTAACTCAAATGTTACGAAACTGAGTGCGAAACTCATAATCATGCCAATCAAATAATCAAGCAAAAAGCTGTTTGTTTTAGTCAGTTTGTAATAGCTCAGGGCCCATAGCTTACAAGTTTTATTAAGTCATTTGGCATTGGTTCCTTATGCATTTACAAGCACCATTTGGATTATAAATACTTCTACTAGTAAACTGTTGTGAATTACGATGCCCAATTTAAGTGTGACAATGTTACTAAAGAAATAATGATGGCTAACTGGAATGTAGACAAAAAACTATTATTTTCAAGTAACATTTGCTTGTCTTACAGTCTATTATAAGTGTCTACCATTAGATCATATTCGGCACGTCAGTTTTATGTGTGTTATTAGGTGATGCAATATATTGTTTAAGCAAACAGTCTCAGTCTTTATGTAATTAAGGTGTTGGATGAGAGTGTCATTAAAAGGTGTCATCCGAAATGGCTACAATCACATATTTATGGATACCTGGTCTGTGTCACACATGGCACCCTAGTTCCTATTTAGTGCAGTACTTTTGACTAGAGCCATATGAGTCCTGTCAAAAATAGTGGGGTGCTGTGTGTGGGGAACAGGGTTCTCCTCCATATTCTCTAAAATGATCTCCATGTTCTCTAAAAGGATAACCTTACATTCAAAACTGGCAAACTGGAACACTGGAGTAGAAGTCCAAAGAACCTACAGTAAGTCTCTTCTTCACCATAGAGAAGTCAAAACGCTTTTAAAAAGAAGATGTTGATAGATAAGCAGACCTACTGGACCAGGGATTTTAATCTCCACCTGGCACAGCCAGAAGAGGACTGGCCACCCCACATAGCCTGGTTCCTCTCTAGGTTTCTTCCTAGGTTTTGGCCTTTCTAGGGAGTTTTTCCTAGCCACCGTGCTTCTACACCTGCATTGCTTGCTGTTTGGGGTTTTAGGCTGGGTTTCTGTACAGCACTTTGAGATATCAGCTGATGTACGAAGGGCTATATAAATACATTTGATTTGATTTGATTTTCCCACTAGCTCATTAGAGGGGAAGAGATGTGATGTGTTGTGTTTCTTCGGAACAGTATTTCCTGTACTGTAGGGAAACTGCCATCAAATGCTTCTGGCATAATGTATGAGAAGAAAGTAAAAGAAAAAAAGAGAAAGTGGCCAATGATTTCAAGTCTGTATGTAGGCAGCAACCTCTCTGTGCTAGTGATGGCCGTTTAACAATCTGATGGCCTTGAGATAGAGGCTGTTTTTCAGTCTCTCTGTCCCAGCTTTGATGCACCTGTACTGACCACGCCTTCTGGATGGTAGCGGTGTGAACAGGCAGTGGCTCAGGTGGTTGTTGTCCTTGATGATCTTTTTGGCCATCCTGTGACATCAGGTGCTGTAGGTGTCCTGGAGGGCAGGTAGTTTGTCCCTGGTGATGCATTGTGCAGACCACTCCACCCTCTTGGGAGTTGCCATACCAGGCGGTGATACATAGACATCGCGCATCAGCTGTTATTGACAAATAAATAAACACACCCACCCCTCGTCTTACCAGAGGTAGCGTCTCTGTTCTGCCGGTTCATGGAAAATCCTGCTAGCTCTACATTGTCCGTATCGTCGTTCACCAGGTCTCGGTGAAACAGAAGATGTTACAGTTTTTGATGTCCCGTTGGTAGGATAATCTTAAATCGTAGCTCATCAATTTTATTTTCTAATGATTGCACGTTAGCAAGAAGAACGGATGGCATTGGGAGTTTACTCGCTCGCCTACGGATTCTCAGAAGGCTGCCCGATCTGCGAAACCTTTTCCTGTGTCTTTTCTTCACGCAAAAGCGTGGATCTGGGCATGTTACAGTGAAAGCAGGATATCCTTCTAGTCAGGCTCATTAAAGGAAAAGTATTCTTCCAGTCCACGGTGAATAATTACTGTTCTCATGTCCAGAAGTTATTTTCGGTCATAAGAGACGGTAGCAGCAACATTATGTACAAAATAATTTACGCAAAAACAACAAAAAAATAGCACAATTGGTTGGGAGAATGTAAAATGTCAGCCATGTTCTTCGGCGCCATCTTTGCGTCATTCGATTCATGGCATTCTCACACACAAAAGAAAAAGGATATTCATTCCATTCATGGTATTCAAGGCATTCTCACACACAAAAGAAACATTTTACCCTGAGTGGCAAGAAATCTAAATGACTGATGCTGATAATGAAAGTGTGCCCTCTTAGGCATTTTTAGCAGTCACTGACATAACTGTCTTATCGTCTCATACGATCAGCTGCTTTGCATGTTTATTTGTTTGTTTATTCAACCGCATAATACCAAATAGCCAGACAGAAGTGTGTGTGTAGTATTAAGCCCCTGTAAACAGTGTTGAGCCCTTGTAAACAAGTATGTACCTGCAGCCTAGCTGAAAGTCCATGTCATGGTCAGGAGGGCTACAGTAGTTATGCATAATAGATACATACAGTAAGTTAGATTGATATGCTATAGACAGACGATTAAAGGATGTTTGAGCATGTTCAAAGGATGTGGGAGCATGTTCAGGGTCTCTTTTATTGCTCTGAAATGACATGGCCATGATACATTCAGGGTGTGACAATACTATTCCATAGGAAAGTACATAGCATTGTCAGGAGGACAAGGAAACTATGCCGTTTTTTTTTCTATGTATTATTTCTTACATTGTTACCCCAGGAAATCTTAAGTCGTATTATATACAGCAGGGAAGAACTATTGGCTATAAGAGCAAAGTCAACTTACCAACATTATGACCAGGAATAAGACTTTCGCGAAGTGGATCCTCTGTTTGGTCCACCACCCAGGACAATGGATTGGATCCCAGCAGGCGACCCAAAACAATGGTGCCGCAGAAGGGACAAACGGAGCGGTCTTCTGGTTAGGCTCCGTAGAGGGGCCCATCGCTCCCGAGTATACTACTCACCAAGGTCCAGTCTCTTGACAACAAGGTAGACGAAATCCGAGCAAGGGTTGCCTTCCAGAGAGACATCAGAGATTGTAATATTCTCTGTTTCACGGAAACATGGCTCACTCGGGATACGTTATCAGAGTCGGTACAGCCACCTGGTTTCTTCACGCATCGCGCCGACAGAAACAAACATCTCTCTGATAAGAAGAAGGGCGGGGGTGTATGCTTTATGATAATTGACTCATGGTGTATTCATAACAACATACAGGAACTCAAGTCCTTCTGCTCACCTAGATTTCATTACAATCAAATGCCGGCCATTTTACCTACCAAGATAATTCTCATCAGTTATAGTCACAGCTGTCTACATTCCCCCTCAAGCAGACACCAAGATGGCCATCAAGGAACTTCACTGGACTATTGTCACGCCCTGACCTTAGAGCTTTTTATGTCTCTATTTTGGTTTGGTCAGGGTGTGATTTGGGTGGGCATTCTATGTTCTTTTTTCAATTTTTTTTGTATTTCTTTGTTTTGGCCGGGTATGGTTCTCAATCAGGGACAGCTGTCTATCGTTGTCTCTGATTGGGAACCATATTTAGGTAGCTTTTTCCCACAGAGCTAGTGTTTTTCACCTTACATGACTGTTTCGGTTGTTCTCTTGTTTCTTTTTGTTATAGTGTTCAGTTTTCAATAAACAAGCATGAACACTTACCACGCTGCGCTTTGGTCCGATGATTCCTCCTCTTCAGACGACGAACACCGTTACAACTATATGCAAACTGGAAACCATACATCCTGAGGCTGCATTTACTGCAGCTGGGGATTTTAAAGCAAATTTGAGACAAGGCTGCCTAAATTCTACCAGCATATTGATTGTGCTATGTGAATGTGCAATACCCTCGACAACTGCTACTCTACCTTCCGAGATGCATACAAAGCCCTCCCCCACCCTCCCTTCAGAAAATCCGACCACGACTTATATTGCTCCTTCCGTCTTATAGGCAGAAACTAAAACAGGATGTACCAGTGACAAGAACCATTCAACGCTGGTCCGACCAATCGGAAGCCATGCTTCAAGATTGTTTTGACCACGTGGACTGGAATATGTTCCGGTCAGCCTCTGAGAACAACATCGACCAATACGCTGACTTGGTGAGTGCATTTATAAAGAAGTGCATTGGAGATGTTGCACCCACAGTGACTATTAAACCCTACCCTATAACTAGAAACCGTGGATGGATGGCGGCATTCACGCAAAACTGAAAGCGCGATCCACCACATTTAACCATGGAAAGAGGTCTCGGAATATGTCTGAATATAAACAGTGTAGTTACTGACTGGTCACTGGTCACCCCCAAAGCCAATTCCTCCTTTGGTCGTCTTTCCTTCCAGTTCTCTGCTGCCCATGACTGGAACGAATTGCAAAAATCTCTGAGGCTGGAGACTCACATCTCCCTCACTAGCTTTAAGCACCAGCTGTCAGAACTGTTTACAGATCACTGCACCTGTACTTTTTATTTGTATTTTTGTATTTTATTTTTACCTTTATTTAACTAGGCAAGTCAATTAAGAACAAATTCTTATTTTCAATGACAGCCTAGGAACAGTGCCCCTGTTCAGGGGCAGAATGACAGACTTGTACCTTGTCAGCTCAGGGGTTTGAACTTGCAACCTTCTGGTTACTAGTCCAACGCTCTAACCACTAGGCTACCCTGCCGCCCCAGCCTATCTGTAAACAGCCCATCTATCTACCTACCTCATCCCCATACTGGTATTTATTTATTTTGCTCCTTTGCACGCCAGTATCTCTACCTGCACATTCATCTTCTGCCGATCTGCTATTCCAGTGTTTAATTGCTATATTGTAATTACCCTCGCCACCATGGCCTATTTATTTCCTTAACTTACCTCATTTGCACTCACTGTATTTAGACTTTTTGTTTTCTTTTGTTCTTTTGTTTATTCCATGTGTAACTCTGTTGTTGTATGTGTCGAATTGCTTTGCTTTATCTTGGCCAGGTCGCAGTTGCAAATGAGAACTTGTTCTCAACTAGCCTACCTGGTTAAATAAAGGTGAAATAAAATACATTAAAAAAAAAAATCCCTCCGCAAGGCAATCAAACAGGCAAAATGCCAGTACAGGGACAAGGTGGAGTCGCAATCCAACGGCTCAGACACGAGACGTAAGTGGCAGGGTCTACAGGAAATCACAGGCTACAAAAAGAAATCCAGCCATGTAACAGACACCGACATTACGCTTCCAGACAGACTAAACACCTTCTTTGCCAGCTTTGACGCGGCACGCTAACAAGGACTGCACCCCCCGCCCCCTCCTTCTCCGTGGCTAAAACATTTAAATGTGTTAACCCTTGCAAGGGTGCTGGCACAAATGGCATCCCTAGCCGCGTCCTCAGCGAATGCGCAGACCTGCTGGCTGGAGTGTTTACAGGCATATTCAATCACTCCCTATCCCAGTCTGTTGTCCCCCCATGCTTCAAGATGGCTACCATTGTTCCTGTACTCAAAAAGGCAAAGATACCTGAACTAAATGACTATCGACCCATTGCACTCACTTCTGTCATCATGAAGTGCTTTGAGAGACTAGTCAAGGATCATATCACCTCCACCTTCCCAGCCACCCTAGACCCACTTCAGTTTGCATACCGCCCCAACAGGTCCACAGACGACGCCATCGCTATCATCCCATCTGGACAAAATAAATAACTATGTAAGAATGCTGTTCATTGACTACAGCTCAGCATTCAACACCATAGTACCCTCCAAGCTCATCATCAAGCTAGAGGTCCTGGGTCTCAACCATGTCCTGTGCAATTGGGTCCTGGATTTTCTGATGTGCCGCCCCCAGGTGGTGAGGGTAGGAAACAACATCTCCACTTTGCTGACCCTCAACAATGGAGGCCCACAAGGGTGCGTGCTCAGCCCCCTGCTGTACTCCCTGTTCACCCACGACTGTGTGGCCATGCACGCCTCCAACTCAACCATCAAGTTTGCAGACGACACAATGGTGGGCTTGATTACCAACAACGATAAGACAGCTTACAGAGAGGAGGTGAGGGCTCTCGGAGTGTGGTGTCAGGGAAACAACCTCTCATTCAACGTCAACAAAACAAAGGAGATGATCATGGACTTCAGGAAACAGGAGAGGGAGCACCCCCCTATCCACATTGAAGGGACAGCAGTGGAGATGGAAAGTTTTAACTTCCTCGGCATACACATCACAGACTAACTGAAATGGTCCACCCACACAGACAGTGTGGTGAAAAAGGTTCAACAGCACCTCTTCAACCTCAGGAGGCTGAAGAAATTTGGCTTGTCACCCAAAACCCTGTCAAACTTTTACAGATGCTGAATCGAGAGCATAATGTTGGGCTGTATCACAGCCTGGTACGGCAACTGCACCGCCCTCAACCGCAACACTCTCCAGAGGGTGTTGCAGTCTGCACAACACATCACCAGGGGCAAACTACCTGCCCTCCATGACACCTACAACACCTGATGTCACAGGAAGGCCAAAAAGAACATCAAGGACATCAACCACCTGAGCCACTGCCTGTTCACACCGTTACCATGCAGATGACGAGGTCAGTACAGGTGCATCAAAGCAGGGACCGAGAGACTGAAAAACAGCTTCTATCTCAAGGCCATCAGACTGCTAAACAGCAATTACTTACAGAGAGGTTGCGCCTACATTGAGACCCAATCACTGGTGACTTTAATAAATGGATCTCTAGTCACTTTATACAATGCCACTCTAAATAATGCCACTTTAATCACGTTTACATATCACACGTATATACTGTATTCTATTGCATCTATTGCACCTTGTCTATGCCTCTCGGCTATCGCTAATCCCTATACTTACCTGTACTGTCCATATTCTCATTCACCCCTTTAGATTTGTGTGTATTAGGTAGTGGTTAGATATTACTGCCCTGTCAGAACTAGAAGCACAAGCATTTCGCTACACTCGCATTAACATCTGCTAACCATGTGTACGTGACAAATCAAATTTGATTTAATTTGTTGTTAGAGAGAGCCAATTAAAGCATGTGGGAGCATGTTTGGGTGGAAAATGGAAGGTACAAAATGTTCTGGGTACCATTGAGCTAAACAGGGCTCTAGTGGCACTCCAGGTTGTACTATGCAGTTCCTGTATGTGCTCATGAGTCATGAAGGGCAGAAGAGTGCTTCAATAAGGGCTCACAAGAGGTAACTAAGAAACAGTTCATTGTGTGTGTGTGTGTGTGTCGGAGGTTTAGTTAGATTAAATATTGAATGTAATTGATTAGTAATTTTATTTGTTCTCTAAAGAAATGTCCTTAAAATGATGCCACCATCAATATGTTTGAAAGCTATGTGATATTATAAAAAGGAAGCAATTAAAGGAGCCAATAGCTAGACTCAAGAACTGCATTTATGTTCAATATAAATATACTTTGATTGATTGACGCCACAGAAACACTGCATTCTTTAACAAAGTTCAGACCAACTCCATAACACACTCTCATCTACTGCCACCAGAATTCTAGAGAATCATGGACATTTAATAATTCAATGCGATGTCATGGATGATTTAGAGTGGATAATGGATATAATAACCTACCTACATACACACTCAACTTCACTGATGGAACTCACACCCTTCACATTAACAAGGTGGTGTCTTAAGAAGCCTGTGTCTGTCTGTGACGTCCCTGACCCCTGTAAACACCCAAAGAGAGCGTCGTTCACTCCCCTTTGACCATGACCTGAATTTCACCTTGAAATCTACGATTCAGTCGTTAAAGAGAGAGCATGAAGAGGCTACGGTAGTGTAGTAAACTGTGGGAGGTGTGCGCTAAACAGATGCTTGAAGCTTCAACGATACAGTATGAGTAGAGTACGAGTGGAAGTTTGAGATGCAGCGAAATGTATTTGTTACTGTTTAAAATGAATTAAAAGTGAATATACAGTGTATTCGGAAAATTTTCAAACCCCTGGTCTTTTTCCCCATTTTGTTACGTTCAAGCCTAATTCTAAAATGGATCAAATAAAACAAATTCCTCAGCAATTTACATGCAATACCTCATAATCACAAAGCAAAATCAGGTTTTTAGACTGTTTTCAAATGTATTAAAAATAAAAAACAGAAATACCTTATTTACAGAAGTATTCAGACCCTTTGCTTATGAGACTCGAATCAATTGATCATCCTTGAGAAGTTTCTACAACTTCATTGTAGTCCACCTGTGGTAAATTCAATTGATTGGACATTGTTTGGAAAGGCAAAAACCTGTCTATATAAGGTCCCACAGTTGACAGTGGACGTCAGAACAAAAACCAAGCCATGAGGACAAAGGAATTGTCCGTAGAGCTCCGAGACAGGATTGTGTCGAGGCACAGATCTGGATAAGGGTACCAAAAATGTCTGGAGCATTGAAGGTTCCCAAGAACACATTGGCCTCCATCATTTTTAATGGAAGAAGTTTGGAACCACCAAGACTCTTCCTAAAGCTGTCTGCCCGGCCAAACTGAGCAATTGGGGGGGGAGAAGGGCCTTGGTCAGGGAGGTTACCAAGATCCTGATAGTCACTCTGACAGAGCTCTTGAGTTCCTCTGAGGAGATGGGAGAATCTTCTACAAGTACAACCAGCTCTGCAGCACTCCACCAATCAGACCTTTATGGTAGAGTGGTCAGACGGAAGCCACTCCTCAGTAAAAGGCACGACAGCCTGCTTGGAGTTTGCCAAAAGGCACCTAAAGACTCTCAGACCATGAGAAACAAGATTGAAATCTTTGGCCTGAATGCCAAGCGTCATGTCTGGAGGAAACCTGGCATGGTGGTTGCAGCATCATGCTGTGGGGATGTTTCTCAGCAGCAGGGACTTGGAGACTAGTCAGGATTGAGGCATAGATGAACGGAGCAAAGTACAGAGAGATCCTTGATGAAAACCTGCTCCAGAGAGCTTTAGGACCTGATTGGGGAAAAGGTTTACCTTTCAACAGAACAACGACCCTAAGCACACAGCCAAAACAACACAGGAGTGGCTTTGGGACAAGTCTCTGAATGTCCTTGAGTGGCCCAGCTAGAGCCCGGACTTGAAACCATTCGAACATTTCTGGAGAGACCTGAAAATAACTGTGCAGCAAAGCTCCCCATCCAACCTGACATAGCTTGAAAGGATCTGCAGAGAAGAATGGGAGAAACTCCCCAAATACAAGTGTGCCAAGTTTGTAGCATCAACCATAAGGTAAAACAAAAACACACAAGAAATGAAATAAGAAGAACACAAGAAAGTATACTACTGTATATACAGAGTCAGTCAGTTCCAGTAACCAGGGGATAATTAGTGTATGGGACTCATGGGGCGGCAGGTAGCCTAGTGGTGAGAGCGTTGGGCCAGTAACTGAAAGGTTGCTAGATTGAATCCCTGAGCTTACAAGGTAAAGATTTGTTGTTCTGCCCCTGAACAAGGCAGTTAACCCACTGTTCCTAGGCCGTCATTTTAAATAAGAATATGTTCTTAACTGACTTGCCTCGTTAAAGGTTAAATCAATTAAAATATTCGTACCGTATTCCTAGAGGACTAAACTATTTATTTGTTTGCTGAAATTAATACATTTTAAATAAACATTAATCAAATACCACCACCTGTAACGTCCAAACATGTGTAAACACATGCAACAACCAAAGACAAGATCCCACAACTGAAGGTGGGAAAAAGGGCTGTCTAAGTATGATCTCCAATCAGAGACAACGATAGACAGCCGCCTCTGATTGGGAACCATACTCGGCCAACAAAGGAATATAAACATAGATTTCCCACCCTAGTCACACCCTCAGGGTGTGACATCACCGACTGTTTCCTTGTTGAGATTCAATGTGCACATGTGCATTTGCGCTGTTGCCATCTTAGAGCAACAGCAATGAGCAAACAGTTGGTGGTTGTATTTGATTAATGTTTATTGAAAAAGTATAGATTTCAGAAAACAGGCACGCAACTACAGAGGAAAATACATACAAGGTTTGAGGCATTGGCCTTGGGAAAATCGATGTCGTCGGAGCTAGATTCCACAAAGCCTGGTCTCTGCTCCATGCAGTTGGTGAAGTTCATCAGAAACGTCCTTTCCCATGGAGTGGAGTTTAGTCCTTTAACTGCATTCCTAACTATATACTATTTATATGCATTTTGAAAGTGTTTTCTAATAATATTTCATTTATTCTGTATTTTACAGTTTTACAAATTGCTTTCACTTAAGATTCCAAATTGTACTCCTGCCTCCAGGGTCTTTTGGAAGTTGTTAGCTATCTGCCAAGCATTGTACCTCACACATGTTGTGAGTATCAGAACTCGGGATAAGACCCAGATGCAGACAGCAGATGTTTATTGACCCAAACAGGGGGCAGGAAAAAGACAGGTCAAAGGCAGGCAGAGGTCCGTAATCCAGGGCAGAGTCAATAAGGTACAGAACAGCAGGCAGGCTCGGGGTCGGGACAGGCAGAATGGTCAGAAATGGGGAAACTAGGAAACGGAACTTGAGAAAGCAGAGACGGGAAAACACGCAGATGGGAAAACACACTGGTGAGACCTGACCCAGGGCCAAAGACCAGCAGGAGGGATGACTTGTTTTGGTTCTGCTATAGCTGTGGTATTTATTCATGATTATACATTTCAATCACATACTCACACACCCAAACTACTAGTCCAATTTTTTTTTTGAAACATTTTAGTAATGCCACAGGGGTATTTTCAATGAATTGCTGAAGTTGTTGTTTTTCTGTGTCCGGGAAACTAGCCTTGATAAAAGCACTAACATAATTACATTAGGTAAAAGGCTGCCTATGAAGGGTTCAAATCCACACTGAGCACTCTATTGAGTTCATCGAACCATTCAGTTCAAGTCTCAGCCTGAGGGAGTGTGGAGAACTTCCAAAATCAACCATTCCTTCGGGTCTCGATCAATATAAACAAATAAATAAATGATCCAGGAGACAAATCTATTGCGCCCCTGGGGCCTGTCTTTTGTATAGTGATTCAGAGTTACAATTATTATTCCCAAGTGCACGAGCAAGATACCATGTAATGAGAAAATAATAAATGAGAGACAAGTGGCATGGAGTTAACGTGGGTAATTTCGGTGTGACTCGGCTTCTTGCACTTTCAAGGCTTTGAGGCAATTGAGAAGAGAAGCCGAGAAGAGATCAACATCCGACGAGCTTCTCCTTCACGTCTCTATGGATTAAAATATGAAATATTAAATATGTTGTTTTTTTGTCAGCTCTGTGAATTGTATTTGGTAGGTGGTTGTCATTTTCCTTCCATTTGGCATTTCTGCTACTTGGCCGGGGACTTTTTCCACATTTTCCACCCCTTAACTTTTTCCAAACTTTATTCTGTGACAAGGTGGGATTCAAATGGATTTAATTGTCTTTTTTTGTTGTCAACTATCTACAAAAATACCTTGTAATGTCAAAGTGGAAGAAAAATTTGAATGTGTAAAAAATAACAATAATTTAAAAAACACTAATATATCTGGATTATATAACTATTCAACCCCCTAAGGCAATACGTGTTAGAATCACCTTTGGCAGCAATAACAGCTGTGAGTCTTTTTCTAAGAGCTTTGCACACCTGCATTGGACAATATTTGGACATTATTCTTTTTTTTATTCTTCAAGCTCTGTCAAGTTGGTTGTTGATCATTGCTAGACAGCCATTAGCTAGTCTTGTCATAGATTTTCAAGCCGATTTAAGTAAAAACTTCAATGTCATCTTGGTAAGCAACTCCAGTGTAGATTTGGCCTTGTGTTTTAGGTCACTGTTCTGCTGAAAGGTGAATTTGTCTCCCAGTGTGTCACGACTTCTGACGAAGTCGGTGCCTCTCCTTGTTCGGCGGTCGACGTTGCCGGTCTTCTAGCCATCGCCGATCCATTTTTCATTTTCCATTTATTTTGTCTTGTTTTCCCCCACACCTGGTTTTCATTCCCTCATTAAGTGTTGTGTATTTAACCCTCTGCCCCCCCCCCCCCCCCCCCATGTCTTTGTGCGGTATTGTTTGTTGTAAGTGCTTGTGCACATTTGTTTGACTGGTGCGCGTCGGGTTATTGTGCCAATATTTAGTATTTCTTATGTCGTTGGTTTTACTATTAAACTACTCCGGCTATTATCTAGTTCTGCTCTCCTGCGTCTGACTTCCCTGCCACCAGTTACACACCCCTTACACAGTGTCTGTTGGAAAGCAACCTGATACAGGTTTATTCTAGGATTTTGCCTTTGCTTAGCTCTATTCTGTTCATTTTTATCCAAAAATAAAAACTTACTAGTCCTTGCCGGTGACAAGCATACCCATAACATGATGCAGCCACCACCATACTTGAAAATATGAAGTGTGACACACAGTGACGTGTTGCGTTGGATTTTACCCAAACATAACGCTTTGTATTCAGGACATGAAGTTCATTTCTTTGCCACGTTTTTTTGTAGTTTTACTTTAGTGCCTTATTGCAAACAGGATGCATGTTTTGGAATATTTTTTATCCTGTACAGGGTTCCTTCTTTTCACTCTAATTTAGGTTCATATTGTGGTGAAACTACAATGTTTTGATCCATCTTCAGTTTTCTCGTATCATAGCCATTAAACTCTGTAACTGTTTTATAGTCACCATTGGCTTCATGGTGAAATCCCTGAGCAGTTTCCTTCCTCTCTGGCAAATGAGTTAGGAAGGATGCATGTATCTTTGTAGAGATTGGGTGTATTGATACAGCATCCAAAGTGTAATTAATAACTTCACCATGCTCAAAGTGATATTCAATGTCTGATTCAATTTGTTATACCCATTTACCAAAAGGTGCCCTTCTTAGGTAAACCTCCCTGGTCTTTGTAGTTGAAACTGTGTTTAAAAATCACTGCTCGACTGAGGGACCTTACAGATAATGAATTGTATCTGTGGGGTACAGAGATGAGAGAGTGATTAAAAAATCTTTTAAACACTATCATTGCACAAAGAGTGAGCCGTGCAACTTATTATGTGACCTGTTAAGCACATTTATACTCCTGAACTTATTTAGGCTTGCCATAACAAAGGGGTTGAATACTTATTGACTCAACACGTTTCAGCTTTTAATTTTGTATTTATTTGTAAAAACGACAAATCTAAAAACTTAGTCCACTTTGACATGGAGTATAATGTAGGTCTATCGTGAGTATGATTGAGCAGAGTGCCGTCAGACATGGTGGAAGCACAGCTAGGCCTGATTAGCAAGTCCTTTTAACAGACTCTTACTGAGTACTGGTATTCAGAGGAGAGCAGGGACCAGGAAACCACCAACCTCAACCATTCACTTCTATAAGAATTACACTTTAAATTGATAAAGCCTGCTGAGCGTTAGCTTGTGAGTTTCTTTTTTTACTGCTGCAGTATTGAGAGGAAGAGGCAGGAGTCGTTCATAAATCTCACACTATAGTTTGCATTTCCTAACCTTTGACTCAGATGGGCATAAACTAGTACACATGATAAGACCACAATTGGAACATCATGGCTGATTTCTCAGTTAAATGAAGGGTGGTCAAAAGTCTCAAGCATTATACTGTCCTTTTATTAAGCACGCTTAGGGCTAAATCCTAATCTGAAGCCTGCACTCTCAACTCTCATTGATGTAATTGCATAATATTTATGCCAAATTTCAAGTTTACTCGCCCGTGCCCCAAGTTAGTTCAGATGGTATCTGTTCCCTTAGGAACAGATACCATCTGCCTAAATACACTCAAGGATTCCACCAAAAGGCATGAGGCCCTTAGGAGCATCCCTCAAACGGATCTCTATGAGCCCCAGGTCCAACGTGGGCAAGCATCAACCAACATGGATACAAAGACACATTTACATAACCCACGCTGGAGCTAAGGCAACAACAACAAATCCCCTGAGAAGGATGGTGAGGGTTTGAGGCTGAACACTGCATTAACCAGGGCATCTTCGACAACACAAACGAGGACGGAGATCCTCACACCTCACACAACCCTCTCCTCCTCACCTCGCCTATGTCAGTGCGGACACCCTGGATCAGCTGAAGGGCTCTTCCTTGCAGTCTGACGTTTTCAATAACAGTTTTTTTAAGGAACTGCAGCCAGAAGTGTTCTCGCGCACAGGATAGAGGTCAGGGGTCACAGTGATTCATTGCTTCCCCAGGTGGCCATCCAATTTGGCCCCAGCCACCCAAAGGCAGCAGGAAAGAGCATGATTGCTTTTTATCAACACAAGCTAAGGTGCCGAAGCACCACTTGCCTTGTCATCATGCCCATTTCGATGGCTTGCTAGCCTACATCTCTGCCCTTTCAAGTCAGGTGACTGTCAATACTTTCCGAATGCACTGTATATATACACTTTATATATTTGTCACTTTTTTAAAGCACCCTGCAGAGTGGTCTTTAAGTTTTATTGTCACGCGCACAAGTAGAGTGAAATGCCTTTCCTGCTAGCTCTTTCCCAACAATGCAGATAAAGTAAAGTAGAAACAAAGCACACATGAAATGGAAAGACGAAGAACACGGGAAAGTAAGCTAGCTACATACAAGGTCAGTTCCAGGGTAGGTGCACATACCATATTTACAATGTGCAACTTGATGATGGTGTTGGAGTCGTGCGTGGCTTGGGGAACAGGGAGTACAGGAGGGGACTAAGTACACACCCCTGTGAGCCCCCTGTGTTGAGGGTCAGTGTAGCCTACCGTCACCACCTGGGGTCAGCCCGTCAGGAAGTCCAGGATCCAGTTGCAAAGGGAGGTGGTCAGTCCAAGTGTCCCAATCTTGGTGATGAGCTTGGAGGGACTATGGTGTTGAATGCTGAGCTGTAGTCAATGAACAGCATTCTCACATAGATATTCATTTTATCTAGGTGGGTGCGGGCAGTGTGGAGTGCAATTGAGATTACGTCGTCTATGGATCTGTTGGGGCGGTATGCAAATTGTGGAGTGGGTCTAGGATGCTAGGATGATGAAGTTGCCATGACCAGCCTTTCAAATAACTTCATGATTATAGATTTTAGTGCTACAGGGCAGTAGTCATTGTGGCAAATAGCCTTGAAGTTCTTGGGAACAGGAATGATGGGGGTCAGCGTGAGAGGTGGGGATTACAGAATGGGACAAGGAGAGATTGAAAATGACCGTGAACATGTCTGCCAGCTGTTCTACGCATGCTCTGAGAATAGGCCTTAAAAAATACCATCCGGCCTGCAGCCTTGCGAGTGTTGACCTGATTAAAAATCTTACTCACGTCGGCCTAGGAAAGCGAGATCACCCAATCAAATCAAATTGTATTTGTCACATGCACTGCATACAACAGGTGTAGGTAGACCTTATCATGAAATGCTTACTGACAAGCCATTAACCAAAAATGCAGTTATCAGAAAAATAAGAGTTAAGAAAATATTTATTAAGTAAACTTTAGTAAAAACATAAGAGTAACAATAAAATAACTATAACGAGGCTATATACAGTGTGTACCGGTACCGATTCAATGTGTGGGGCTACAGGTTAGTCGAGGTAATTGAGGTAATATATACATGTAAGTAGGGGTAAAGTGACTATGCATAGATAATAAACGAGTGGCAGCAGTGTAAAAAAAAAGGGGGGGGGGATTCAATGCAAATAGTATGGGTAGCCATTTGATTAGCTGTAAAGCAGTCTTATGGCTTGGGGGTAGAAGTTGTTAAGAAGCCTTTTGGACCTAGACTTGGTACTCCGGTATTGCTTGATGTGCGGTAGCCAAGAGAATATGACTAGGGTGGCTAGAGTCTTTGTAAACAAATTTAGGGCCTTGCTCTGACACTGCCTGGTATAGAGGTCCTGGATGGCCGGAGGCTTGGCCCCAGTGATGTACTGGGCTGTACACACCACCCTCTGTTGCTCCTTGTGGTCGGAGGTCGAGGAGTTTGATGCAACAAGTCACCACTGGTGAGGACTAAGCACAAAACCCTGAGGGAACTCCATGTTGAGAATTAGAGTAGCAGATGTGTTGTTGCCTACCCTTACCACCTGGGATGGCCTGTCATGATGTCCAAGATCCAGTTGCAAAGGGAGGTGTTTAGTTCCAGGGTTCTTAGGGGCGGTATGCAAATTGACGTTGGTCTAGGGTTTCTGGGATGATGGTGTCAAAGCATTTCATGGCTACAGACGTGAGTGCTATGGGTCGGTAGTCATTTAGGCAGGTCAATTTGGTGTTCTTGGGCACAGGGACAATGGTGGTCTGCTTGAACCATGTAGGTATTACAGACTCGGTCTGGGACAGGTTGAAAATGTCAGTGAAGACACTTGACAGTTGGTTAGAGCATGCTCTGAGTATACGTCAAGGTAATCCATCTTGTTGACCTGTTTAAGGTCTTACTCACATCGGCTACGAAGAGCTTGATCACACAGTCGTCCGGAACAGCTGGTGCTCTCATGCATGCTTCAGTGTCGCTTGCCTAGAAGCGTGCATAGAAGTTGTTTAGCTCATCTGATAGGCTCGTGTCAATGGGCAGCTCGCGGTTGTGCTTCCCTTTGTAGTCAGTAATAGTTGGCAAGCCCTACCACAACGAGCGTCGGAGCCGATGTAGTAGGATTCAATCTTAGTCCTGTACTGACCCTTTGCCTGTTTGATGGTTCATAGGAGGGCATAGTGGGATTTCTTATAAGTGTCCGGGTTAAATTCCCGCTGCTTGAAAGCTCATTGCGAATGTTGCCTGTAATCTATGGCTTCTGGTTGGGATATGTAGGTACGGTCACTGTGGGGATGACATCATCGATGCACTTACTGATGAAGCCAGTGACTGATGTCGGAACATATTCCAGTGTGTGCTAGCAAAACAGTCATGAGCTTAGCATCTGCGTCATCTGACCACTTCCGTATTGAGCGAGTCACTGGTACTTCCTGCTTTAGTTTTTGCTTGCAGGCAGGAATTAGGAGTATAGAATTATGGTCAGATTTGCCAAATGGAGGGTGAGGGAGAGCTTTGCATGTGTCTCTGTGTGTGGAGTAAAGGTGAGCATTTTCATGTGTTGCTTATTGTCTTATACAGCTCATTGATTGCAGTCTTAGTGCCAGCATCGGTTTGTGGTGGTAAAAGCTCTCCCTGTAAATAGTGGGGTCTACAGCCTATCAGGCGAGCAAAACCTCGAGACTTCCTTAATATTAGATTTCACGCTCCAGCTGTTATTGACAAATAGACACAGACCACCTCTCCAAATAGACACAGACCACCCCTTGTCTTATCCGGAGGCAGCTGTTCTGTCTTGCCCATGCACGGAAAACCCAGCCAACTGTATATTATCCATGTGACTCTGTGAAACATAAGATGTTACCGTTTTTAATGTCTTGTTGGTAGGATAGTCTCGAATGGAGCTCATCCAATTTATTCTCCAATTATTGCACGTTGGCCAATAGGACGGATGGTAGAGACTTATTACCCACTCCCCGACAAATTCTCACAAGGCACCTGGACCTGCGTCCACTGTATTGGCGTCTCTGTGTATGACGGGGATTTGGGCCTGGTCCGGTATCAGCAGTTAATGAGTCGCGTCCGACTCGTTAAAGAGAACTTTTCGTCCAGTTGGAGGTGAGTAATCACTGTACTGATATCCAGAAGCTATTTTCATAAGATAAGGTGGCAGAAACATTATGTACAAAATACGTTTCAAACGTTGCAAAACAAACACACAAAATTGGTTTGGAGCCCGTAAAACGGCAGCCATCTCCTCCAGCGCCATTGTATCTTTATGGTATTTGTGATTAACTGAAGGCTTAAATAAAAAGTAGATACATTTGATCTTAAATCTAACCCAATTTCCATTCCATAAGTGCTCCATAAATAGTTACATATGTGAGCACGCCTTTGATTAGGGTGGATGCATAATCTTTTACATCTCTTAGCGGTTTTTAGTTACATTTTTTGTAATATGATAATAGAGCACAATATTCACTTGGCTAATATTCACCCTCCAATTTACTGATTGTCAAGGAGCAGTATTCATTCTGCTTTTCTGAATTAGAGAGTGATAACTGCTGCCCCAGGGAATGTGTGGTACAACTGCTCAATTGGCTTAATTCAGTATCCCCCCCAATAATACCTAAGTCAACACCTTGTAAAAGCACCTTTGGCACCTAGATTTGAGTCATCTTAGGTATGTCTGCATCAGCTTTGCACATCTGTTTTTTATTTTTATTTTATCACAGTCTTCCTTGCATATGTCTCAAGCTCTTTCCACAGATTTGTAAATGGGATTCAAGTGTGGTATTTGGCTGGGCCACTCAAGGACTTTCACATTCTTGTTCTGAAACCATTCCAGCATTGCTTTGGCTGTATGCGTGGGGTCATTGTCCTGTTGGAACGTACATCTTCATCCCAGTCTAAGGCCGTTTGCACTCTGAAGCAGGTTCTCATAGGGCTAGCGGAACCCCTCCACAATATTCCGCTGAAAAGGCAGCGCGCGAAATTCACAAATATTTTTTTGAAATATGTAACTTTCACACATTAACAAGTCCAATACAGCAAATGAAAGATACACATCTTGTTAATCTACCCACCGTGTCCAATTAAAAAAATGCTTTACAGCGAAAGCACAACATATGATTATGTTAGGTCGTAGCCAAGTCCAAAAACCAAAGAGCCAAAGAGAGGAGTCACAAAAAGCAGAAATATACATAAAATTAATCACTAACATTTGATGATCTTCATCAGACGACACTCAAAGGACATCATGTTACACAATACATGTATGTTTTGCTCGAATCTCAGGTTGGTACATTGGTGCCTTACGTGCAGTAATGTTTTGATTCCAAAACATCTGGTGATTTTGCAGAAATACTCATAATAAACATTGATAAAAGATGCAAGTGTTATTCACAGAATTAAAGATAGACTTATCCTCTATGCAACCGCTGTGTCAGATTTCAATTTTTTTTTACAGAAAAAGCATAATCTGAGAACGACGCTCAGAACCCAAACCAGCCAGAGGAATATCCGCCATTTTGGAATCAACAGAAGTTGATTACACCATAAATATTCACTTACCTTTGATGTTCTTCATCAGAAGGCACTCCCAGGAATCCCAGTTCAACAATAAATAACTGATTTGTTCCATAAAGTTCCATAAAGTCCATCATGTATGTCCAAATAGCCACTTGTTGTTAGCGTGTTCAGCCCAGTAATCCATCTTCATGAGGCGCGAGCATTTCGTCCAGACAAAAACTCAAAAAGTTCCGTTACAGGTCGTAGAAATAAGCCAAACGATGTATGGAATCAATCTTTAGGATTTTTTAAACATCAATAATGTTCCGACCGGAGAATTCCTTTGTCTTCAGAAAAGCACTGGAACGAGAGGTAACTCTGTCGGGAGCGCGCGTCATGAGACCAAGGCACTCTGCCAGACCACTGACTCAAAGAGCTCTTATGAACTACTACTATGAGCTTATAGTAGAATCCTCAAACCAGTTTCTAAAGACGGTTGACATCTAGTGGAAGCTATAGGAAGTGCAACTTTATCCATATCTCAAAAAACGACACCACAGATGTCCTACTTCCTGGTTGGATTTTTCTCAGGTTTTCGACTGCCATATGAGCTCTTTTATACATCATTCACACAGTTTTAGAAACTTCATAGTGCTTTCTATCCAATACTAATAATAATATGCATATATTAGTATCTGGGACAGAGTAGGAGGCAGTTCACTCTGGGCACGCTATTCATCCAAAAGTGAAAATGCTGCCCCCTATCCCAAAAAGGTTAAGGATTTGCCTATATTTGGCTCCATTCAATGTTCCCTCTATCCTTACTAGTCTCCCATTCCCTGCCGCTAAAAAGCATTCCCATAGCATGATGCTGCCACCATCGTGCTTCATGGTAGGGATGGTGTTAGACGGGTGATGAGCTGTGCCTGGTTTTCTCCAGAAATAGCGCTTTGCGTTCAGGCCAAAGAGTGCAATGTTTATCTCATCAGACAACAGAATCTTTTGCAAACTCCAGGCATGCCGTCATGTGCCTTTTTCTCAGGAGTGTAGTTCTGTCAGAGTGGTCATTGGGTTCTTGGTCACCTCCCTCACGAAGGTCCTTCTTGCCCGGTTGCTCAGATTGGACAGATGGCCAGCTCTAGGCAGAGTCCATTTCCCAATGATTGAGACCACTGTGCTCTTGGAAAATATCAACACTCTATATAATATATGCCATTTAGCAGACACTTTATCCAAAGCGATTTACAGTCATGCATGCATACATTTTGTGTAAAACAATATATATATTGTTTTATTTAACCTTTAACTAGGCAAGTCAGTTAAGAACAAATTCTTATTTACAATGACAGCGTACACTATGGGACTCCCAATAACGGCCGGGTTGTGATACAGCCTGGATGTATGGGTGTTCCCTGGGACCTTATATAAACAGGTATGTTTCATTCTAAACAATCGAGTTGGCCACAGGTGGACTCCAATCAAGTTGTAGTGATATCTTAAGTATGATCAAAGGAAATTGGATGCACCTGAGCTCAATTTGGAGACAGCAAATGGGGTGTAAATGCTTTTGTAAATGAGATATTTCAGTATTTCATTTTCAATAAATTTGTCAAAATGCCTAAAAACATGTTTTCACTTTGTCATTATTGGGTATTGTGTGTAGATGGGCGAGAATTTTTTTGGTGATTCAATACATTTTGAATTCAGGCTGTAACACAACAAATGTGGAATAAGTCAAGAGGTATTAATACTTTCTGAAGGCACTGTACTTTACCTGGTAAGTTCACCTTCAGGTGTAGGATCTTCTTTTGATCACTTTTTTGTTGCTGAGGATTTTCCAGCACAACAGGAAATGCAAACTTGTAATGTATTTGAGGTTTAAAAGGCTTGTCAAGTTTCACTTGTCAGACTTGGTTTGCCCTTATAAAAAAACATATCAACCCCCACAAAACATTTCTATTAATTGTAATCCACATTTCCTGTTGCTTCAAGATTATTTTCCTGATGCAGCAAACTGTCTCAAATTAAGATCCTACATCTGTTAGAACACATTCTCATTTACAAAAATGAGGTAGTGAAGAGTTGCAAGGGGAGAAAAGAGGGGTCGAATGAGCAATGGAGATTGATTTAATGGTGTTCGAAGCAGCTTGTCATTACAGAACTGTACATTGAGACAGAATGTTTGTCTCGCTCAAGAGCCCTGAATTGATTTCTTCAGCAGAAAGAGCTTCCAAAAAATGATATCCTAATGTATGCTATTATGTTGGTATTGGAGTGTACTGTAGTTCTGGCTGCAATTGACCTCACCTATGCAGCATAGACAGTTGTCCCTCCTCTTCCACCTCCTGCACTAGGCTACCTGCTCGGTCTTGTGCAAAAGTAGTGTTAGTTGCATCAAATGAAGAATACACTGATCTACGAATACTGTTTCTTACCTGTCAGATAGCTTGCACAAAACATTAGAATTGAATAATACTAATCACAACATTGAGAAAAATGTGTCCCTGAAGTAGCCAGAGGGCTACATGACTTATACACACACACAGATAAACAACAAATGAATAACCCATAAATACAACCTTAGAAATACAACTCCTCTGGGAATATTCAGCTGAGGACCGGAAATGCACTTATTTCTTAAACATATTCTAATCGAGCTGCATAAATGAACATGCTAATTTCACTCACTCACTGTTTTGCATGCAGTCAGAAGATCACTGCTGTTGAATATGCGGCAGACGGTGTTGGGGAAAGCCTGTGCGTCATGCTCTCACTGTAGACTGAACCCTTGGGGGTTGAGGTGGGGAGGGTTGAATGGTGGGCCGGCAGGTTGCCTATCTATCATCATCTTCGTCACCATGACTACCACCTACTGATTCACTCTCTACACACAGGTAAACATTTCACAGTTTTAAATGTTACACGCAATAGATTTAGTAGGATAGGAGGCCTCCTACAGATGGTGATTACTGTTTGTTATTTTACAGACACAATTATCTCGCCATTATGACCATGATCCTCCAATGTGCATTCCTCAGCAGAGTACAAAATTACTCTTCTGATAATTGATTTTATACCATGATATTGTTGAATACTCGTTTATGATTGCCTTTAAGGGATTCTAGAGCATGCATTATTTCCCTATAACGCACGGTATATCAGCACGGTAGAATTCAATGGCTAGTTCTTACACGTTCTATGTTCGAGCTGCTTTTGAAAGCAAACGTTGAATTGAAAACATTATTGGCATTGTTGAATTTGATTTTCATAATAGCAAGCTAGGACTGTTGGTTTGGTTAGCTAAACTAGCAAGTCTGTTTATTTGGTTACCAAGGCAAGTACTGTGGAAATGAACAGATTTTCTAGCAGCAAATGTAATTGCCATGGTATAAAAGGGATAATCAACTCGGGGCTCTATAAGTTCTCTGGAAAATAATGCAACTCTGTGGAAGGTTAGTTCCCCTGCTAGCGAGTCATGGAAGCAACAACGGCCCAGCCATGAAGTGGTAGGACACACGGGACAGCCGAGTGCTGAAGCGTGCGTAGTGCATAAAAATTGTCTGCAACACTCACTACCGAGTTCCAAACTGCCTCTAGAAGCAACATCAGCACAAGAACTGTTCGTCAGGAGCTTCCTGAAATGGGTTTTCTATGGCCGAGCAGCCACACACAAGCCTAAGATCACCATACAAAATGCCCAGCTTTGGCTGGAGTGGTGTAAAGCTCACTGCCATTAGACTCTCAAGCAGTGCAACCGCGTTCTCTGGAATGATGAATCACACTACCCCCTCTGGCAGTCTGACGGACTAATCTGGGTTTGGCGTATTCAACGAGAACGCTACCTGCCCCAATGCATAGTGCCAGCTGTAAAGTTTGGTGTAGGAGGAATAATGGTCTGGGGCTGTTTTTCATGGTTTTTGCTACGCCCCTTAGTTCCAGTGAAGGGAAATGCTATAGCAAACAATGATATTCCAGATGATTCTGTGCTTGGCAACAGTTTGGGGAAGGCCCTTTCCTGTTTCAGCATGATAATTCCCCCATCCACAAAGCGAGGTCCATACAGAAATGGTTTGTTAAGATCGGTGTGGAGAACTTAACTGGCCTGCACAGAGCCCTGACCTCAACCCCATCGAACAGCATAGGGATGAATTGGAATGCCAACTGATAGCCAGGCCTAATTGCCCAACATCAGTGCCCGACCTCACTAATGATCTTGTGGCTGAATGGAAGCAAGTTCCTGCAGCAATGTTGCAACATCTAGAGGAAAGCCTTCCCAGAAGAGTGGAGGCTGTTATAGCAGCAAAGGGGGAGCCAACTCCATATTAATGCCCATGATCTTAGAATTCTATATTTGACAAGCATGTGTCCACATTCCTTTGGCTATGTAGTATACCTGCCCAACTAAGTACACGGTTCGCTAATTAAAGCTATTTATATCTCATCTATTAAGTAGGTAGTTGTGGTTAGTAGTTGAGTGGTTGTGGTGCTGGTTCTTTGGGCCCTACAGTATGGACATGGTCAGTAGTTGTGGTCAGTAGATGTGGTCAGTAGTTGTGGTTAGTAGTTGTGTTGCTGGGTATTGGGGCCCTAAAGTATGGATGTGGTCAGTAGTTGCGGTCAGTAGATATGGTCATTAGTAGTGGTCAGTAGTTCTGGTCAGTAGTTGTGTTACGGTGGTCAGTAGTTGTGGTCAGTAGTTGTGGTCAGTAGTATGATCAGTAGTTGTGGTCAGTAGTTGTGTGGTTATGGTCGGTAGTTATAGTCAGTGGTTGTGGTCAGTAGTAGTGGTCAGTAGTTGTTTTGTTGTGGCCAGCACTTGTGTGGTCAGTCGTTGGGGGATTTCAGTCAGTAGTGTGGTCAGTAGTTGTGGTCAGTAGTTGTGGTCAGTATGTGTGTGGTTGTGGTCAGTAGTTATAGTTGTAGTCAGTAGTTGTGTGGTTCTGGTCGGTACTCAAGCACACTATTCCAGACCAGTCTGCACATTTAAAGTTTGAATGGTGTTTTAAGCAACAGTACCAGTGCCAGTCTTGTTTTGGTGTTGGTAGCTTTAACAGTTCAAGAACAGTGACATATCCAAATGTTTGGGGTTATCCCAATCAGATTGTATGAACATTTAAAACTGTTATAGTTCAAAAATGATTAATGGTATTAAAAAGCCGTATACGGGTCTTTCTAAAAAATAGGGTACCAGTGAGCATTTCTTGTAGGAGCTATTACAAAGTCATTCATTATAATTTGTCTTCATGTGAATACATTAAGATATAAAGAGGTAACATAGATACATTCAATCTAATGTATGAATTAAATCAATCTCATCTCCCTATGCTACAGTTTGAAAACAATGTAATGGGCACACACATCCACAATAATGTATGTGATTGAAAAATCACCTGTGGGTGAGGTTAAATGTGGAACGCCTGGTCAAGTGCACAAGTGCACAGCCAACACTTCCTGTCCTTTCAAAGTAGGAGGTTACCCTTCTAACGCCATTCTTCTTCTAACGCCATTCTAGTAATCTCTTATCTCTAAATAAATGTATTAATATCGTGCCACAGCGCCAAGATGAGGTACGATTTCCACATTTCTGCATAAGATTTAGTGTGTATTGACTTATAAATGAACTGCTGTGACTGATATAGCCTAGCTACCGAGTTAACCATTGGTAATCTTATTAAATTATGCTATACAGAAAAAACAACCTTATCTATTGTTAAACTAAAGATATGCCCTGGCTATAGTTAGTCAGTGCTTGCACATCTAACTAGCTGGAATGAAGCAAGTGTGTGAATAGTAGACATGTAAATATATCTTTCACTGTTTACAGCAAATCTCCAGCTACCCAGACCTGTCTGATCAGCCTGCTAGGGCGCCGTGGTTGTGTCCAGCTTACACCTATTCAAATCTGTGTGTGTATAGCAAAAGAATGAATAAACATCTAACCAGTGCCTCAAGTGTCATTCTGTCCAGAAACAAACCCTAGCCCCTTCCCCTAGACACTTGTGGAGATCTGAGAGAATTGGGAAATACCACCAACATTCAACCAAGTCTATCAGAGGGTAAGGTGGAGATCTCACAATGTCACCACCCATCAATTCCTCTCCGATTTCTACAAATGTCTAGCCTCTGAGCAGTAGGGGCTAGGAGTTGTTTCTGGACAGGCCATGACTACTATGGTAGCTCAGTCAGTCTGGCACTGTCAAAATACAAATAAAA